>NC_135880.1:30244315-30680748 GCF_964194155.1 Cetorhinus maximus | reverse complement strand
GGATGGTGTTGAATTTATGGAGCGTTGTTGGAGGTGTAGTCATCTAGGTAAGTGGAGAGTATTCCATCATGTTCCTGACTTGTGCCTTGTGGATAGTGGACAGGCTTTGAGAGGTTGGGAGGTGAATTACTTGCCACAGAATTCCCAGCCCCTGACCTGCACTTGTAGCCACAGTATTTAAATGGCTGGTCCAGTTCAGTTTCTGGTCAATGGTAACCCCCAGGGTGGTGTTAGTGGGGGATTCAGCAATGGTAATGCCATTGAATGTCATGGGGAGATGGTTCGATTCTGTCTTGCTGGAGATGGTCATTTCCTGGCATTTGTGTGATGTGAATGTTACTTACCACTTATCAGCCCAAGCCTGAGTATTGTCTGGGTCTTGTTGCGTATGGATGAAAACTGCTTCAGTAGCTGAGGAGTTGCAAATGGTACTGGACATGGCAATCATCAATGAACTTCTGACCTTTTGATGGAGGGAAAGTCATTGATGAAGCAGCTGTGGGCCTAGGACCTTGGCCTTGAGCCTTGATAGAGCCTTGGCCCTGAGGAATGTTTGCAGCAATGTTTATAAAAATACATCTTGTGCGACCAGTGTGTGGAAGAGTTTTGCCTGTCCACACTTATAATAGCAGATGCAAGTGATTGATACTGTCTTTAATCAGCAATTTTTCAAGCGTTCTTGTGATACCACATATGTTGGGTGCTTATCCATTCTTCAGTTTGTCTAAGCCACTTTTAATCACTAATGGGAAGCTTGGTAGATATTAAGGTGTCAGTTCCCGCATCCTTAGCTCTAACTAGGAGCTCCTGAGATGGAATTCTGGTGTGAATATGAGCAGTTCATAGCTGTACCCCTGTCATTGCTCTAGTTGGTTATTACGATCACTCAGCTGGTCTCCAGCAGTCACTGTGTGGCCACTTGATGACCGTTGTGGGACCACTTGAAGGCTCAGCATGTTTTTCCAGCCTCTTGTGTATTTTTCCATGGATAGTGTTGTGCTATGCTGCTGTTTCAGCTATTTTAAGTCTTGTCAGGCAGTTGCCTTGTTTATCTTGATGGCTGTCTTTTTCTGTTGCCTTAACTCCATGAGCTGTGGAACCGAGATGAGTTTTGATTTCCTGCAGCCCTCAGCCAGATTGAGCATCTCATCAATGATCCGTTTGGAGTGCCGAGAACATCTACCTCCGAGAACATCTTCTGCACTGCCGCCGAACTGATCTCTAAAAGTGTCCCAATCCGTCTTTGCATCACCTATGATCTTTGCCAGTGCACGAAAGAGATTGGACAGTTCAAGTTTGAAACATTATTTTACTGATGGTAGCTTGAGCTTCTTGACATCAAAATATTTGATGCCAGCGCCTCTGGATTGATCAGAATTTCTCTCCCATTTCAGAGCTACATAAGCTCCAAGAAGATAATGGTCCGAGTTGCCACCCTTATCGCTTTTGAAGGCCCAGCTGTTATCAAGTACATACCCGAGTGTTTATAAGAATGTGATCTGTACCCTATTTTGGCACTTCCATAGTTGCTATACCATGTGTACCTGTGGATGTCATTCCTGAGGAAGAAAATGCCCATAACAAAAACAAAAATACCTGGAAAAACTCAGCAGGTCTGGCAGCATCTGCGGAGAGGAGCACAGTTAACGTTTCGAGTCTGCATGACTCTTCAACAGAACTAAGGAAATATAGAAAAGGGGTGAAATATAAGCTGGTTTTGGGGGGGGGACGGACACAAGAAGAGCTGGATAGAGGGCCAGTGATAGGTGGAGATAACCAAAAGATGTCACAGACAGAAGGACAAAGAGGTGTTGAAGGTGGTGATATTATCTAAAGGAATGTGCTAATTAAGGGTAGAAAGCAGGTTGAGCAAGGTACAGATAGCCCTAGTGGGGGTGGGGTGGGGGGAAGGAATCGAAAAAGGCTAAAAGGTAGAGATAAAACAATGGATGGAAATACATTTAAAAATAATGGAAATAGGTGGGAAAAGAAAAATCTATATAAATTATTGGAAAAAACAAAAAGGAGGGCGAAAATCGGCAAGGGGGTGAGAATGGAGGAGAGAGTTCATGATCTAAAATTGTTGAACTCAATATTCAGTCCGGGAGGCTGTAAAGTGCCTAGTCGGAAGATGAGGTGCTGTTCCTCCAGTTTGCGTTGAGCTTCACTGGAACAATGCAGCAGGCCAACGACGGACATGTGGGCATGAGAGCAGGCTGGAGTGTTGAAATGGCAAGCGACAGGGAGCTCTGGGTAATGCTTGCGGACAGACCGAAGGTGTTCTGCAAAGCAGTCACCCAGTCTGCGTTTGGTCTCTCCAATGTAGAGGAAACCGCATTGGGAGCAACGAATGCAGTAGACTAAGTTGAGGGAAGTGCAAGTGAAATGCTGTTTCACTTGAAACGAGTGTTTGGGCCCTTGGATGGTGAGGAGAGGGGAAGTAAAGGGGCAGGTGTTGCATCTTCTGCAGTTGCATGGGAAGGTGCCGTGGGAGGGGGTTGAGGTGTAGGGGGTGATGAAGGAGTGGACCAGGGTGTCACGGAGGGAACGATCCCTACGGAATACGCCGGTGGGGGCGAAGGGAAGATGTGTTTGGTGGTAGCATCATGCTGGAGTTGGTGGAAATGGCGGAGGATGATCCTTTGAATGCAGAGGCTGGTGGGGTGATAAGTGAGGACAAGGGGGACCCTATCATGTTTCTGGGAGGGAGAAGAAGGTGTGAGGGCGGATGCGCGGGAGATGGGCCGGACACGGTTGAGGGCCCTGTCAACCACCATGGGTGGAAAACCTCAGTTAAGGAAGAAGGAGGACATGTCAGAGGAACTGTTTTTGAAAGTGGCATCAAGTGGCAACAGATGCAATGGAGGCGAAGGAACTGAGAGAATGGGATGGAGTCCTTACAGGAAGCGGGGTGTGAGGAGCTGTAGTTGAGGTAGCTGTGGGAGTCGGTAGGCTTGTAATGGATATTAGTGGACTGTCTATCACCAGAAATTGAGACAGAGAGGTCAAGGAAGGGAAGGGAAATGTCAGAGATGGACCATGTGAAAATGATGGAGGGGTGGAAATTGGAAGCAAAATTAATAAAATTTTTCCAGGTCCCGACGAGAGCATGAAGCAGCACCGAAGAAATCATCGATGTACCGGAGAAAGAGTTGTGGGAGGGGGCCGGAGTAGGACTGGAACAAGGAATGTTCTACATACCCCATAAAGAGACAGGCATAGCTGGGGCCCATGGGTGTACCCATAGCCACACCTTTTATTTGGAGGAAGTTGGCGGAGTTTAAGGAGAAATTGTTCAGTGTGAGAACAAGTTCAGCCAGACGGAGGAGAGTAGTGGTGGATGGGGATTATTCGGGCCTCTGTTCGAGGAAGAAGTGGAGAGCCCTCAGACCATCCCGGTGGGGGATGGAGGTGTAGAGGGATTGGACGTCCATGGTGAAGAGGAGGCGGTTAGGGCCAAGAAAATGCCCATACTTGACATGAGCAGCACAGATATTAACTGCACTGTGATCATTTTGTTTTTCTTGAGCATTTGCTCGTGATCTTAAGACAAGTTTGACCTTTTGGTTCCAACTTCAACGCTAAAGTCTCCAAATAGGAAAACCAAGTCTTGTTAGAGCACTAATGTGATGGTTGCTTGGAGATATCTACAGAACTCAACTTTATCAACAAAAGCAATTTGCATTTGTATAGCATCTAACATAGTAACACATCCCAAGGTGGTATCTGTCATCGGGGTCTGTCATATTTTTGAGACATACTAAACTGTTACAAATAAATACCCATATTTATGAACCAAGTGAGCTGTAAGAAGGCTTCTATTTATTGGTTTCCAACAATGTGTGCTTTGGATCCCTGGTAATCAATATCAAGACCTACAGCTTGAAGGTGTTGTCCTTCATGCTTGCCCAAGTACCCACATTTCTATCCACCCACTTTTGTGTAGTCCTGCGCAGTCCACAAAACCTCAATAAGGCACTGTACTGATTGAGATCTGTTCGTTTCTGTGACAGGAGAGTCACTGAACTTGGATGGCAGAACGCCTGGGTGTCTCTTTGTGTCCCGACTCTCATGTTCCAGTCCAGGGAGCCATGCATCTGTAGCAGTTTGATTTGTCCTAGTAATTTCCTTAACCATTTATTCCAGGCAGTTGGGCGGCTGGCCCTGTATGAAGGATGGGTTTAAACCATTGTGGCAGTGAGAACAAATACTGTTAAGCCTCCTTCATATGAACCAGTATGTCATCACCAATTCCGTGCAGATCCATGCACCTTGGTAGAACCTACTTGGTATAGATCTATGATCTGCACTGTTAGTTTCCTGTCCTGCACTGCTAGGAGGCGTGGCCAGTTACCTTGCTAGAAAATTCCAGAAAGGAGAATGGACTCTTTTCTCTGGAGCCTGAGGTTGAATAGGTTGGCGAGAAGCCGCAATGAAATATCTAATTTCTATCCTTTATGAGGATCTGAAATGACTGAAAGAGTGACTTGTATATGGGTTATAGATTTAGTTTTTTCAGGCTTTCTGATGGAAAAGTGGAGAGTTGTCTTGTATACTTGTAGGCTCCATATCATCCAAAAATGTCAAATTGGATAAAAATCTTTTTATTTGGCATTTGCCGATTTGAATATACTGTAACCAAGGCCAGGATTTCCCATTCGGCGAGCGGGGCCCACTTGCCAACCCATAAAATGACGCGGGATGATGTCGGGCGGAACTCCCGATGTCACCCCGCCTCATTTCAATTTTCAGGTTGGCGGGGGCTCAGCCGAATCAGCTGTGCGCCCGCCGACCAGTCAACAGCCTCAATAAGTAAGTAATTACCGTGATTAGTGGACCTGCCCATCCAACCTTAAGGTTGGCGGGCAGGCCGGGAGCCCTGGCAGGCATTGGAGAAAGCATGAAACCTCATCCAAGGGCGGGATGAGGTTCCATATTGGTTTTTAAAAATTTAATAAAAATGCATTTAAAAGTGATGGACATGTCCCAACTCATGTGACAGTATCACATGAGGGGACATGTCAGGGAAATTTATTTTTCTATTTTTAAGATTTTTTATTATGGAGCTGATCTCCTTAGCCACTTAGCCTCAGGGAGATGAGTGTGCTCTTTCGCTCAGGGAATCTCCCCCCCCCACCCCCCCAACACAGGGAACGCATAGCGCTTCCTTGCGGGCGTCACACTGGGCGGGCCTTAATTGGCCCGCCCATGTAAAATGGCGGGGGCACGCCTCCACGCGCCCGCTCCTGAACTTCACTCCCCAATGGTTGGGGGGGGTGGGGTGGAATTCTGCCCCAACCCTTGTTCAGTGGGCATTTTAAGAGTCAACCACATTGCAGTGGGTCTGGAGTCATATGTAGGCCATACCAGGCAAAGAATGGCAGATTTCCTTTCCTAAAGGACATTAGTGAACCAGATGAGTTTTTATGACAATGGTTTCATGGTCATCATCAGACTTTTAATTCCAGATGTTTTTTATTGAATTCAAATTTCTGCCATGGTGGGATTCGAACCTGGTCCCCAGAGCATTTTCCAGGGTCTCTGGATACCACTCCAGTGACAATATCACTATGCCACCGCATAGTGGTATTCTGCATGCTGAAGTTCTATGATTGAGGTTGGAGTAGTTTTACGTTTAGAAAGAAGTTGGTATAGGTTGAACAGTTTCCCATGACTCGGAAAACTAAGATCCTCTTCCAACCAACTCCCACAGCAAAACACGGCCCCCCAACGACACCGCTACACACACACACACACACACACACATACACATCCCCCCCAATACCAATTAAAATCAACGGCGAGATCCTGGAAAATATGGACCATTTCCCATTTCTTGGGAGCCTCCTCTCGACGAAGGCAGACTTAGATGATGAAATTCATCCTTGCCCCCAACGTGCCAGCTCAGCTTTCAGCCAACTGAGGAAAAGAGTATTTGAGGATCAGGATCTCAAACCCGAAACTAAGGTCATGGCTTACTGGGCAGCAGTGATCCCCAAGCTCCTATATGCTTCAGAGACTTGGAGAACTTACAGCGGGCACCTCAAAGCACTGGAGAAGTATCACCAGTGGTGCCTTCACCAGATCATTTAAATCTGGTGGCAAAAAATGCAGTCCAATAGCAGCATCTTCTCCCAAGCCAACATGTCCAGCATTGAGGCACTAATCATTCATAACCAGCTCTGCTGTTCATATGCTTGACACCAGACTCCTTAAAAAAAACTGCTCTACTCGTAATTCGGTCGCGGCAGGAGACTCCCAGAAGGACAGCGGGAACACTTTAGGGATGTCCTCAAAGTATCCCTGAAGAGGTCAAACATACCCATCGGCTCATGGGAGACCCTAGCTTGTGACCGACCAAAATGGAGAAGGCCCATTTGAGAAGGTACCAAACACATCAACAGACTTCATCAGGAACATGTAGAGGACACGCACAAACTTCCCAACAACCCTTCAAGCACCGCCTGTCCCACATGTGGCAGAGTCTGCAGCACAGCCATCTCAGAACACACTGAACCAGTGTGGAAGCACGTCATCCTCGATCCCTAGAGACTGTCTAGGGAGATACTATAACCCCAACATATTGTTGTGAATAAAGACAGAATCTGCAGGTGTTCATCTTGGAGCCAGTTTATAGAATTTAAGATTATATAGCATTAATATTGGAAGTTTTAATTTTAAATAGGAAATAAGTTAAGTATTGCTGAAAAAATGAGACATTTTTGGTCAAAGCTTTTCGTCTTGCATTCATCAGCACAATTCGCAAGAAAATACCAGCCCACGCTTGCAAAACTCAAAACACATTGTCCAACTTTAAATGTGATTCTGCGATTGGACAACATTTGCCAAATAATCCTCAATGTGCTTAAGAATTACGCTGACGACCAATTTAAGATTGTGGGTCAGGCTCGCTGTGAGGTGCATTTACATGTACCGGAAGCTACATATATTAGTATACAGGGCCCTGTTCTTTGCAGACGGAAAGAACATGTACGCACATTGTGCCTGTTTCAGCTGAACAAAATAAGTGACAGCCATTCGCTGGTTCATTCCCAGGGCAATATCTTGACCAATCAGTGCCAAGCTGCTTGGTTTAAATTTCAAACAATGCTTGGCTGTTAACTGTCAGTCACCATCAACTGGTGCATTCTCCTTGGCAATGCCTCTACCAATCAGAGTCCACTTGCCAAACAATCAGCACTCCCTTCTCATACAGAATAAATATGATGTTTTACCTGACATTGGTATGTTCTTGTGAATTGTCCTGATGAATACAAGGTGAAAAGCTTTGACAAAAAAAAGTCTCTTTTTTTCAGCAATACTCAAGTTCTGTACTACCAAACAACTATTAGAAATAAATTGATTGAAAATTAAATGTTCAGATATCACATGCTGTACGAAATCTGTTTAGGATATTTTGTGGAGGAATGAAGGCTATAACTTGGAAGTATAAAGCTTTTATTATCAAAGCTTTTCTCATTGTGTCGGAAACTCTCTTTCTGCTTCATCTTGCAGATTTGTGTAAAAGGTACAAATGTTTTTCAAGGTTACCTCAAAGACCCTGAGAAAACAGCAGAAGCTCTGGATAACAGTGGCTGGTTGCACACAGGGGATATTGGAAAGTGGCTGCCGGTAAGGAAGAAACTCTTTTGATCATCTCCTTGTACGGTATAAATGCAATTGGTTTGTAATACATATGTCATTATAGGATCATGCATGAGTCCAAAGGATCCAGAAGTGACCTTGAATTTTGTAAATACCCATTATATTAGAATGCCGCCTTCCATTCCTCATTTTTATTCCTCCCTTATTTTGTTACCAATATCCACCTCTTTTTCTTTACTGGAGGCATGGGCTTCTTTTTTAATACAGCGCTGTACACAATTTTTAAACAATTGTATGTTTGCAAACTTTCATGGACTCTCCTTCTGGTATCTCAGCCTCCAGTGGTTACTCAAGGGATGGGAGAATCACAGTGATTCTTACATCACTTAGAACTTTCGTTGAGGGTTCAGGATATCAATTAGGAGTGGAAGCTGAAATGGACATTGGGTTACTTAGGCGACTGCTCTGAGTGGTGACACTGAATCTCTGTACCAATTTGGAAAGCTTCCCATTACATAATATCTTTACGTGTGTCAATACGTGCATAGAAATAGCATTTCAACTGATGACAGAAAAGAAATGTTATAGGTACTTTTTCTTTGCCTCTGGAAGTTTCAAACTTAATTACATAAACAAAATGGAATGGTATATAGTCATTGCTGCAAATGCAGTAATTCAAAAGCAGCTAAAACAATTGAAATGTTTTAAATACCATTTTTTTTTTTGCAAGTTTGAAGTTCAGGCAGAATGAGGAATTACTGAGGAGTTGAATACTTCCCCATTTAGAGCTCTCTTTGTGTTAAGAATAGCTGGTTTTAGATGCAGGCTCAAAGTTTCCTCTACTCTTCCCCAGCAATATGCCTCAGCTCCCACTTCTGAAAAGTATCTCTCTCTGCACGTCACACTAGCTGTCCCTTTGGCTTCTCTAAGTGAGATTCCTAATCAGTGCTAAATTAATGAGTAGTTTTGTGTTGTGCATCCGTCGCCATTAAGAATTTGATTGAAATTGTGCAAACTCATTTAATGTAGAATCCTTAAAACTAGTAACCTCTTATCCTGTTGATATGGGCTGCGTTCAGACCCATGTATCCTATACTCAGGACACTGCAAACCCACAGTGTTACCCAATCTGGCAAATGCCCACAGATATCTTCCAAATGTGAGACTTTACAACTCCTGAACTAGACATGGACCTTTCTAATTTGATAGTGTAATGTTGTAGATCATCAGCTACTTAATGTTCCAAATATTAAATAGTATAAAAGTGAGTGGCATCTTGCATAATACAAACATGTTCCTAAAAAACCTATTTGCTGACTAAGCTATAGCCAGAAGGAGGGAGCAGAAGTCTTAGGAAGTGAGCATGAGCTTGTGCAAAACACTGGCCTGTTCCCCTGAATCCACCCGCACTCACCACACCACCGCCCCCACCCCTCCCTCCTCAGTGCAGAACTATTGTAGGTGGCTCAAGGATATTAAACTGTGGCTTTGGAACTGGTCTCTTGTGATGTTGATCATGATTCACAGGCTTGCAAGTGTGGAAAGAAGTGTAAGGGGAAAAAATGATAAATGGTTGGTTTCCACAGAGTTCTTAATGACTAAATCTAACAAAGAAAATGCTATGGATTCTAACTTATGTTGGCAAACTTGTATGGTCTGCAGTAATGGTGTATTTACAGTCTAGACAGACACTTGCTGCATGACATCGTCACCCGCTGGCCTCCTGCTGGTCTTGAAGGCCCAACAGCCGCGCCATACTGCTGCCACTCCAATCCACTGATAACTTTCTTTTCTCCATGCCCCCTTTCATTCAGCAATCTACCCCTCTAATGACCAAAGGGAAGGAAAGAGGGACCCTTTTGGCATACAGCCTCACAGCCGTGGAACCCTTTTAATAGCGACATTTAATTTATGTAAGAAATGTGGAGCAGCTTATGACTAAAAGGCGGAATTGGTTTTCCTCGACAGAATGGCACTTTGAAGATAATTGACCGAAAGAAGAACATATTCAAACTGGCACAGGGCGAGTACATTGCACCAGAGAAAATTGAGAACATCTATTTGCGGTCTGAGCCCGTGGCCCAGGTGTTTATTCATGGCGACAGTCTGCAGGTAATTCTAATCTCTAGGCTGAACAATAAGGGTCATCTTGAATTCTGGATTACCATTGAGCAGCGGCATAAGTAAATTGTGCCTCCCCATGGAATGAATTTTACTTTGTGCGGTAACATTGTACAGGCTGCTAAATCACTGCCACTCATTTTCTGCTACAGCCCAAGCTGAATTTAATCTCCTTGAGCAGGATTTTCCCACAGGCTTATGAACCTCATCATCAGGAGGAAATGAGGGTCAGAAGCCCACATTGTGTGGGAGGTTCCCCTCCAAGTCACTCACCATCCTGACTTGGAAATATATCGTCGTTCCTTCACTGTCACTGGGTCAAAATCCTGGAACTCCCTCCCTAACAGCACTGTGGGTGTACCTACACCACATGGACTGCAGCAGTTCAAGAAGGCAGCTCGCCACCACCTTCTCAAGGACAATTAGGGATAGGCAATAAATGCTGACCTAGCTAGCGAAGCCCACATCCCATGAAAAAATTTTAAAAAGTCCCTCATCTGTAACTTTCCCAGAATTGGCCAATTAATGGCCAGGGGGCAGACTTGTCGTCCAATAGGAGGCTCTCCAGCTTAGAAGCAGCAGCAGGATGTCCATACAGGAAAGAGGACGCCCCAAAATGGATGCTTTCTATCTCCAATTTTTTCAATAATAGATGCATAGGGTGATCTATAGCTGCAGCTGGAACCAAGCAGGTAGAGAGGGTCTCTCAGCCTACCTGGAGCACAGTTTTATAAATTAGGGTGGCACTGCTTAGTGACCAGGCTGAGATGCTTTATGGTCAGGTAGCTTGCAGGTTTGTGTATAGAATTACATAGAATATACACCACAGAAACAGGCCAATCGGCCAACCAGACTATGCAGGCAGTTATGTGAGGAGTTTCATTGGACATTGAGTCGACAGAAGTGGATGGTGGTAGAGGTTGGTACACTCATATACACATTTTATCGCTGCTGCAGCCTTCTGAACATAAGTTCCAGGGGCCTCTGAAAGCTGAGTAGCTTTGGCCTCCCATTGGGTTGAATTCCATACATAGTCTGCCTGCTTCCACCAGGACAAAGGCCCCCTTCCACTTTCATACTTTTGCAGTGATTGTGTACATTCTCCCAATGTGGGAAAACCTCTTCTACAAACTTGTCCAACACATATATGGGGCATTTGTCAAGTCAGGTTGCACCTGGAGCTCGGAAAGCAACAAGAGCTAGTTGATCCTGTCCTACAGGCCTGCCTACCACCTGCCCCAAGGCAAAATGATGCAAGGGCTGATGCTATAAAAAGATGGATGTTGTACATTTTGAACCCACAATAATTAGTTTATAGTCATTTGGTAGTACAAAACTTGAGGATTGCTGATAAAAGACATTTTGTTGAAGCTTTTCATCTTGCACTCATTAGGACAATCACAAGAATACCAGTGTCAGGAGAAGCAATAATTAGTTTGCGTGTAAGGCACTGGAACAATATTTCAATTGCGATTTGTCATATTTCACAGTTAATCATGGAGTACAAACTTTGCACAAAGTATGCATTTGTTTTTGTGACTGTCCAATAACTGATGAAACGAACTTTGAGACTCTGTTATCCATCAAAATTGATCAAAATTTGGAAAACAGTTCCGTATTTCTCTAAATACTACCTTATTTAGATACCTTTGGATTCAGGGAAATGCCACAAGATGTGTCATCGCAGATGAGAAAAGAATTCTTCTGCATTGTTTGAAGTTAAAGGAGGTCACTGGAGGGCAGGAAATTAAAATTTCATCTTTTTACATTTTAGACATAGTTGTCCGCACAAACTTGTTAAATAATGTCTTTTTAAATGTGAGATTTTCCTACACTTAACATTTTTTGTTCACGTGTTTTTTTATCCCTGTAAGTTTTAAAGGATGCTGTTTTAGAAATCCTTTATGAATTAAACCTGTACACCTCTATATTCAAGCAAGGACAAAGTCTTCTAATGGTCTATTGTGCAATGTGGTACAATAATTAGTCTAAGTCTTAACTCCTGTTGAAAGCCATACTTATTTTTTGTATTACAGGCCTTTCTGGTGGGAATTGTAATACCTGATCCTGAAGTGTTACCTGCCTGGGCACAAAGGAGAAATGTTACTGGGTCATTTGAGGAATTATGCAAAAACAAGGCAAGTGTTGTGTGTTAATAAAAAAAAATACAGATTGTGTTAAACAGTATTGAAGAGCAAATATTTACATGCAGGTGACTTTATTTTCATTGCCATGAAGTAGTTGCAATATGCAGAGAGGAGTATGCAGTCTGTGTTGCAAATATTTATCGTAGTCTTTCTACTACTCAAAACAAGAGGAAAAAAATATAACTTGTATCCTCGGGGTGTCCCACAAAGCCACCGAATAACTTTTTGAGAATGTGGTTACTGTGATGTAGACAAGTGCAGCAGCCAATTTCCACATGGCAAGATTCCCCCATACATCAGGACAGTCAGTTAATCTGCTGTAGGCTGAGGCATAAATGAAGTCAGACTAATAGTAGAACTCCTCTATTACATGCCATATAGTGTTCTGGAATCTTTTATGTCCACCTAAATATGTGGACGGGCCCTCAGTTTTATGTAATCTGAAAGGTGGCACCTCTGAAAGTGCAGCACTGGATCAGTACCAAATATCTGCCTGGATTATCTGATCATGTGCAGTTCGAACTGTCTGACTCGGAGGCAAATGTACCGTCAGTGAGCCAAGCTGAGGATTGGTTTTGGAAGCGTTCAGCTTAACGTTCCCTCTAAGCTGTGTCACTGTGCAGCAACCTGCATGTCCCAGTGCAGATCATGCTCAAGCTGACTCCTTTAAATTACTGCATATGCGTGGACGCGCAAAAAAAATTAAAGGGCCGCACACTTGAAGAAATAGCTCGTGCACACTAAAAAAACAAATTATAGGAAACATTGGTTCTATTGTATAAAAGTGACTCAAATCATTTTATGGTATTGGTTAAAATACTTTCTCACGTAATCTAGTTATTAGATACTTGGTTCATAATTCATAATGTCTTAACAATTTCATTCACATTTCCAATGGAGAATTATTTGCATTTTTATTTTTCCTAAAGGTTTTAAAGGATGCGATTTTAGCAAATTTGATACAAATCGGAAAGGAAGCTGGACTCAAGTCATTCGAACAAGTAAGCAAGTAATTGCTTTACTGGCTGTGTGCCACATCCTTTGCTGGCTATTCTCTCTTTTTACTTCCTTCCTTCCTTCCTTCAAACTAAGTGATTTCCACCCTCCATTACTTATGTGACCACTTGCTGCTGAGTGCGTGTTATGATTCTTCATGTCAATCCATTCACATTGTTAATGAGAATAAGAATGTGTTTCTCATACATGCTGATGTTTTTCCAAAAAAAAAACAAGACTTCAAAGCTGATAGACAGCTTTAAAATCACAGCTTTAGGAAATAGCAGAAAACTCAAAAAAAAATTAAGTCACAACCTAGAATTCAGTAATAGACTCTGGATCTAACATCAAGCTGGACCGCTGCCTTAAGGGACATTGTTTTCTCCTTTGGGTCAGGACTCTGATGTTGGGGTCACATGCAGGTCCTGACCCCACAGCGTGTTGAAAGCGGTCACCTGACATTGATTTCTTTTGCCTGGTTTGGCTAGTTAGTGGCCAGAGGGTGTGCTTGCCAACTAATTAAGGATGGCAGGCAGGCTTTCAAACCTGGAGGGCCAATAGGGAGAGAGAGGACGCCTCCATCTTGAGGTGTCCTCTCAACAGTTTTAAAGTATTTTTAAAAATGGCCACAGCTGCCAGACCACCATCATGGAGCAAGGCAGCCTGTGGCCAGTATGATAATGTATGCTTTATTAACTGCTCTCTCAACCCAGGAGGTCACCTCCAGACAGCTGTTGTGCTCTCAATGCAGGGGACCTGCAGGCTGACAGGAAAATTCCACTCTGCCTTGGATCATTGCTCTTAACTTGCATGTGGTGAGGTGGCAATTCCACCTCCAATCAGGCTCCAGGAAAATGGCCTGGAGATTGTGGGGTGGGGTGGGGTGAGGGGAAATGGTGCTGGCAAACTGGCACTCCAGCTGTTGGCGTGAGATTACCTGCTTACCTGCCTGAGCTCCCAGCCCCATAATCAGGTTCAAAATCCTGCCCAGGGGAATGAACACTTAGAGTACATTTTCTATTGCGTGGAATTTGAAGACTTCTAACCACTGTTTTGGGCATCACATTCTGTACTTCAGCTTGTGAAAATTGAAATCCAATGGCCTTGCCTGTGATGTGTGAACACTAACAGCAATAATCAGTGGGATTTAAACTTTCCCTTAGAAGTTGCAAGCATATGTGGCATACATTACTTCTACCACAGCAAATAAATTAAAGTGAGTTTTTGCAGTGACAGATTTGGACATTTCTGGAACACTGAAAACTATTCATTTTTTTAATCCCCGGTAGGGTCCCAACCTTCCCTGTGCTTTCAGATACTTGGTTTTGGGCATTTTTTTGCACCTTTACAAGGTTTTGGGGACTATTGCAATCATGTAGGTAGAACGCCACACCTACAGCATGCTTCTGATATGGTATATGGAGTGGGAGACCCCAGAATTGTTACAGCACTGAAGGAGGCCGTTCAGCCCGTCATATCTGCGTGGCTCTCTAAATCCGAATGAGCAATGCACCTAGTGCCATTCTCCGGAACCCTCCACATTCTTCCATTTCAGATAATAATCCAATTCCTTCTTGAATGCCTCGCTTGAACCTACCTCCACCGCACACTCAGTCAGCACATTCCTGATCTTAGTCACTTACATGGGGAAACTTTTTCACCTAGCCTCCACTGCTTCGTTTGACAATTACCTTAAATCTGTGCCCCCTTGTCCTCAATTCTTCCACCAATAGGAACAGTTTATCCCTGTCTACTCTGTCCAGACCCATGATTTTGAATGCCTCTATCAAATCTCCTCTCAACTCCTTTTCTCCAAGGAGCATAGCCCCAGTCTCATAAATCTTTTCTGCACTCTCTCTAATGCCTTCACATCTTTCTTCAAATATGGCGCCCAGAACTAAACGCAATAGTCCAGTTGAGCCGAACCAATGTTTTATACAAGTTTTGTTCTAGTACTCTATGCCCCTATTAATAAAGCCTAGGATACTTGATGCTTTTTAACCACACTCTCAACCTGCCCTGTCACTTTCAAAGACTTATGCACATATACACTAGGTCCTTCTGCTCCTGCATCGCCTTTAGACTGGGAAAGAGAGAATGGGTGGCAGGGCCATAGGTCATTGGGAAAGGAGAGAAATGTATGCCCATGGATAAGAGAGGGGAAGTGGATTTTATGGAGGTTGACCATGCAGAGGAAGGGGGAAAAGAGGAAGACAAAAGTGTGCAGAAACTGGGACTGTCCTTTAGAAGGAAGGGAGTAGAGTGTCAACATGAACTTGAGGGTGGAAAATTACCACCATGAACTTGGTTGCGGGGGAGGTGAGAAGAGTGTATTGACAGGCAGAGGAAGAATATGAACTGGGGCATTGCAGAAGAGAAAGTGTCTCTGAATAGGATGGGTAAAGTATCTCATAAAACCAGATAAAGAGGGAAGTTGAGTGTCTCTGTGAACCAGGGTAGGATTTGAAAGATTGAATATTGAAGTAACTGCTGGGGAACAAATGAACTGTTGAAAAGACAATGCCACATTTTGTCTTAATTTTTGCACCTTCATTTTAAATAATCAGAGGTAACTGTAGCCTTAGTCAATGAGAAAAAGAGCATTTACAAACATGGAACCAAGATGGTGAAGATTCTGCCACCAAAGATGGAGCGGTGATTACAGGATAATTGGAGGGCTGGGGGTGGGGGGGTGTTCTGGAGGTGTATGCAAAGATTGGCCAGGTGGAGCGGAAGATACTTGTAGGCAGATGATGCGTGCTGGCACACGTGTCACAGGAATTTACAGAGGGAGGGAGGGTTAAGGCTGTGGAGGGATTCATAAACCCAACTAGGAAATTTGATTTTCAGTTTATTTGGAAGCACCAATCAGTGGAAACTGACCAATACTCAGGTGAGCAGGACTTGGTGCGGATAGGTTGCAGGCAGTTGACTCTTCTATCAGTTTCCTTCAAGGGAAAGTTGTAATTGTTATCCAAGCTAACCCTGATGTCACAGACTAATTAGCTATGAAGAGGTGACATTGCAGCACAATATCCACTCGTACACCTTGGGGGTGTGGCACTTCAATAAGCCAGGTATAAAGCTGCAAAACTGCCAAATGGAGATATCGTAATTGTTAGCTGCAAGTGTGAATTATAATCTTTCAGTATTCTTTCACTGCACCTTTCTCTATGATCCTACTTTGGCCTAGTTGTACTAGTTCTTATTGCAACAAATTACAGGCTCAAAACATAGTCAGCAATTACAATTATTTTGATTTATTTAATTGGCTATATGTATCTGTTACATTTTCTCATGACCATCTTCACAGCATACAGAGCACTTATCCATGCCCATGTGACATTGTGTTTGAGTTGCCGCCCTTTAGCTATAAAATTGTGGTTTCCACTACCCGTGTTTCCTTCCATTTCTTACAAAAACTGCACACACACCAGTGATTTTTGTCCACTGTGCTATTTATAATTAGTTAGGTGCTTTCGGATTGGCCACATAATTGTGAATTCCTTTTAGCTCACCAGAACACTGGAAATCTCTGGAAAGCACGCAGAGTAAAGTTGTGGGTTCCACAAGTGCATATAAACAAATAAGGGGGGAAAATATAGCTTCAGTTAAAAATGCACCGCACTTGAAGAGGAATTTCACTCCCCCCTCCCCACCCCTGTCAAGTTTACTTCCTCCTTCCCTGCCTTTCTAAGTCATATGCTAAATACATGGTTTCTAAGGGAAGAATGTCACCAAGATTTTTTTTTAAAATTAGGTAAATTGGGAAGCATCTCCCATGATTTGTGCCACCTAGAAGAACAAGGGCAACAGGCTAGTGGGAAGACCACCATCCCCAAGCCCCACACCATCCTGACTTGGACAAATGTCGCCTTAGCTTCACTGTCGTTGAGTCAAATCCTGGAACTCCCTAACAACAACACTGGCTGAGGGCACCTTCACCATACAGACTACAGCGATTCAAGAAGGTGGCTTACCACCACCTTCCCTAGGATCGCTGAGTATGAGCAATAAATACTGGCTTTGCCAGCAATGCACACATCCCAAGAATGAATAAGTACAAAAATAAATTTGTAAAAATTCATTCTGTCCTAAATTTTTTTTTGTAGTCTGTTTTTGAAACTTTGGGTGGAAAGTACGGTAATGAGTGGGAAAAAAACGCTTTACCTGCCGACTGCAATGACAGCTTTTCACGCTGTATTGTCCAAATCCTGCCTCATTAATCATACATTCTCGAGAAACATGCCATTTTGCTAGTGGGCAGCCTCTGATTCACCCGCCACGCCATCACCTCGCTGCTTCCTCACGCTGGGTGCCATATTTACACTGCAACTGCCCACACAGTTTTCAATGCTTGTAGCCCAGGAATGCTCCAGTGAAGACATGGCCCTGAAAGCCAAAAAGAGTTCGATGATGCATCACTGAAATGCCTTTCGGAGACCCTCCGTGATGTCCTCCACCCTGCTCTGGCCACAGGAGGTCCAGCAATCTCACCACTCCAGCTTGGGAGGCGGTGGCAGTGGTGGTCGGTGCCAATGCTGCACAGAAGAGGTTGGCCATCCAGTGCAGAAAGAGGATGAATGATCTCATCCATGCTGCCAGGGTAAGGCAACCATCTCCTCACTCTAAACTCACACACTCACAAGGCCGTCACACGTCCACTGGCATCTTACTGCCAGCTCAAGCTACATCACCACTCACACTCTCTCGCTCTCACACCCTGGGATAACCCTCTTCCCCAGTACAGCCCTCACCCTGCAGCCTCTTCCCTGACCTGAGGCCACTTCTCCCCCTTCCCCAAGCAAGCCCTAGCCCTGCAGCCATTAAAAATCCACCCCTGTTTTATGGCTGGTCTGGTAGGTAGAGACCCACCCGTGAGCCCCCCTAAAAGTGATGTGGTGCTGCCTGTGAAACCTGGGCTGATGACCACGAGTGCTGCCCAAAGCAAGGTAGAAAAACAGGCCTCAGAGTTCTGAGGCAAGTGCAGCTCGCCAGGTGCATGTCGCTTATGCACAGTTGTGAGACGCGTCGGCGTGATCGCGGATGATCCAGCGTGGGGAGATGATTCCGGCGAGCTGAGCTTACAATGATATGCAGATGTGTTTCAATGAAGTTCCCAACGTGCAGTGGCTGGAAATTCTGCCCACCATTGCAAATGTGCTCCATGACAGCGTGAAACCGATTGTTGGCCTTCCCACCATATTGTCCGTTCACACCTGCCCTGACGCCTGACGCCACCGGGCACGGAAAATTCCACCCACAGTGTAGCATTCCTATCATAGTCATTAAATAAGAAAGGATTTACATTTAGTATCTTTCATACTCGTAGATATCCTGAAGTGATTCACACCCATTTGAAGTTTTCTTGAAGTACAGTCTGTAGGTAGATGTGACAGCAATGTGTACGGTCGCATAGTGGTTATGAACTGCTTTCTTGAATTGCTGTTGCCTGTGGTGAAAATATTCTCACAGGACTTTTGGAGAGGGAGTTCCAGGATTTTGACCCAACGATGATGAAAGAACAGCGGTATTTGTCCAATTCGGGTTGGCCTGTGATGTGGTGGGAGTCGGTCTTCCCATGTGTCTGCAGCCCTTCTCCTGCACTAATAATTCGGAGACTTCAGTTCAATTCCCACCGTGCCAGTTGGGGAATTAATTTTCAGTTAAATGAATAAATCTGGAAATGAGAAAGCTACAATCAGTAATGACAACCATGACACTGCACGATTGCCATTAAAAACCCATCTGGTCACTAGTGCCCCTTCGGAAATAAAACCTGCTGTTCTTACCCGGTCTGCTTAGATATGGCACCAGGCACACAGCAATGTGGTTGACTTTTAATTGCCCTCTGAAATGGCCTAGCAAATAATGCTGTTGTATCAAAGCCTTCTTAAAAAACTATAATTCACACAGACCCCAGCAGTTTAAGAAGCCAGCTCACCACCACTTTCTCGAGGACCATACATGACAGTGGCGCACACATCCTATAAACGAATAAAGAAATAAAAGCCGATTTGCACACAGCGAGAATGCATGAACAGCTAGAGATAAACAATCAGATAATCAAGGCTGACACTGGGTCCAACCGAAACCACCCCAAGGCTTTAATGTTTTCACCACCACCGCCCACCATTCTTTCGCATACTTGAGATGGCTCACCTAAATGACTAAAAGTTAACAATTAGTAATTAAAACAACCTCATCTCTGTCAATGAGATGGAAAGAGCAATTCAAAGGAGTGAATTTTATGGCGAACGGATTACCTGAACCCCCCCTGGCCCTCCCCGACCATGGAGTGTGCAGGGGCATGGCGGGGGGGGTTTGTCGAGTTTTAGAGGCCTGGCAGGGAAGAACAAAGGGGGAGTGGGGGGCAGGTTACAATCTTGGGGGCGGGGGAGGAGTGCAATGGGCACTGAAGACCGCAAAGGAGGTATTCCCCTTTTTGCCCAACAGCAGCCAGTGCAGTGAAAGCTGCGTTTGCCTGCGCCATCCCCCGGCACATATAAAATTGTGATGGAAAATTGCCCACTTAAGGGCCTCAATAGACCCAAGGGCAGGCAGGCTGCCTGACACATTGCCTGCCCACCATACTATGGGAGACAAATTGCAGGTGGTCAGATCACTTGTATTATTTTATGAGCCCCCGCCTTCAAATATGCTGGTGGAGGACGGTAAAATCCATCCCCAAATTGCTGATGAAAAGAAAAAAGGAAAACAGTCAGATGTCATTTCTTTGGAATCCTGGAACATAGGAACAGCAGGAGGCCATTCAGCCCATCGAGCCTGCTCCGCTATTCAATATGATCATGGCTGACTATCCACTTCAATGCCTTTTTCTCCCCCCCACACGATCCCCATATCCCTTTGTCTTTGGTATTTAGAAACCTGTCAATCTCTATTTTAAACATACTCAATGACTGAGCTTCCACAGCCCGCTGAGGTAAAGAATTTTAAAGATTCACAGCCACCTGAGTAAGAAAAAATTCTCATCTCAGTCCTAAGTGGCTTCTCCATTATTTTGAAGTTGTGACCCCTGGTTCTAGACTCCCCAACCAGGGGAAACATCTTACTTGCATCTACCCTGTCTATTCCTTTTTTGTAGGTTTCAATGAGATTAGGGGCAGAATTTTACATGCGGCGTGCGGGCACGCGCCCGACACGCTGGAATGTACAATGACGCGCAATGATGTCGGGCGTGCATCCTGACGTCATCGCGCTGTCTCGCGATACTTCGCTCAGCGGGCGCGCGCCGGAGTCGGCTACGCACCCGCCGATAAGTGAAAGGTCTGTTAAGGCCATTAACGAATTCATTAACTTCAAATTTACACTGCCCGTCCAAACTAACGGTTGGCGAGCAGGCTAAAAGGCCAAGCAGCCTTTACGTTTTTTAGGAAACCTCATCCACATGCGGGATGAGGTTTCCTAAAGCTATTGCAAATTAAATAAAAACTTTCTTTGAAAAATAAAAATGTGTCCCACCTCAGTCACATGAGGGGGACGTGTTTCATTAAATTTGTAATGTATTTATTTATTTTTTAAAAAAGCGTTTCAGTCTCCCTGAGGCAGTTCCATGCCTCAGGCAGAGTGAAGTGCCCTTTCGTGCACATGGGCAAAAGAGCGCTGGACCTGACTCTCCCTCCTCCCCCTGCCCCCCCAACCACACAGGTAGCGCAGCGCTACCGCTCGCGATCCATGCTGGGCGGGCCTTAATTGGCCTGCCTGCGTGAAATCGCAGTGTGGAGCCGATTGCGGGCGGCAGTTGGCTCCGCGACCACCCCCTCTCCCCCCCCCCCCCACGGTCTCCTGCCGAGCCCGCCCGACCAATGTAAAATCCTGGCCTAGAGAATACAGGCCCAGTTTCCCCAATCCCTCCTCATAGGACAGTCCCACCATCCCGGGAACAAGTCTGGTGAACCTTCACTGCACTCCCTCTATGCCAATAATATCCTTCTTGAGGTAAGGGGACCAAAACTGCACACAGTACTCCAGGTGCAGTATAACCAAGCTTCTGTACAATTGAAGCAAGACTTCACTACTCATGTGCTCAAATCCTCTGGTGATAAAGGCCAACGTACCATCAGCCTTCCTAACTGCCTGCTGCATCTGCATGTTAGCTTTCAGTGACTTACTGACAAGGACATCCAGGTCCCTTTGTACATCTACACTTTCCAATCTCCCACCATTTAAGAAATACCCTGCACATCTGTCCCTCCTACAAAAGTGGATAACCTCACATTTTTCCACATTATATTCCATTTGCCTGTTCTAGCCCACTCACTAAGTCTGTCCAAATCCCCTTGAAACTGCTTTGCATCTTCCTCAGCACATATTCCCACCTAGCTTTGTGTCATCCATGAACTTGGAAATCATTCCATGTTTAAAGCACAGAAGGAGGCCATTCAGCCTGCTCTCTGCAGTACTAACTCAGCTAGTCCCTTTTTCCCGCTTTTCCCTGTAGCTCTGCAAATTTTTTATCTCCTCAGATGCTTACCTAATTCCTTTTTGAAAGCCATGATTGAATCTGCCACCACCACACTCCAGTGCATTCCAGATCCTGACCACTCGCTGTGTCGAAGAACATTTCCTCATTGCCTTTGATTCTTTTGCAGTTCACCATAAGTCTTCCCGTCCTTGAGCCTTTCGCCAATGGGAACAGTTTCTCGCTATCTACTCTGTCCAGACCCCTCATGATTTTGAACACCTCTGTCAAATCTCCTTTTAACCTTCTCTTCTCTCAGGAAAACAGCCCCAGCTTCTCCAATTTTACCCTGTAACCGAAGTCCCTCATCCCTGGAACCATTGTTGTAAATCTTTTATGCACCCTCTCTAATGGTTCACATCCTCCCTGAGTGCGATGCCCAGAATTGGATCCAATACTCTAGTTGAGGCTGAATCAGTGTTTTACAAAATTTCACCGTAATCTCTTTGTAAATAGAGGCATAGAGTACAAAAGCAAAGTCCAGATTCCATATATGCCTTATTTACCGCTTTCTCAACTTACCCTGCCACCTTCAACAGTTTGAGCAAATGTACCCCTACATCTTTCTTTCCCTGCAGCCACTTTAGAATTAGATCCTCTATTTTATATGGCTGATGTAAAATGAGCACCTGGTATTATGCTCTTGACTTGAGTAATATAAGCACCTCTTCCAGTAATTGAGAATTGCAGCAGGAAATGCTGATGTGATACAAGTAGATGGTGAGACTAAGGGGTGTGAATAAATAGAAGTAGATTAAAATCGGGTGTTTTATTGTGGCATGTCCTAAATACATGGTAAACATTTAATTTTTTTTTTTCGTTTTTTTTTTCTGCTGTTTTGTGATTCAGATTTTGTGGAATTTAAACACAGACAATTTGTATTGGAATTTAATTGAACCAAAAGATTACCTGTCTTGTTTAATAATTGACTCTTTTTATTTTGAATAGGTGAAGGATATCTATCTCCATCCTGAGATGCTAACTGTTCAAAATGGCCTTCTGACTCCAACATTCAAGGCAAAGAGAGCAGAGCTGAAAAAATTCTTTAGTTCACAAATTGCTGAACTTTACAAAAACATCACTGTATAAACAAATGCACATTTCTTTGAAGCAAATTTAATTAATGGCCTTGATCGTTTGATAATGATAAACTGTTAACAGATGCTTTGCAATGATCTCCGACAAGAGTAAATATAAAAATATATATTCATATTTTGTACAACAAGCCTTATGAGCCAAAAATTTCAGCGCAGATCACAGTTTAAATATATGGATTTCCAAAATGCCTTATATTGAAACATTCATCTCTATCATGGGGGAATGGTATAGCAACTTGAAATGAGATGGAAGCACAAATTAAGTTGCACTTGAGTGGAAGGATGTATAGATATCTCAAATGCACTGTTGAGTAACATTCTTTTTATATCTATGTACACAGCAACTGTTGCACAAATGTTTAAAGGTGAAATGAAGATTAACACTGAAAGCTTTAACAAGATTACATATTTAATTTATAATGTCTCCCGAAGGTTTAATATTTGATGTATAAGGAAAGAAGGCTTGGCATTGTAAATGTTTTTGTACACAGAACCAAAAGAGAATTTGCAAAATTATCAGTAAAATTAAAATAAAGGTATGTTTTGTGTATCTCGGTTCACCATTGCAGTAAATACTATCCATTGATCACAAAAACAACCTTGCTGTGCTGGAATGAGATGGATGTAGTCACCTTGTAAGTTATGAGACCCTTTTCACTGAATGGTACTTTATCATGCAAAACGAGTTTTAGCAGTATATGTAGTCAGTTCTATTGTAGTTGATACCTTCTGCACTCAACCATCTTGCAGTCTTTAAGTGGAGGAATTGCAACAAAAAAAAACTCCATAACTCTCAGCTCCAGAAGTAGTTCTTTCACCCAATTGGGAACATGCAGCATATTGACCTGCACTGGTGTGCTCAGAAGTTTAAGAATCAAATGATACCATCTGTAGCTTGCTAACTGCATGATTATTTTTCCAACCAAAAAGCCCTTTATTCACGAGAGAAGGCACTTTCACATTATGGGATGGAGGGGCGGAAATAACCTATGAAATTTAATTTTCCGCTTGCGTGTTTTAGAGATTCTGTTCCTATAAACTGGAAGATCTTGCATTAACAAATGCAAATTATTTTTCCACGTGTTCTTGTGCCTCCAGAACTGGGCGTGAATTATGCGCGGGTGCTCTGAAGTCGAGTAACCAATGCTCACTTAAATGTTGAAGAGTCATATGGACTCGAAACGTTAACTGTGTTCCTCTCCGCAGATGCTGTCAGACCTGCTGAGTTTTTCCAGGTATTTTTATTTTTGTTTTGGATTTCCAGCATCTGCAGTTTTTTTGCTTTTATCTCACTTAAGTAGTTTGCCTATCCACCTTAGTATACTGGGGCCCATTCAATTTCATAAATGGAAGGAAGTGTTTATATTTCCTACAGAATGATTATGTAAGGGAATGAACGGTATTTGGTGAACATATGCTGTTTATGGACCATGGTGACTTAGAATTGTCTTGTTGAATCATCCATTAGTATAAAGTAAATCTATTGATAATAGAAGTTTTGCATTTAATCCATACCTTGTCTATAAAGCTTTATTGTCGCTAGCCACACTTTTTCTGTTGTGTAGCAAGTCCTTTTACACTGAGATGTAGTGCAATGCTGAGTCAGTCTTCCTCATTATGAGTCACTGTTGGACACAGTTGATCATATTGTTCTGTGTCTCCCAGCCACAGCTGAAAATCCCCTCACTGTTGCCTGTTCTTCCTATCGCTTCTATTCCCAAGCTGTTGAAATTTTGAACTACGGACTGTCTGCTTGAAGCTAGGGAATTGGGACTGAAAGTTTAGAAATGAACTATTTGCACTGTGGTCCAACACTACGGACACAAAAAAAAAATCTGTCGAAAGCTTAACTCCTGGTTTTGAATCAGCCATATTGCAGAATTGGTTGTTGAACTGTGGGAGCAGGGTTGCCTTGCATTCAGTAGGAACAACGGTTAGAGATCCTGAACCTTTCTCTTCTACCTATGTTCTCACTTCTTGCAATACAAGGGGAGGTGGTGGCATAGTGGTATTGTCATTGGGCTGGTATTCCAGAGACCCAGGGTAATGCTCTAGGAACCAGGGTTTGAATCCCACTATGGCAGATGGTAAAATTTGAATTCAATAAAAGTCTGGAATTAAAAGTCTGATGATAACCATGAAACCATTGTCATCCACTACGAAGGTTCTCTCCGGATTTTAGCCTGCCTCCTGCTCCACTTACTCCTGCCGACAAAGGTCCAACCAACAGAAATCCTTGGCAGTCGCAGGGAATTCCCTGCAGAAGGGCACATCTGAAGTCCGCTCAGTGCGACTGTCCTGCTACATTAAAGACAGGGTTCCAAAACATAACCATCTTATAAACCTCAATTCCCTGGGATTTTCACAGTGGTGACCTCCTTAATTGACATAGACACAGGTTCCCTGCCCAATTAAAGGGGACAAGCTGGCTCTTGAAGCCGGAGGACCAATCGAGGACCTTCCAGCTTGAGAGAAGCAGCAGTCTGTGGTGGCCGGTAAGCAAGAGAGAGTGCACTTCAACTTCTTAAAAGCTTAAATTGAAAGATGGTTTTTGAAGCCAGGGCACCATTGCGGGAAGAGGAATCTCTCCACAGAGCGGCCTTTGGCTGCCCTCACTGCAGGCCGGCAGAGAGGGCCTCTGGACCTGCCTGGAGAGTTGGTCCCCTGGCCTGCTGCCAGGTGCCCACCTCCAGGCACCTAAACCCTAAACTGATGCCCATCGGTTGCAGGAAAATGGAGGCCAGCTGGAAAATCCCAGTCAGCCTCCTTCAATTTGACTTAAGGCTCTTAATGAACCTACGCAGTTGCCCACCATGTGGAGGTGGGTGGCCCTGTCGGCCCCAACCTATCTCCGGTAAAATGACCAGCGCCAGGAAATCGGCACACTGGCTGGTGCTGGTATTTTCAGGAGCTGCTATTTTCATGCCCAGTCCATGTCTGATCCTACACCTGGCAGGGCCTGAAAATTTACCCAATTGTTACAGCTACTTGTTTTAAAAAACTCACATTTTTGTTAATCATTATTTTTAAGCGTTTGTGATATTTAGGGGAGATGGCTGTGTAGTGGTAATGACATTAGACTATAATCCTGAGACCCAGGCTAATGCCCCAGTGATGGGGGTTCAAATCCTGCCGCAGCAGCACTGGTAGAATTTGAATTCAATTAATAAAAAAAAAATCTGAAAAATAAGTCTACATCGAAAACACTCCCACAAACTTTACACACAGTTTTTATACACATAAAAATACACTTCTATGTGTCACAGTTAATTCCCATTCTTATAGTCATGAACTGCTACAATTATATATATTTCCCCCAAATTTCATGTAATTTTTAATTCCCTTCCATTTACTCTTATTTTTAGCCAGACCATCTAAAAATATATCGGCAGAATAAAACATTTTTTGGAATAATTTGTGGCATTTTGGAAATGAAATCGAGAACGCGAAGTGTTGCATAATTTGGGTTTCACAAGCATCAAGGTTTTAATCCTCTTTTTTTCCTATACCCTGAGGGCAGTGGCTTTATGCAGCACTGCTAAGCTAGGCATTGGCAGGCCCGCAGGCCCAAGACATCTGGCAAACGTTTGGACCGTTGGCAAGTTACTGGAGTTTGACTTCACATTTCATCAGCATTGACTGGAATGCAATACTTTTTTTATTCATTCATGGGATGTGGGCGTCACTGGCTAGGCCAGCATTTATTGCCCATCCCCAATTGCCCATGTTCAGATGGCATTTAAGAGTCAACCACATTGACTCTTAAATGTGGGTCTGGAGTCACTTGTAGGCCAGCAGATTTCCTTCCCTAATAGGCATTAGTGAACCACATGGGGTTTTATGACAATCGGCAATGGTTTCTTCACCATTAGATTCAAATTCCACAATTTGCCATGGTGGGACTATGCCACCATCTCCCCTCAAATACTGAGCTGAAACCCCAGCTAACTTTCTCACCGCCACTTCCCTTTCTCCCCTTTGCTCTCCATCTAAGCTCAGGACCATTAGGATAATTGTAGTATGCTAATAGTTGACCTAGCTGAAATCGGTGAGGACTGGAAATCCAGTCTGGGAGCTGTGGCCCAGGTAATCACCAGGTGCTACCTTTACACATTCTGGCATAGAAATTTATTTTCAGTCTTCATTTTAAGCCTGCACTCTTCCAAATGGGAATTCAGAAGCATAAGCTAGAACTCAAGATCTGTGTGACTTCATGACTTTTTGCGATTATGCTTTTGTGAGATTTGCCTTTTAGTTCAGTCTTTTGTAAGGTTTTCACTGGTCTTCCAGCTTCAGTTTCAGGCCTAGGTTTATCTCAGCCCAAATGACGATAAGAATGTTGCAATTGGCTTCCTGCCCCGAGCTATATATGGCTAAAAAGCAGCCAGTGTTCCTGCTTCAGATTGTTTTTCAGTCACTTCAGCTGCAAAGTAGGCATGGAAGAGATTATGGGAAAAATCTTCCCCCCGTTGGTGGTGGTGGGGAGGGGGGGAGTGTGGGAACGGGCGAGCCTCCAACCAATCGGGGGCACGCCGCCATTTTACATGGGCAGGCCAATTAAGGCCCGTCCAGTGTGACGCTCGCCCAGAAGTGCTGAGTGCTCCCTGTGTGGGTTGTGGGGGGGGGGGGATATTCCTTGAGGGGTTCCCTGCACTCTTTCGCGCATGCAAGCGAAAGAGCGCAGAGATCTCCCTGAGACACGCGGAGGTGCCTCCGAGAGATTTGTATCAGCGCTAAAGTTTTAAATAAAGGTTTTTAACACTTTTAAAACATGTCCCCTCATGTGACACTATCATATGAGCTGGGACATGTCAAAGAATAAATGTATAAATTTTTATTAGATTTTAAAACACTTCATGAAACCTCATCCTGCCCGTGGATGAGGTTTCGTGAAAAACACGAAGGCCGCCTGGGCTCTTCGCCTGCCCGCCAACCTTAAGGTTGGATGGGCAGCTCATTGAATTGAATTAATTAGGTTTTAAATGGCCTTAATAGACCTTTGACAGTTCTAAATGACACGCGGTGACATCAGGACACCCGCCCAATGTCACCGTGCATCATTTTATGCATTGGTGAGC
The DNA here is from genome assembly GCF_964194155.1 of Cetorhinus maximus. Classification (NCBI taxonomy): domain Eukaryota; kingdom Metazoa; phylum Chordata; class Chondrichthyes; order Lamniformes; family Cetorhinidae; genus Cetorhinus; species Cetorhinus maximus. The sequence goes on along the minus strand of NC_135880.1, from coordinate 30,653,222 downwards.
GGGCCCCGCTTGCCAACGGTAAAATTCTTCCCTAGGTGAAATGGGGATTAGGTTTGATACGTGACCACTGTTGAATAACCCGTGGTGTTGGTGCTCAAACATTAAGAATAACTGCTTGGAGAAGCTGTGGGTGGGGTTGCTTGATTGGTGTGCTCAATCCTAGTTCACCTTGATCAAGGGGTACCTTCTGTGGCACACAAAAGTGTTGCTGTTCTGCATAACTTACGTCATGTCCTGGAGTGACTCCATGGTTATTGTTCATTAGGAAAGTTCAGGGGAAGGAGACTTTGTGACTTAATGTAAGTTCCAAATTTATGAAACAGAATAAAATTGATTCAGATTTACTGTCACTAGCGTAGGATTGGAAAAGTAAGGGACGAAATGTAATGATTAGGAATAAATTAAAAATTAGGTGGAACTATTTCTTATGGAGGGTAATAGATTCAAAAAATAAATTATCAAGAAAGATTATAGTAAAGCTTCTTTTAATATCTAGATGTGCTTTGGAAAATGAATAGGATGGAAAGACAGGACTGTGATCAATGAAAGACTTGGGTGTGTTGGGTCAAATGACTCCTTTCAATTGCTAAAACCTCACATTGATGTGAACATATGAATAGGAAAAGATGAGCTGGTCCTTTGAGCCTGCTCCATGCTGCGAACAGTTTTGGCCCCCTTATCTAAGGAAAGATATACTGGCATGGGAAGCAATCCAGAGAAGGTTCACTAGGTTGATTCCAGGTATGGAGGGATTTTCTTATGAGGAGAGGTTGAGTAGGTTGGGCCTGTACTCATTGGAGTTTAGAAGAATGAGAGGCGACCTTATTGAAACATAAGATTCTTAAGGTGTTTGGCAGGGTAGATGCTGAGAGGTTGTTTCCCCTTGTGGTAGAGTCTAGGACCAGAGGGCATAATCTCAGAGTAAGGGGTCATCCATTTAAGACAGAGATGAGGAGGAATTTCTTCTCAGGGGGTAGTGAATCTGTGGAATTCTTTACCACAAAGGACTGTAGAAGCTGGGTCATTAAGTATATTCAAGGTGAAGATAGACAGATTTTTAATCAGTAAGGGAATCCAGGATTATGGGGAAAAAGCAGGAAAGTGGAGATGATGATTATCAGATCAGCCGTGAATGGCAGAGCGTACTCGATGGGCCGAATGGCCTACTTCTGCTCCTACATCTTATGGATTATGGCAACAGCAACTTGTACTTCTATCGTGCATTGAACGTAACATAATATTCTAAGATCTGGAAAGCATTGAATAGTCAACACTAGAGGTAAAATATATTGAAGCAGGGAATGGAGAAAGGCAATGCTTAGAAAGGGAGTCCTTAACATCGAATCTGGACTCCATGAAGTCTTACAGCATCAGGTCAAACATGGGCAAGGAAACCTCCTGCTGATTACCACATACCACCCTGTCTCCGCTGATGAATCAGTGCTCCTCCATGTTGAACACCACTTGGAGGAAGCACTGAGGGTGGCAAGAGTGCAGAATGTCCATCACAAAGAGTGGCTCGATAGCACCACTACTAACCATGCTGGCTGAGTCCGCAATGACATAGCTCCTAGACTGGGTCTGCGGCAGGGAACCAACAAGAGAGAAAAACATACTTGACCTCATTCTCACCAACCTGCCTGCTGCAGATGCATCTGTCCATGACAGTATCGGTAGGAGTGACCACCCCACAGTCATTGTGGAGACGAAGTCCCGCATTCACATTGAGGATCCCCTCCATCGTGCTGTGTGGCACTACCACTGTGCTAAATAGGATAGAATTCGAACAGATCTAGCAACTCAAGACTGGGCATCCATGAGGCACTGTAGTAGCAGAATTGTACTCGTACTCAATCTATAACCTCATGGACTGGCATATCTCCCACTCTACCATTACTATCAAGCCTGGGGATCAACCCTGGTTCAATGAAGAGTGCAGAGGGCATGCCAGGAGCAGCACCAGGCATACCTAAAAATGAGGTGTCAACTTGGTGAAGCTATAACACAGGACAACTTGCATGCCAAACAGCATAAGCAGCTAAGCAGCAAGTGATAGATAAAGCTATGTGATCCCACAACCAACTTAGAAATATATCGCTGTTCCTTCACTGTTGCTGGCTCAAAATCCTGGAGCTCCCTTCCTAACAGCACTGTGGATGTACCTACACCACATGGACTGCAGCGGTTCAAGAAGGCAACTCACCACCACTTTCTCAAGGGCAATTGGGGACGGGTAATAAATGCTGACCCAGCCAGCAAAGCCCACATCCCGTGAATGAAAAAAAAATTCCAAACAGATGGACTTGGCTCGAGACAGTGTCCAGAAAGGTAGATGGAACCTGCAGTGAGGTAATGGAGTTTATGGTGGGAGTTGAAGATGATAGCTCTGGCCTTCCCAGTATTTAATTGGAGAAAATTGTGGTTTATCCATGACTAGATATCTACTAAACAGTCTGACAACACGGAGGAGTCGAGAGAACTGATAGGAAGGTAAAGCTGGGTCTCGTCAGCATGTGCGAAACTGAATATGTCTTTGGATGGTGAAGCTGAGGGCAGCATGTAGTTGAGCAATAGGGTGCCAGGGATAAGTCCTTGAGGAAATCCAGAGGTAATGATTCAGGTGCACCCGGAACACTTGCAATTTACATAGGTTGGTTCCTATCAGGGCCCAGGAGAGAGGGGTGCAGACGGTACTAAATACTGGGGCCTGGGGGCGATGGAGGGCCCAGGCTCCTTTCTCTAAGTGGAGTTTCTTGTTGACCCCAGCCTGAGCAGCCAGAGGCAGAGCTGCAGACCTGAAAGATCGACTTAAAAAATATCAGAACCTTCAGGCTGAATTCTGATTTCTTTTTACGGCCGCTCTGTCAGTGTCAGTGTCAATGTCAATTTCACTGAGTTGCTGTGCTGCTGCTTCCGACCTTCAGACAGCTTCCTGGATCCAATTATTTTTTTGAAAAGCCCACCAGAAAACCACAAAGCTGCCTGAAGGCCAACAGCAGCAGCGCAACAACTGAGAGAGTTCTTGGTTGAAAAATAGTAAGTAAAATCTCTACTTTAGAACCAAGTGGATGCTGCGGGGGTGGGGAGATGGTTGGGGTGTCTTGGAGGGGTGGAGGGGAGGTTGGCGCAGTTGGAGGGGTAGGTTAGGAGATCTTGGATTGGTGGGGGTAGGTTGGGGGCTCTTGGAGGGGTGGGAAGTAGGTCAGGAGGTGTTGGAGGGGTGGGGAAGATCGGGGGTATTGGAAAGTTGATGGGAGGTTGGGGGGCATTAGAAGGTTCGGGGGAGGTCAGGGGGTTTTGGAGGTTTGGGGGGAGGTCAGAGGGGTGTTGGAAGATGTGGGGGAGGTGGGGGGGGTGTTGGAGTGGTGGTGGGAGGTCAGGGGGCTGTTGGACGGATGGGTAGCAAGGATGGCGTGGGGTGTGGTGGGATGGGCGGTGTCACTCTTTTTTGCTGTTGGAGCTTCTTATTTATTAATTAAATTTTTCCATCTTAGGCTGTAAATTCACAGTGTACAACACAATTTGTATGACAATTTCTGGGGGAAGTGGAAACAACGCAGTTCTTGAGTTAAGGCCGTACTGAATTTATGTACTTTGTATGATTTTTCTCTGAAAAGTTCAGATCAGCAATTCAACCTACTGTACATTTTTCCTAAGCTGCTGGTAGATGGCTAGTTGATGGTCAAGCAGCTGTGGCCATTTTTTATTTTAACATCTCCATCTTCTCGTGCCCTCTCGCTTTCTCCTACCTACATTGGCAGCGCCTACCTCTGATGGTGGGGCTGCTGATCTTTCAGTGCTGAAGGCCAAATGTGCATATTATTTAAAGCTAGTCGTCAAGTACAAAAAGCAATCAGAAAAACTAATTGAATGTTAGCTTTTCTCTCAAGTGAGCTACATTACAAAAGGGAGGAGGTTATGCTTCAATGGATAAAACATCAGTTAGACCGATCTGGAGTACTGTGTTATGTTTAGGGGACCATCTCTCTGGGAGGATATACTAACCTAAGAGGAATTACAGCACAAATTCATTAGAATTATGTCAAGGCTTAGAGGGTTTAATTATAGGCACACGTTCCATAAATTTGGCTCGTATTCCCTTCAGTTTTCGGGCTGGTGTGATTCAAGTGTTTAAAATGTTTAAAGGATTCGATAGGTAGAATCATACAGCAAAGGAGGAAGCCATTTTGTTTATTGTTCCAGCTTTCTGAAAGAACTACCGATTAGTCCCGCTCCCCTGCTCTTACTATCCTCCCTCACTACTGTTCAACGCAGAATCTGGCTCGAGAGTTGAAGACCCTCAGATCTTCAGGGTTGCATGACTCTGTTAGTAGAGGGCATTCTAGGAGATCTTTCATCATTTGGATGCCTCTCTGCAGTCACAGTCAACAGAAGTTATTTGGTTATTGATCCTCCTATGAGTGGAAACAGTTTCTTCCAATGTACTCTTTTCAAAACACTTCATAATATTGAACACCTCTAGTAAATCTCTGCTCAACCTTTGTTTCAAGGAGAACAGTCCCAGCTTCTCTAGTATCTAGTGGGAGAGGGTGGCATAGTGGTAATGCTGTTGGACTAGTAATCCAGTGACCCAGCCTAGTGCTCTGGGGACATGGGTTCAAATCCCACCATGGCAGCTGGTGGAATTTGAATTCAATTAATTAATCTGGAATCTAAAGCTACCCTCACTCATGGTGACTGTGAAACTGTCATTAAAATGCTGCTGTGGTCTCACCACATGACTGAATTCCCTCACCACTGTTACCATTCTGGTAAATCTCCTCTTCACCCTCTGCAAGGCACAAAATTGGACCCAATACTGAAGTCTCACTAATGATTTACAAAGGTTTAGGATAACTTTCTTGCTTTTGTATTCTGTGCCTCTATTTATAAAGCTAAGGATGCCAAAGTCTTATCAATTTGTTCTGCCACCTTGAAAGATTAGTGTGTGTGATCCCCAGCTCTCTCTGTTCCTGCACTTTGTTTAAAATGTTAAAATTTCACCTGTTATTTTTCTGCAGGGAGTGGTGGCCACTGCTGGGACTACATGCTAGAGAGGAGCCATGAAACCCAGACAAACATAGGTCTGGAGTCTCGCTTGGACCAGGCTGGCAGGTCCCGGCACAGGAGAATGGGAGCTGGGGAGAACAGGGTGGGGGAGGGGTAACATGAGGTTGGGGAGGTGGAGGGGTGGGATTCTCCAATGGTCACAGGGGCCTGAGAAGGAGACATCCCACTCTTGACCAGACACCAGGTTTCACCTGGCAGGCTGGTCCCTTGGTGCTGGCAGTGGGAGGGGGTCCTTAAGTTATTAAGTGCTCATTATTTGACCACTTATGGGGCTTAATTGGACATCGGGTGAGTGGCCTGTCACTGGTAAAATTGCAGCCAGGGTGGAGGTGAGGGGGTTGGGGAGGGTGTTATTTGAGTAGATAAGCAGTGGGCATAGTACCACTGCCCAATTTTATGGCCACTCCCTGCTTGCCATTCCCACCCCTGCAGGGGAGGGGGGAGGGGGGAGGTGGGTGTGTGGGACTATAAAATTCTGGCCTACATACATTTCTAACCTTTGTGTCATCTATGAACTTCTAAAGTATGCCCCCTATATCTACTTCCATGCTATTTATATAAAAAGTAGTCCAATGCCAATTTCTGAAAGACACAACTCTATTCTTTCTTCCAGCCTGAGAAACAGCCATTTACTACTATGATTTCTGTCAACCAATTTTGTATCCACACTGCCACTGGCTCTTTAAAACCAAGTGGTTATGTTTTTTTCATTTGCTCATGGGATATGGGCGTCGCTAGCTGGGCCAGCATTCAATGCCCATCCCTAATTGCCCTTGAGAAGGTGGTGGTGAGCTGCCTTCTTGAACCGCTGCAGTGTAGGTACACCCACAGTGCTGTTAGGGAGGAAGTTCCAGGATTTTGACCCAGCGACAGTGAAGGAACAGCGATATTTTTCCAAGTCAGGATGATGAGTGACTTGAGGGGAACTTCCAGGTGGTGGTGTTCCCACATGTCCACTGCCCTTGTCCTTCTAGATGGTAGTGGTTCTGGGTTGGGCAGGTGTCTAAGAAACTGTCTAAGGAGGCTTGGTGAGTTTCTGCGTACATCTTGTAGATGGTACACACTGCTGCCACTATGAGTTGGTGGTGGAAGGAGTGAATGTTTGTGGATGGGGTGCCAATCAAGTGGACTGCTTTGTCCTGGATGGTGTCAAATTTCTTGAGTGCTGATGGAGCTGCACTCATCCAGGCAAGTGGAGAGTATTCCATCACACTCCTGACTTGTGCCTTGTAGATAGTTGACAGGCTTTGGGGAGTCAGGAGGTGAGTTATTCGCTGCAGGATTTCTAGCCTCTGAACTACTCTTGTAGCCAGTATTTATGTGGCTCATCCAGTTCAGTTTCTGGTGAATGGTAACTCTCAGGATGCTGATAGTGGGGGATTCAGCGATGGTAATGATATCGAATGTCAATGCGATGGTTAGATTCTCTCCTGTTGGAGATGGTCATTGTCTGGCACTTGTGTGGCACGAATGTTACTTGCCATATGTCAGCCCAAGCCTGGATATTGTCCAGGTCTTGCTGCATTTGGACACGGACTGCTTCAGTATCTGTGGAGTTAAGGATGGTGCTGCACATTGTGCAATCATCAGCGAATATCCCCACTTCTGAAGTTATGATGGAAGGAAGGTCATTGATGAAGCAGCTGAAGATGGTTGGACCTAGGCTTGATAGATCCTAACTTTTAATTTGTTTGTTTAGATACGTGCAGATGGGCTACTGAACAGAGTCACCAGAGTCAGCTAATGAACTTTTAACAAAAGAATAAAATTTATTTAACAAGAAAAGATGAACTTTATTACAATACTCCTTTATCCACAACTATACCTTTACAGATATAAACAGATTTGTAAGGATAACACAAGTTACAAAAGCTATCTTATACTCTAATGTTAACAGTAAGTACACAGTTTATGTAAACCAATAGGCGGCCTGTGGTCAGACACACCACACTCTGAAACCAAATGACAGATGCCACCTCAACCAGATGCTATGGATCTTTTATCAACTCCCGCCAGACGCTTGTCACACTGTGAGTCAACCAGGCTCACTGAACTCTGTCTTCACACGAGGGTTTCCAATCTCCACTCTCCAAAAACTCACATTGGAATCTTCTCTCAAACCAATGCTTTCTCTTAAACACCTTCTGCAAGGGTTCACCTCCAGGGTTTCACACTCTCCTTCCGATGTTCCTCTCCCCTGGGTCACCACATGCATTCAAGCTTTCCTCCACACACTCTCTCTCACTGACTCAGTTGTTAACAGTACACCACTGCTTCATACGCCCATAGCAAAGAGTTACAGACCTTCAGTTGCCTCTTTGGACCTTCTGGCTTCTCACAAGCCTTTATCCCTTTAAGCTTGAAGCTTGGAGCCTTTCTCTGCTCCTCACTCTTAACTTCACTTAACAGGACCTTTTCCAAGTTCCTGTCTTTCCTTTGACTAGAAGGTCTTCTTGGGACTTTCTCATGTTCCACTTCCCTGAATTTGGGGACTCTCTCCTTTAGTTTGGGACTGGCTATCTGTCCCTTTTGCTCCAGTCTCTCTCTGGCAGCTACTTTCAACCAACTTTAGCTTGAAACTGGCTGTCTGAGCCTTCTAGGCTGCTTCTGCCTGGCAGCTGTCTTCATACTGAACTCAAAACTGCTGTTTCTTTAGTTTGTGTGTGTGTGTGTGTGTGTGGGGGGGGGGGGGGGGGTGGGGGGGGTGTTGGTGGAGCTGCCTCTCTGGACCCCTGTTGCTAGGCAACAGCACAGGTTTTTTTCTACTCTTGTGTTTGCTTAACTTCTCTTTAGGAGTTGTAAAACTCATTAGAACTGCAGACACCTTTTAAAAAGTGAAATTAAAACTCAACTTGACCTATTCTTAACACACAAATACAGAAATACAGATCAAACTTAAACTTTAAAGCTAAAACTCACAAATACAAATATAACTTACCTAAACTATTGCTATTTCCTAACACTTGTTGGAGATGGTCATTGCCTGGTACTTGTGTGGCGAGAATGTTACTTGCCACTTGGAAGCCCAAGCCTGGATATTGTCCAGATCTTGCTGCATTTGGACATGGACTGCTTCAGTATCTGAGGAGTTGTGAATGGTGCTGAGCATTGTGCAAACATCAGCAAATATCCCCACTTCTGACCTTATGATGGAAGGTCTGACAGATAGGGAAGTTATTTCTTCTGATAGGGTAATCAACAACAATGAGATATAAGCATGAAATTAGAACTCATGTTTTAGGAGGGAGAATAGGAAGCCCTTTATCCACATAAAGGGTAGTAGAATTTTCTGTCCCAGTGGCTGTGGATGCTGGTGACTTCATGACTGCTCGAGTTAGATTTTTGTTAGGTAAACATAGAAATCAAAGGTGGGTAAATGGAATGGAGGTAAAGATCTAATTGAATGGTCAGGCTCCAGGGCTGAATGGCCCACTCCCATCCCTATGAAAAATATTGTGTCTGCAGCTTTGCCTGTTCATTGCTACACTCACGATTGTACATTGTTACACTCATGGTTGGTAACTATGGTGTCGTTCAAATATTGGAGTATCAAAGGAAACTTGGCAATGAATCTTTGGTGGTTAATGGAGTTGAAATAAATTTTCCAAATTAAATCTTTTTTTAAATGGTAAATTTCTGCGCCCCTTGAGATGGGGTAAAACGTATTTCACTCTGTGTCGGCATTAAACATTCCCAGTGGAGGGAATCGAACCCTCATTAATACCTCCAACCAGGACTGCAAACCCTAAATCGCACAGTATCAATAAGCACTTGGTCAGTGGAGTGAACCAGGGTTTTGCTGCAGCCTCCCAGACACAGGGGGCGCTTTGAGCCCAGCTCCGGGCGGCTGAGCATGCGCAGATTCGCCTGTCGGTCACATCCATTGTAGATACAAAATGGGGGTGGAGAGTGATTGTACCAAAATCGCTTTAAACACATAACTAAAATCTTTAAAGATTTACTGTCGAAAAACAGTTCAGAAGTATTATAATAATTAAATGTAGTCCTCCATCATGCTTTGCCTTTGCTTTTTTAACAGTAGTCGCCTCTCTTGGTTTTCAGCTCCCCCCGTGTCTCCTAACGGTCCATTCCGGATTGCGCCAACCATTTGATTTTTTTCAGCGGGAGAAATTGCGGAATGAGAACGGAATAACGGGCAGGGGAGCGGAAAACCGGGCGGGAGATCGGAAAAGCCAGCGAGAGATTGCGGGGTGAGTGCGGAAAAACCGGGCGGGAGAGATTGCGGAGTGAGTGCGGAAAGGCGAGCGGGAGAGATTGCGGGGTGAGTGCGGAAAGGCGAGCGGGAGAGATTGCGGAGTGAGTGCGGAAAACCGGGCGGGAGAGATTGCGGAGTGAGTGCGGAAAGGCGAGCGGGAGAGATTGCGGAGTGAGTGCGGAAAACCGGGCGGGAGAGATTGCGGAGTGAGTGCGGAAAGGCGAGCGGGAGAGATTGCGGAGTGAGTGCGGAAAGGCGAGCGGGAGAGATTGCGGAGTGAGTGCGGAAAGGCGAGCGGGAGAGATTGCGGAGTGAGTGCGGAAAGGCGAGCGGGAGAGATTGCGGAGTGAGTGCGGAAAGGCGAGCGGGAGAGATTGCGGAGTGAGTGCGGAAAGGCGAGCGGGAGAGATTGCGGAGTGAGTGCGGAAAGGCGAGCGGGAGAGATTGCGGAGTGAGTGCGGAAAGGCGAGCGGGAGAGATTGCGGAGTGAGTGCGGAAAACCGGGCGGGAGAGATTGCGGAGTGAGTGCGGAAAACCGGGCGGGTGAGATTGCGGAGTGAGTGCGGAAAGGCGAGCGGGAGAGATTGCGGAGTGAGTGCGGAAAGGCGAGCGGGAGAGATTGCGGATCAACTCCCTGGTAAGAGTCTGTTAATAAACTTAAAGTCCATGCAACTGAATGCAAATTATTGACCTGGTTAAGAGATTGAATGAATGGTAGAAGACAGAGAATAGGGATAATGATTAAACACCCTCCAATTAACTGGATGTGACTAATGGTCTTCTGCAAGGATCTAGCTGGGACCTCAACTATTCACAGTATTTATTAACCACTTTTTTATTTTGCTTATCTTCACACTCCCTTCTCCCATGGAGAATGGTGTGAAGTGCTGGAAGGATTTTGGAGGCTGATTAACAGCTTTGTGTACTCACCTTTCATGGCCAACAAGTCCAGGAGGTAACAAGCAGGGTAGGCAAAGGGAACCAGTAGACCTAATATATTTGGATTTCCAAAAGGAGTTCACTAAGGTACCGCACATAAGGCTACTTAATAAGATAACAACCCATGGTGTTGGGGATAGTATATTAGCATGGATAGAGGATTGGCTAACTAATAGAAGATAGAGTTGGGATAAGGGGGGCATTTTCGGGATGGCAACTTGTGGAGTGCTGCAGAGATCAGTGCTGGGGCTACAATATATATTAATGACTTAGATAAGGGAAGTGAATGTACTATGGCCAAGTCTCTGGATGACACAAAATTAGGTGGGAAGGCAAATGATGAGGATGACACAAGGAGACTACAGAGAGATATAGACAAGTTAAATGAGTGGGCAAAAACTTGGCAGATGGAATATAATGTGGGACAATGTGAGGTTATGCACATTGACAGGAAGAATAGAGGAACTGAATATTATTTAAATGGAGAAAGGTTGCAGCACAGAGGGATTTGGGAGTCCTTGTGCATGAATCCCAGAAAGCTAACATGCAAGTTCAACAGATAAAAGGGAAGGCAAATGGAATGTTGGTCTTTATTTCAAAGGGAATGGATTATAAAAATAGGGAAGTCTTGCTAAAACTATACAAGACACTAGTTTGACCACACCTAGAACACTGTGAACAATTTTGGTCCCCTTATCTAAAGAAAGATATATTGGCATTGGAGGCAGTCCAGAGAGGGTTCACCAGGTTGATCCCGGGTATGGAGGGATTTTCTTATGAGGAGAGGTTGGGTAGGTTGGGCCTGTACTCATTGGAGTTTAGAAGAATGAGAGGCAACCTTATTGAAACATATAAGATTCTTAGGGGACTTGACAGGGTAGATGCTGAGAGGTTGTTTCCCCTTGTGGGAGAGTCTAGGACCAGAGGGCATAATCTCAGAGTAAGGGGACACCCATTTAAAACAGAGATGAGGAGGAATTTCTTCTCAGAGGGTAGTGAATCTATGGAATTCTTTACCACAGAGAGCTGTAGAGGCTGGGTCATTAAGTATATTCAAGGCTGAGATAGACAGATTTTTAATCAGTAAGGGAATCTAGGGTTATGGGGAAAAGGCAGGAAAGTGGATTTGAGGATTATCAGATCAGCCGTGATCTCATTGAATGGCAGAGCAGATGTGATGGGCTGAATGGCCTACTTCTCCTACATTTTATGGTAACTCGAATCCGGTGTCTTCTGGCCTAGAGGCAGGAGCACTCCCAATTGAACCTCTCGGGTTCCCTATCAACAGCTTAGGTGATGGGATAGAATCATCTCCGAGTTTGCCAATTAATTCAAAGCAGATATTAATAGATTAAATGAATGGGCAAATGGATTTCAGTATTAGCAAATGTGAGGTCGTCCACTTTGGACCTAAAAAGTGTAGAACAGAGTACTTTCCAAATGGTGAAAAGCTAGAAAGTTGGAATCTAAAGAGATTTGGGAGGTTTCTGTACAAAGGGAATTAAAATGCCATGAATAGGTACAAAAAACATCAAAAGAGATAATGGAATGCTGGCTTTTATATCAAGAGGACTTAACTACAAGGAGGTAGAAGTCATGCTTCATCTATACAAAAGCTCTGGTTAGACCACACCTGGAGTACTGTGAGCAGTTCTGGGCATCACACTTTAGGAAGAATATATTGGCCTTAGAGGGAGTGCAGCATATATTTACCAGAACGTTGAGGCATCTAGCACAAAGGCAGGGGAGCCTAAAAAATTAGAGCCAGACCTTTCAGGTGTGAATTTACGAAACATTACTGCACATGAAGGATGGTAGAAGTTTGAAATGCTCTTCTGTAAACGGCAGTTCATGCTAGGTCAATTGTTAAGTTTAAACTTTGAGATCGGTTAACAAATGTCTATCAAAGGTATTGAGATAGATGAGGCAAAGGCAAGCGTGTGGAGTTAGATCACACATCAGCCATGGTCTCATTGACTCGAGTCTAAATGGCCTACTCCTGTTCCTATGTATCTGAATATCTGTGTGAGTGGACACGTGTGTGTGTGCGCATGTTTGAGAGAATGTCTCTGATTTTCCAGAGTAATTCGTCTTGGGATATTTCAAGTATCATTTCCTATTGGATCTCATGTAACCATGCTCTGTTTTGAGAGAAGCTGCATCAAGATTGCTATAGAATGACTCCACTTTACCTCATCTTTACTGTTCATTATTTTTTATTTATAGATTTTGACCTGATGCAAAACATCTGAGAAAAGCAATAATGAGAAAAACCAAAGGCGCTTCCACTTCAAAAGGATCTAATTTGCCTGTACACCAAAACACAAGAGTTGAGGTGCTTTAGCCTTAAAGTTGTTTATGTTTTTTTTGAATGTCTTTTTGATAAGAACATAAGAGACAGGAGTAGGCCTACTCTGCCTCTTTTAGGGAAGGCCTCCTGAGTAGCATGCCACTTGGGCACTTAGTGGACATCGGCACGCCTTCCCCGGGATAAAGGACCCCAGGGCAGAATCAGAAGCTGGCAGCTCTGTTGAACAACAGTGCCACCGGGGAGGTAGTCGCTGCTGCTGGTATGACACCCACCCAAGGCCTAGGATCATTGCTGGATCCCAGGCACAGGTGAATGATAGTGGGAGGGGTGTTGCAGGGGTGGTGGGGAAGGGAATTGGCAGCAAGGGCTGGGAGGTGGCTCTCAGTGGGCTGTTGCTTCCTGATGCTGGATCCCTCAATCAGAAACTGAGTGCCTTTGAACAAGGGGCACCCCTCTCCCCACCTCCAGGGATCCCGCATGCAAGTTGTCAGGGCTTGAAAATTGCAGCTATGAGGAGAGATTGGATAGGCTAGGATTGTTTCCTTAGAACAGAGGAGGCTGAGGGGTGACCTAACTGAGGTGCACAAAATTATGAGGGGCCTAGATAGGATAGACAGTAAAGACTTGTCCCCCCTAGCTGAGGGGTCAATTACCAGAGGGCATAGATTTAAGGTGATTGGGGGGACATGAGGAAAAACCTTTTCACTCAGAGGGTGGTGGACATCTGGAATTCACTGCCTGAATTGGTGGTTGAGGCTGAAATGTTTAACTCAGTTAAAAGGTACCTGGATCTGCACCTGAAGTGCTGTAACCTGCAAGGCTACGGACCAGGTGCTGGAAAGTGGGATTAAAGTGAGCGGCTAGTTTCTTTTTCTCTTTTTTTTTGGCCGGCTTGGCTGAATGGCTTTTTTCTGTGCCATAACTTTTCTATGGTTCTATCCTGCATGGGTTTGCTTGTCATGCTCCCTGCATAGTGAGCCCCCTGTCCGCTGGGGTGGGGGGGAAATGCCAGCAGTGGTGGGATGAGGTCCCACCGAGGGCCTCAATTGGTGGTGGGGCGGGGTCCCAACCCACCACCCTCCTGCCTGATTAAATGTCTCCCTCATCCAAACTCACCTTTGGGGGCATTAAATTCTGGCCATTTTCTTGCCTGGCCCTTAATTCCCCTCCCTCCACTGCCACCTACCCCCACTACTAGCCACTATCTTCACACCAAAGGATTAACAATTTCAAGAATATCACTGTAGATTTATTCAGGGGCCGCCTAGTTTGATGCCAGAAAAGACAAAATCAAAGTAAATCAGTGTCTGCTATGCCTGTGATGATTTAATTTTAAACAATTAATATCTCTTGCTATATTAACAGTGAGAACTTGGAATTTATTTTTCTTTTATTCAGGCTTCTAAAGGTGTGAGATCTAAAAAAGGTAGAGGAAGTCAGACAAATAAAAGACAGACTCCTGCCCAGAGAGAGAGAATCAAGTCGCCAAGTCAAAAGCATCCAGAGCCTTCACCAAACCTCTCCTGCATTTTTAGAAATCCAGACAGTCAAGAAGATGATGAATATTATGGTAAGGAGTTAATGGTGGAGAGTCGGGCATTCGTCAAGCACACAAAGTCGTACTATCCATAGTGTGCTTACTCTTAGATTCTGTTTTCATGAATGCCTGGGGTCCCGGGAATAAAATAGATGGTGCAATATAGCATGGCAGTAGGACCGACTGACTGTATAAACTTTGTGATTAAAAATTCTAACCCAATTATTGGGTTTTGTCAGACGATTTGATTTGACCCTGCGGTACAGATTTTAACTTTTCGCCAGCCGACCAATAGTAACGCCAAGCGATTCAGCCCGTTTTGAAAGCTGGGCTTCCTCACTGCGTCACCGGTGGGTTCCTTGGGCACCTCGTTGCAGCTTGCCAGCTCTCGCCCAGTGCAGGCTTCGCCCACTTGTTTCCCAAAACAACTGTGATAAGACCTTGCTTAACATTTTAAAAAGGCCTAATGCCAGCCACAGGTGTGTGTCCCACCTACCCTGCTGTGGGCCCCTTTCAGAATGGTGTCTTTTGAATCTGGAGTGGGAATGGAGAGGTAAGTTTTACGTTATGATTTGCAGGCACTCCAACCCTGTTTCCACCCAGCGAAGTGGAGTAAAATTCTTCCCCTCTTAATCTGAAGCCCAGCAGAGGAGGAACTCCTAGTACTTGACTTTGGCATTCTTAAACTGAAGCCCTGGCATCTCTTGTGTTGAGGAGAGGTTTTTCTGATAATTTTAATTTTGTGCTTGACAGAAAGGGATCTTCTAGATCTGTTGGGTTTGCATCAACTATTGTGCTTCCTGAATAATTAACTTGGCCCATCTCCCAATAAAAATGTGGCAGTTCCAAGCTCCCTACAAGTGGAAATTAATTTGCAAATGTTGTAACTCAGCCTTGAATGCTATTGTAAAGTAGGCATTTTATAGTTTTTGCAGAACGCATTTTATGGAACTCTGCAGTTTTAGACACACTTGTTTACTCTGTCATCTTGTTGTCTCTAATGTGAACTTTCTAACACAAAGTTAGAAGTTTTAACCATAGACTTCCCCAGGGCCTCTATGTCAATTTTATTTATAAGGTTTGTGGAATGTGATTGGGTTCATTTGGTTATCTTTCCCAAACTAGAGATAAGGCTGATCCATTCAAGTAGCTCAACCAAGTACCAGGAAAATCTGTCCATAGACAGTTGTTTAGTCACTGCTGGGACTTGAATTCTGATTGGAAATCTAGTATTGTACTGGCAATTAATTGATTTATATTAAGCAACTAGACCAACATAATAGATATCTTTAAATCATGCCCGGTGGGGGGGCTTTTTTTTAAAAAGTGGAATTGGGAGTGCTTGAACCCAGAACTGAATCTGAAACAGTCTCCTTTAGCCTAATGAGAATTACCTGTTGTAGATTTGCCACAAGATGTCATCAGAGAGGTTCTTTTTATCTAGTTAGCCGATAACATCCCACTATAGTATGGGTTTTTGTTTTTAACATTAGAGTCATAAAGGTCCACAGCACAGAAAAAGACCCTTCGGCCCATCGAGTCTGCGTCGGTCAAACAAGTACCTAACTGTTCTAATCCCATTTTCCAACACTATTCTCGTAATGTAACTGTATAGAAGCAATTATGGGGCTTTTTAGAACTTTATTCCAGGAAAGTGTCCCTTAATTGATAGCATAAAAATTATGAGTGCTTGAAATTCTGTTCAGTTATGTTTTTATAACTCTTAACTGCTTTTGTTTTAAGCTGGAGCATCTCAGCTGTACAAACAAGTGTGGCTTCCTAATTTAGCACCAACAAATTAGAAAGAGGGCATAGTAAGCGCTGAGGTATACAGTGAACCTTACGTGTTTTTAGTTCACTTATATATGTAAGCTTCACTGGCAATATTCAATATTTGCCCAAATACTGGAAAAGCTCAGACCCAAGTACTAACTGATTGGGTAGAAATCAGATGGTAATGCCCTGTTGGAGAGCTTCTCTTAGCAGGAAACTATTGAATGTTAATGAAATCTGCATAATGCCTCTGAAATAACTACGAAAGGTCCATGAAAAGTGTGGAAAATTAATTTGCAGAATATTTATGGATTTCTACAAGTGGAAGTTTTGTATTTTATCCTGTATGTTTTCAAAATATGGAAAATGGAATCCAATTCTGACATGCTGTTTGAACCTTTAGCGATAGAATAGGGTTTATTTTTCAAGTAAGGTCTGCTTCTAGGTATTATCTAAGTGTATAATATTTCTGGATTATGGATGTTAGCACAGGGAGTACAATTAGTGTAAAGAATGACATATTTGTGGGACATTTTCTCATAAGGCTCTTTTGACATTGAAAGAAGAGCAATGACAACAAGGCTGTCAGGCCACCCAAGGTCCTTGAGTCAAATATACTAGTGCTTAAAGTCAAGGCCATTGGTGATGGTTTTCACAGGGAAAATATGGATCCCAAATTCCTGCAGAATCCCATTCAATAAGAATAAAATATGACTTCTTCAGTCACTAAACAATGGCCCCAATTGTAACCGAACAGAACTGTGAAACACGATCCCCAAAACATCAACATTCCTGGAACTGTGTAATAAATATAGAACTTTACTTTTTTTATATAACCATGTCCATATAGATGCAAAGCAAATTCATACGACAGAGGCAGTGCTCATTTTAACATGACAATAGCAATTGCTTTTGGAATTTATAGGAGCTTTTTAACATCTGGGGCTAGTTTTCAGTCTGCATCAGGCTTTTTGAGGATAGGAAACTCCAGGTTGTTTCAATTAGTCCAAAGATAAAACAGTAGTCTGGTACGATGATGGATTCACCATGGTTATTTTTTCAATCTGACCAGTTGAATGAGGGGAGATGAGAAGTAAGGTTTTGTTGTGTTGGTGGCATGGAGGTGGGTGGGAAATGCATTTCTAATATTTCTGACATTTTAACGCTGTGTGGGTCAACTTTGATGGCAGCAAAGAGCTATATCTAATTAACAATTTCAGATGAATAAGAGTTTATAATCATTAATTAAAGGTAGTGTTTGCTGCCAGCACGTGCATGTGCAGTTGTACTATTTTACTCCGTGATCACCATTGTGACACCACAGTAAACTTAATCACAATTGTCAGATTAATTCAATACATTTATCTGGGTGCTTTGTCAAATGATCGGTTGAAAATGAGCATTATGTAGACTGCATTTTGCTCCATCTTACAGCTTTTTAAAATGCAAACAGACATTTAACCAACAAAAGACAATAGCATCTTTAAAGTTTACTTGTGGCAGCCGGGATCTTAATTTGATCTTTAGTGATTTATGCTTCAGATTTGGTTGCAAACTGAACTAGATTTCAAAAAAACATACACTCAGTGTTGCTGCTCCCACCTAACATGAATGTTTGCCTTTTCAAAACCATCTGTGTTTAAGTGCTTACCAGCTCACTTTCAGCCAGGGTGTGGGGTGCTTTAGCAAGAAATTACCAAAGCGATCCTTCCATTGGTGTGTCTGAGTTATGGGGCATCAGCAACTGGCTGGATAAACATCAATATTGGGAACACTGTACTAGACTAGCAGGGATGCCAACCTCTTTGAAGAGTCTGTATACAATTAAAGGCAATTCTAAAGAGGTCACAGGTGAGCAGAAAAGAATCCAGATCTCTTCTAACCTCAAACTAAAGGTGGCAGTACCAATCACAGCAAAATAAAAGTTTTTACTCAGGACTACAGGTTAGAATTGTAGCAAATTTGGCAACCATCCCATCCATCCCTTCATCCAAGTCATTTATATAAATTGTAAACAGCTGAGGTCCCAGCACTGATCCATGTGGCGCACCACTCATTACATCTTGTCCAGAGTTTTGAGGTGCCTGCTGTACTTAGTCCACCTTAATGTTGGACGGGCAGGGTATTTAACAAGCTTAATTGTCCTATCAATGGCTTTAATTGGCCATTGACAGGTTGGCGAGCGGACAGCTGATTTCGATGTCCGCCCGCCTTCCTCAATATTTAAATGGACTGAGATGATGTCGGGGGTTCCTCCTGACGTCATCCCGTGTTATTTTCCTGTCGGTGAGCGGGCCCCGCCCCCGAATTGCCAACGGGAAAATTCTGCCCATTATCTGCACATATGGGATTAGTTTGCAACTATATATTGGCACCACCTAGCTTGCCCCACTGCAGTAAAATCCCATACTAGACTTAGTACTGTGCAACGAGATGGGATTAGTTAATGATCTCATAGTGAAGGTGCCCCGAGGTAGTAGTGGCCATAATATGCTTGAATTTTACATTCAGTTTGAGGGAGAGAGGTGTGGGTCTGAAACTACATTTTTAAACTTAAATAAGGGCAATTATGAGGGCATGAAAACCGAGCTGGTTAAAATGAATTGGCAAATTAGGTTAAGGGTAAGGTCAATAGAAATGCAGTGGCAAATATTTAAGGGGATATTTCAGAATATACAGAATAGATACGTTCCAACGAGTAAGAAAAAGTCTAAAGCGGCAGACGTACCATCCGTGGTTAACTAGAAACGTTAAAGATAGTGTCAAAGAAAAAGTATATAATTGTGCAAAGAAGCTGGAAGGCCAGAAGATTGGACAGATTATAAGGGAACAGTAAAGGATGACTGAAAGATTAATAAGGAGATAAAAATTAGAGTATGAGAGAAAGCTAGCTGGAAATATAATAACAGATAAGAGTTTTTATAAATACTTAAAAAAGAAATGAGTTAACAAAGTGGGTGTTGGTCCTCGTGAAAGTGAGTCTGGAAAATTGATAATGGAAAACAAGGAAGCGACAGATGCATTGAACAGGTATTTTGCATCAGCTTCCACTATAGAAGATATAAGTAACATCCCAGAGGCAGCTATAAATCAGGAAATAGAAGGGAGGGAGGAACTCAGGAAAATTACAATCACCAGAGAAGAGGTACTGAATAAATTGTTAGAGCTGCGGGTTGACAAGTGCCTGGGTCCTGATGGACTTCATCCTTGGTTCTTAAAAGAAGTGGCTGGTGAGATAGTTGATGCATTGGTTTTAATTTCCTGAAGCTCCCTAGATTTGGGAAAGGTTCCATTGGATTGGAAAGTAGCAAATGTAACTCCAGTATTAAAAAAGGAGGGAGGTACAAAACGGGAAACTACAGGCCAGTTAGCTTAACATCTGTCATAGGGAAAATGTTAGAAACTATTATTAAAGAAGGTATAGAAGGGCACTTGGATAGGTTCAAGGTAATCAGGCAGAGTCAACATGGTTTTGTGAAAGGGAAATCATGTTAATCCAATTTATTGATGTTCTTTGAGGAAGTAACATGTGCTGTGGATACAGGGGAACCGGTGGATGTACTGTACTTAGATTTCCTGAAGACATTTGATAAAGTGCCGTGTCAAAGGTTATTGCGGAAAATAAAAGCTCATGGCATAGGGGATAACATATTGGCATGGATAGAAGATTGGCTAGTTTACAGGAAGCAGATACCAGCCATAAATGGGTCATCATTAGGTTGGCAAGATGTAACGAGTGGTGTGCCACATGGGTCAGTGCTGAGAGCTCAGCTGTTTACAATTTATATAAATGACTTGGATGAAGAGATGGATGGGTTGGCTGCCAAATTTGCTGATGACACAAAGATAGGTAGGAAAGTAAGTTATGAAGAGGACTTAAGGAGGCTACAAAAAGATATAGATAGGTTAAGTGAGTGGGCAAGGATTTGCCAAATTGAGTATAATGTGGAAAATGTGCTATTGTCCATTTTGGTAGGAAGAATAAGAGGCAGATTACCTAAATGGTGAGAGATTGCAGAGGGACCTGGGTGTCTTAGTACATGAATTGCAATAAGCTAGTATGCAGGTACAGCAAGTAATTAGGAAAGCTAATAGAATGTTATCATTTAAAGCGAGGGGAATTGAATACAAAAGTTGTGAGGTTATGCTTCAGTTATACAGAGCACAAGTGAGGCCACATCTGGAGTACTGTGTACTGTATTAGTCACCTTATTTAAGGAAGGATGTAAATGCATTGGAAGTAGTTCAGAGAAGGTTTGCCAGGCTAATACCTGGAATGGGCAGGTTGTCTTATGAGGAATGGTTGGACAGGCTAGGCTTGGAGTTTAGGAGAATAAGACTTTGGAAGAGTAAGGCGCCTTTATTGAAACATACAAGATACTGAAGGAACTTGACAGGGTAGATGTGGAGAGGATGTTTCCTCTTGCAGGAGAATCTAGAACTAGGGTCACTTTAAAAATAAGAGGTTGCCCATTTAAATCGGAGATGAGGCACAATTTTTTCGCTCAGGGTCGTGAGTCTTTGGAACTCTCTTCCTGAAAAGGCAGTGGAAGCAGAGTCTTTGAATATTTTTAAGGCAGAGCTGGATAGATTCTTGGCAAGCAAGGGGGTGATAGGTTATTGGCGGTAGGCAGGATGCGGATTTGAGGTTACTATCAGATCAGCCATGATCTTATCAAATGGTGGAGCAGGCTCGAGGGGCCGAAAAGCTTATTTCTGTTCCTTGTTCTTATGCTTATATTTCACAACCACCTCTATGTTGTCAGCCTGGCAATTGGACATCAAATCAAGGATATGTCAGAACTTCTTCCATACTGAATTCTGCGACAACTCAAGCTTATCTTATTTGGGTGCTGGCAAGAAAACTGTGTCCTTTCGCTGCAGTTCTATTCTCCCCTGGCTGCTTGCTCAAATTGAACCAGACATGAGAACAAAGGGTGAAGCAGGGATAACATTACATGATCTCTCCCCTTACCAGTCTAGATTTAGAATGTAGGATGGGAATAGGCTCTTCATTGATGATCCCATACAAGATGAGTCTTGTGACGCTTTTCTGTGCCCATTTCTAGTGCAACTACAACTATTTTTGAGACAAATGTCCTGTGTCGTATCATTCTATGATATTATGAAAATGGAACTCCATTTTGTCAGTGTGGATTATGCTTAGTACATTTTAAGACACGGTGGAACATTTGTACATTGTCTGGACATAAGTGATGTAGCTACCGTTTCATGCACTTGTCTAAGTTTCTGTATTAATTAAGATCCATTGATTTTCTAGCTATGCTGCATACTTTCAAACTATGTACAGTACGTTATAATGGTGTTACATTTTCTCCACGTGTTGTCAAATACATAGTCCTCAAGTTATGATCTAAATCCTCAAGTTTTTAACTGCTTCCAATGCTGTTGTTGCTGTCTGTTGTGTCATCGTCACATTTGACCATCATGCACTTAATTTTCCAATGCAGATTATTTACGAATGTGATTTATAAGCAGGGTTCAACTGGTCTCTGACCCGGTCAAAATGCGTATTTTAAAAGGGGGTGATTTTATAAATTTAGACATGATTTAATTTAGCTGTGCAGGGCCTGGTTACTGGATTCAAAATTAAACCTTTTAAACTGTTTTAGTTCAACAGTGATATAACCATCAGGCAAAGACTCAGACACTGAATTAATGAATAATACCAACATTTATTGAATAAAGGATAAAATAAAACAACAATACACTTATTAATTAACTAAAGGAGCAAAGGGACAACAAGGTCTATTTATCAATAGTACAATCCAGACTTCACGACTTGAAATGGATGGTCAGTCAGAAGGAGTGGAAAATGACCTCAAACCTTATCATCGGCAGGAATTCTGCCTCTGTCCCCAGGCCCAATACTGCACTATCCGTTCTCTCACTGATAAGAATTCTGCCTCTGTCCTGGAGAATATACAATACAACCTGTTTCTCTTCTTTTGGTGTGTATAAACAAGCTGGTTCTGAAAACCCTCTTGTTGTTAATAGCTAATTGGTCAATAATGTTACATGGATTAATTTCATTGGATTTGTCCATCTGCCCACATTTCCTTAAATGTAAGACAATGGATTACTTCAGGATGTATTCTTTATCTTAATACTTCACAAGTTCCTTATTCATTAGGCCCAGTACTAGACTTAGTCAAGGACAGTTTATTTTGATAGGGGTTTTGGTGGAATAATGTAGGTGCTTCCCACACGCAGCATGTTTAAAGTAGGGATAGGAATGTTAGTAGAAAAACAGGAATAGAGAAAATCTGATTTTCATTAACCATCTGATTAATTACTTATTCTTCAATTACAGAGTAATTGAGGTATTATTTCTAATAATCATCTGCTGCTGGTTAGTTGCTACTTTACAATACTGGTGGTTAGTGTACTAAAATGTTGCATAGTTTGGCAGCAGGTATTCAAATCACAAAATGGCTTCTTTGTGGTAAGTTGCTAGTACAAAACGGTGGCTTGATATTAGTCTGCTGCAGAATCTAGCTCTAAAAATGGTCACGTTAAGCAGGCAAACTAAATCCTACTAAGATAAAATCTAAAACTCGGGCCTGCTTACACAATGGTTTCGCTCCCTCCATTTGCACTGCCTGCCCACCACTGCCTTTGACATTACAACTTTCATAGAGACACATTACTTCCTATTTTTTTAACCAGTTTCATATCTGCTCTGTTTTACCCAGGATTCATGAAGCTTTTTATTTAATTGCAAATCCTTCATATCGAACTTCTCAAGCAGAACCTTTCCTTTGTAAATTCTTTCTAAGTTATTATTAAACAAGTACTCCCACAAATTGCATTTCAAAATAGATTCCATTATTTGTGTATCATTGTCTCCACCTCTAAAACACCACATTTAAATTGGGCAATCATTTAATTTGGCCATAAAACCATTATTGCCAGTTCCAAAGTTGCTATTTATAGCTTGCTAAGCGCACTAGATATTTTGTGTAGAAACAGGTGTTCACTTTGTAATTTGCATCTTATTAAGGTGCAAATAATAGTGTATACTTTATCACCACTAGCTGATGTCAATTTACAGCTTGCACTGCTCAGCAAATTGCACCTTGTTAAGGTCCAAAAGTGCAAAGTAGACAGGAGATTATTTTTTACCTCCTCGGCCTATCTTTGCAGCTGCACTTGATGTGTCATTTATTTTTCAGCTTTCTGACTACAGCTACCCGAAGAATATTCTAAAATATCAGTGATCATGTAGTTCTTCTACAAAGAAATAGCTGTATCTTGATCATTTTTAAAAAATGCATAGCCATTGACATTTTTGCATGAAAATCTATTTCATTGATATTTAAGTTCTTCCTTCTGAACAGCATGAATATTGCAGGATGGGAGAAACCATCCAATGTGTATAAGGGGCAAATAACACTGGCACCAACGTGCCTTCTATAAATAGTGAGGACTGGACTGATATTGACTATTGGGCTTGTAGTTGACTGAGTAAATTTTGTATTTCTTTTTACATGTTGATATTAAAGTTGCTGCTTCTAATCTTACATCCATCTGTGTTCAATGATTATTCCATGCTAATAAGCCACCACCCAACAAATTTTCTTCCTGATCATCTTCAGCGCCAAAGCATATTGCAATAGTAAAATAGAGTCATAGAGGTCTACAGCACAGAAAAAGGCCCTTTAGCCCATCGAGTCTGCGCCAGTCAAACAAGCACCTAACCATTCTAATCCCATTTTCCAGCTCTAGGCCCATAGCCTTGTATGCCATGGCATCGCAAGTGCACATCCAAATACTTCTTAAATGTTATGAGGGTTTCTGCCTCTACCACCCTTTCAGGCAGTGAGTTCCAGATTCCCACCACCCTCTGGGTGAAAAGATTCTTCCTCACATCCCCTCTAAACCTCCTGCCCCTTACCTTAAATCTATGCCCCTTGGTTATTGATCCCTCCACCAAGGGGAAAAGTTCCTTCCTGTCTATCCTATCTATACCCCTCATAATTTTATACACCTCAATCATGTCCCCCCTCAATCTCCTCTGCTCCAGGGAAAATAACCCCAGTCTATCCAATCTCTCCTCATAACTAAAACTCTCCAGCCCAGGCAACATCCTGGTAGATCTCCTCTGCAATCTCTCTAGTGCAATCACATCCTTCCAATAATGTGGATTCCAGAACTGCACACAATACTCTAGCTGTGGCCTAACCAGCGTTTTATACAGTTCCAGCATAACCTCCCTGCCCTTACAGTTCTGTATCTGTGCCTCGGCTAATAAAGGCAAGTATCCCATAGGCCTTTTTAACCACTTTATCTACCTGTCCTGCTACCTTAAAGGACTGGTGGAAATGCGCACCAAGGTCCCAGGGACCTACCATTCATCGTGTATTCCCATGCCTTGTTTGTCCTGCCCAAGTGCATCACCTCACACTTGTCCACATTAAATTCCATTTGCCACTGATCAGCCCATCTGACCAGCCCGTCTATATCCTCCTGTAATCTAAGGCTATCCTCCTCACTATTTACCACCCCACCAATTTTTGTGTCATCCGCGAACTTACTGATCAACCCTCCTACATGCAAGTCTAAATCGTTTATATATACCACAAACGGCAAGGGACCCAACACCGATCCCTGTGGAACCCCACTGGACACAGGCATCCAATCACAAAAACACCCCTCGACCATCACCCTCTGCTTCCTGCCAATTCTGGATCCAATTTGCCAAGTTGCCTTGGATCCCACGGGCTCTTCATTATCAGTCTCCCATGCGGGACCTTATCAAAAGCCTTGCTGAAGTCCAAGTAGACTACATCAAATGCATTGCCCTCATCTACACACCTGGTTACCTCTTTGAAAAATTCAATCAAATTGGTCAGACATGATCTCCCCTTACAAAACCATGCTGACTGTCCTTGATTAATCCCTGCCTCTCCAAGTGTAGATTAATTCTGTCCCTCAGAATTGCTTTCAATACTTTCCCCGCCGCTGACTGCCTGGCCTGTAGTTCCCTGGTTTATCCCTTTCTCCCTTCTTGAATAATGGTACCGCATTGGCTGTCCTCCAGTCCTCTGGCACCTCTCCTGTGGCCAGAGAGGTATTGAAAATTGTTACCAGCACCCCTGCTATCTCCTCCCTTGCCTCACTCAACAGCCTGGGATACATTTCATCCGGGCCTGGAGATTTATCCACTTTTAAGCCTGCCAGACCACTTAGAACCTCCTCCCTTTCTGTGCTAATTTCTTTAAGTCCTTCTGCCTGATTTCCATACCCGCCTTGTCCCTCTCACTTGTGAACACCAACACAAAGTATTCATTTAGAACTCTACCTACGTCTTCCGGCTCCACACACAAATTACCACTATGGTCCTTGATGGGCCCTATTCTTTCCCTAGTTATCCTCTTACTCTTAATGCACTTGTAAAATAACTTTGGATTTTCCTTTATTTTACCTGCTCATGTTTTTTCGTGCCCCTTTTTGCTCTCCTAATTTCCTTTTTAAGTTTCCCCCCTACACATTATAGCCATTTTTTTTTGCATGAGACTGTTATGTATTGAATGTCTTGTTTATCTTGCCATACTTTGCAAGCCAGTGCATTGTGGGATCGCAGAGTCCATGTTGTTTTGTTAGTTCTGTTACTGCAGTAGAATAAACGAGAGCTGCAATGTTCAGTCATCTCCACGGCTCCATGAGTGTTGATATTATCGGCCATACAAATATTTAAACATAACAGAGACCATCTATCTTTTAAGAGTATTTCTTGTTGGCTTGTTCTGAAAGTCAGACCAGGTTCAGTTTTCAGCTGCGCATTAAATTTGTGATCCTTAAAAGCTGTTTAATTACTCACAGCAAATATTAAAAGTGTTCCCACAAAAAAATCCTAACATTTTTCATTTGCTTATTTGCTTTAACATTTTTTATGTAGGTAACCCATTGCACAGCACAGCAGTGTTTGATAATGAATCAGAGCTAAACAATGAAGGAAATGATAAAGAAGCAGAACGTCCTGCACGGAATAATAATCAAGGGAATCCTACTCAGCAGTCTATGCCTCTGATTGAAAAAATTAGGACTGAGAAACGGTAAAAAGGAAGCTGGATGAATATTTTTATTTCTTACTACAGAATGGATTGTTTTAGTAGTCAATTAGCTAAACTGCCTGCTTTGTTTCATCGGTAGAAAGTTCAAAACTTAAAAAGCATCCCTCAATGTTTTAGTTGCTTACTTAGCTTCCCTGTCAGGAACTGAGTTTTTCAGCCCAGGCTTAATTCTGGCCTTCGATGAGTTAGTTGCCCTTGGCCAGAGCAATGTTCTGGCGCACTGGGTTAAGGGGAACAAATCAACCAGTGCTTCTGTATGCTGTTCAGACACCCTTGCTGAAAAATTTGCTTGCATGGATATGGTTGCCAACCCTCCAGTATTGGCCTGGAGTCTCCAGGAATAGATGATCAATCCTCAGGGCAGCTACTGTGTGCAACCTTGGTGAAAAATCATTGGGGCATTATATATTTTTGTCATTTTCTTTGAAAGTTTCTCTACCAGATATAAAAATATAGAAAATGGGGAAAAATAAGGCTGTTTAGCAGACAGTCAAGCATTATCCAACTGGGTAATGAGTCTTACTGCTTTCCCATTGGCATAGGAAGGCAGTATGTCATAAGGGTGGATGTGTTGGCTGACTAATGGCAAGAGCGTAGGGCCAAGTCATGTGATGAAACTTCCAGGAATACCTTTAATCACAGTTGGCAATCCTAAGCATGGACATTGAATGAGAGCAAGATTAGCACAACTAGGATACCCCACAATCTTACAAAAACAGTCAGATGCACACAAGAAGAATCACACCTCAGACAAGTTACTAGAACTAGGCTCAATGGCAACAATTTAAATATAATTTTACAATCCTCAGTGTTGTCAGGCTCCTTGGGCAGGATTTTAGCCTCTACCCACCACCCTGATGAAGGTGTGCATGGAGGCCGGCACGTGTGACATCCTGCACGTACTGGTTTGCTGGTACTATTTTTCACCTTTTCTCTTCCCCACCCAGCTGGGGCATTTTCTCAGAGGCAGAATAGTGGGTGGCAGGGCAGGGTAACCAAATAAAGGTAATTAAAGGCCACTTAAGGCCTAGTGTCAGAGGCCGAATGGAATTTTTGTGACCTAGGTAGTTTCCTGGAGAAGGCCTTCTAGCAGCAGTCCGGGGGCCAGTGCTCCAGGCAGGCTTTGAGGCCTGCCCCACCTTCTTAACCACAGCTGTGGCCGCAGGCCGCCCTGTGAAAGCCTTTCCCCCCACAGTTCCAAAGACCATAAGACATAGGAGCAGAGATTAGGCCAATCGGCCCATCGAGTCTGCTCCGCCAATCAATCATGGCTGATAAGTTTCTCAACCCCATTCTCCCGCCTTCTTCCTATAACCTTTGATCCCCTTACCAATCAAGAACCTATCTATCTCGGTCTTAAATACACTCAATGACCTGGCCTCCACAGCCTTCTGTGGCAATGAATTCCATAGATTCACCACTCTCTGGCTAAAGAAGTTTCTCCTCATCTCTGTTCTAAAAGGTCTTCCCTTTACTCTGAGGCTGTGCCCTCGGGTCCTAGTCTCTCCTACTAATGGAAACATCTTCCCCACGTCCACTCTATCCAGGCCTTTCAGTATTCTGTAAGTTTCAATCAGATCCCCCCCTCATCCTTCTAAACACCATCGAGTATAGACCCAGAGTCCTCAAACGTTCCTCATATGTTAAGCCTTTCATTCCTGGGATCGTTCTCGTGAACCTCCTCTGGACCCTCTCCAGGGCCAGCACATCCTTTCCGAGATACGGGGCCCAAAATTGCTCACAATATTCTAAATGTGGTCTGACCAGAGCCTTATAAAGCCTCAGCAGCACATCCCTGCTTTTATATTCTAGTCCTCTCGAAATAAATACCAACATTTCATTTGCCTTCTTAACTACCGATTCAATCCATCAAGCTTTTGGTTATTGCACCTAATCTCCCTTCTTGCTTGGTGTCCATTTGTAAAGCAAGTTGGCATTTTTTAACATTAAATGCAATGTATTAATGCAGATTGTTTTGCATTTGCTTTTCCTTCTTGCTGTTTCCCTTTAATTGATCTTTCTGCAGTTGTTAGCCAGTAGGGAGAACTAGTTGGCGATACTCTTTAACAAAGCACCATGAATCATGCAAGGAGGAAGCAGAGGAAGAGAGTATACTCACCTTCCGGTTTTACTTCCTCATGGTGGAATTGCCAGTTACCTCACCCTAATAACCTGGTTGAGATCAGCAACTGTAAAATTAGGAGCCTGAATCCGATGAGTGCAATGTATTAATACACCAGTTTTCAATAAGTTTTGCTGCCCGTTGGATTGCTTTGTGAAAATTTGTCGTGTCTCACCTTTCTCAATTCTCCTTTCTTGTGCATTCCAGTGCGTTGACTCGTATATCTGAAGGTGTGGAAGCACAACAAAATGAAGTGAATACAGAAAGTGCTAGCAATGAGGCATTGAGTGAGAATGCAAATGAACCTATTCAAAAGGTGCTATCTCATATGACTTTAGATCTGGTGGAACTTTTCATTATTAATGTAATCGTTTTACTACCACAAACCATCTTATGGTATAATAGCAAAACAGAGATTATTTTTATTAAGCATGATTCCAAGGAAAGGTTTTCCCGTTGCTTTTCCACTCCACTGGTGAGAACTCAAACAAAGAAGAGTAATAATTGGTTAAGCGGCAATGACATTGGCAGGACAATAATTTGAAAATTGCAGGTACAATTAAAAATGTCCTTTTTATTGCAAAGTTGAATCAGGTAATGCCCAAGGTGACTTTCATTGACATTTCTATTTTCTTCAGAACATAAGAAATAGGAGCTGGAGTAGGCCATTTGGCCCTTGAGCCAGCAATATCATTCAACAGGAGCATGGCTGATTTTCTACCTCGACTCCATCCAATTGCACTATCCTCTATCCATTAATTTCCTCAGTACCCAAAGATCTATCTACCTTTGTCTTGAATATTTTCAATAACTGAGCACCCACAGCTCTCTCGGGTAGATGCATCTAAAAAATCACATTCTTTGAGTATAGAAGTTTCTCCTCATCTCAAACCTAAATAGCTGACCCTTTACTCTGAGTCTGTGACCCTGTGTTCTAGATTCCCAGCCAGGGGAAACACCTTCTCAGCATCTACCCTGTTAAACCCATTAAGAATTTCATGTGTTTCAATTTAGTTCAGGAGAAATGTATCTCCACATGAATGGATGAAAGTGTTGGAGCAAGTAATTCAGGGCCATTTGTGTCTAAAGTGCCTATTTAATTTTGGTTGCTTTACCTAATTTAAAAAAGTATTTCACAGACAGAAACCAAGAGAGTGAAGTTGAAAACAGTATCCAGTTCACAGCCCAGTAAAGCCTCCAAGCGATCTAAGGACACTCGGTCACGGACAGGTGCAGTAAAGAATCCGAGCGATGGGAAATCCGGAATTAAGCAGACAGCTGCTTCAGCTGGTGCCACAAAGAAGTTGTTGGTTGAAACTCGGGCGTCAATTTCAAAACGGAAAAAGCAAAGTAACATGAGAGCAGATGCATCAGCAGCTCACAGCAGGGACTCCCCTTTTCATGCAGAGCCTTCCACGGTAAGGAACATGCTTTTTGATTCACTTATGATTCCTTTTTGTTTGGCCAGACCAAACAAAATTGAGGAGGAGAAAACACAAAGTTGGCAAAGTTCAGAAACATTTGCAGGTAACCTTGAAGCTTAATCTGTGTCGCCCTTTGAAATAATGATAAAATAGAAGTGGTTTTAAAAACATTCAGAAGTACACATATCCCTGCCATATGGAAACATTTCGATTTTGGTTTCATTATGATGCGAGTCCTTTCTTTAACCTACATTATTGATCTGGCCTCATATTGCAAGTTAATAATAGTTCACATATTTGAAATTGGTTAATGTTGATTAACAGTCAACGATTTGCTCAAGTTCAAAGCTACTGTGAATAAATTGTTTCCAGCATTTAATAAGCAAGGTGATAGCTTATTGACAGTTGTAAAAGAAAAGCTAATATGTTTCTGACCAACTAGTTTAATTTTTGTGCAATTCTTATGTATGAAATAACATACCAAAATATAACCAGCATGGCTGTGATTTTATCGGTAAAATGCATTTCCATCTATCGGTAAAATGCATTTCCATTTATTTGCAAATATTTCTGTGTGCGTATAAATATGCGTATATAAAATTCTATGTATAAAGAATATATTTGCAGTAAAAACAGAAGATGCTAGAAATATTCAACAGCCTGGCAGCATCTGTGGAGAGAAACAGAGTTACTATTTCAGGTTGATGATCTTTTGTCCGAATTCAAAATGTCATTTGACTTGAAACATTTACATTGTTTTTCTCTGCACTGATGCTGCCTAATCTGCTGAGTTTTTCTATTTTTTAATAGCATTTTCTATTTTTATTTCAGATTTTCAGCACCTGCAATATTTTGCTTTTTGAATATATTTGTTGTTTGGTTCCATTTATAAAATTAACTTTTTCCTGCTATCTTTTAAAGTGTCTGTTTATGCAGCATTCTATAAGAGGTGTGAGATGACTCATTTTAAGGCCACTGACGATGCTGTTTTTTTTACTGTTTGCTAGGTGGTGCATTATATGACTTCCCTGAAAGAAAAACTGCATTTGGGAAATCAATGTGTACTCTGTGCCTCTATGTGTAAAGGCACTTTTCATGGCTTTAATTACCTACGCTTGCACTTTCAGAAAATTGAGTATTTAGTATTTATGGAGACATGGCTGCAGGATGACCAAGGTTGGGAACTGAATATCCAGGGGTACTCGATATTTAGGACGGACAGGCAAAAGGGAAATGGAGGTGGTGTGGCGTGGCATTGTTAGTTAAGGATGAAATCAGGGTGACAGTGAGAGGATATTGGCTCAGAAAATCTAGATGTAGAATCAGTCTGGGTGGAGCTAAGAAGCAGCAAGGGACAGAAAACATTAGTAGGAGTTGTCTATAGGCCTCCAGACAGTAGTGATTAGGTAGGGGACAGCATTAGAGATGCATATAACAAGGGTGCTACAGTAATTATGTGTAACTTTAACCTACGTATAGACTGGGCAAACCAAATTAGCAATAGTACTGTGGTGGATTAATTCCTGAAGTGTGTACAAGATGGTTTTTTTAGACCAATGCAGCAAGGAACCGACTAGGGAACAGGCTATCCTAGATTTGGTATTGTGCAAGGAGAAGGAATTGATTAATAATCTTGTTGTGCAGAGTCCTTTAGGGAACAGTGACCATAACTTGATAGAATTCTTCATTCGGATGGAAAGTGAAGTGGTCCGATCTGAACTCGGGTCCTAAATCTTAACAAAGGAAATTATGAAGGTATGAGGTGTGAGTTGGCTAAGATAGATTGGGGAACTTCATTAAAAGGCATGACGGTAGATAGGCAATGGCTAATATTTAAGGAATGAATGTATCTATTGCAACAGTTGTACATTCCTTTCTGGTGCAAAAACACAACTGGAAAAGCGGCCCAACCATGGCTAGTAAAAGAAATTAGATCCAAAGAGGATTCATATAAAGTTGCTAGAAAAAGTAGCAGGCCTGAGGATTGGGAGCAGTTCAGAATTCAGCAAAGGAGGACCAAGAGATGGATTAAGATGGGGAAAATAAAGTATGGGAGTAAACTTGCAAGGAACATAAAACGGATTGTAAAAGCTTCTATAAGTATGTAAAATGAAAAAGATTAATGAGGACAATTGCAGGTCCCGTAAAGTCCAAAATGGGAGAATTTATAACCGAGAACAAAGAAATGGTGGAGCAATTAAACAACTAAGATAAAAGCAAAATACTGCGGATGCTGGAAATCTGAAACAAAAACAAAAATTGCTGGAAAAACTCAGCAGGTCTGACAGCATCTGTGGAGAGGAAGACAGAGTTAATGTTTCGAGTCCGTATGACCTGAAGAAGAGCCATACGGACTCGAAAGGCTAACTCTGTCTTTCCCTCTACAATTAAACAACTACTTTAGTTCTGTCTTCACAGAAGAAGACACAAATAACTTCCCAGAAATACTGGGGAACCAAGGGCCTAGTGAGAAGGATGAATTGAAGGAAATTAGTATTAGTTTAAAAAAAAAAAATGCACTGGAGATATTAATGGGACTGAAAGCCAATAACTCTCCAGGGCCTGATAATCCCAGGGTACTAAAGGAGGTGGCCATGGAAATAGTAGATGCGTTGATTGTCATCTTCCAAAATTATGTATCTTCTGGAACAGTCCCAGAAGATTGGAAGGCGGCAAAGGTAATCCCATTAGTTAAAATAGGGGAGAGAGAGGAAATAGCGAATTACAGACCGGTTGGCCTAACATCAGCAGTAGGCAAAATGCTAGTTTCTATTATAAAGGATGTGATAACAAGACACTTAGAAAATATCAACAGGGTTAGACAAAGTCAACATGGATTTGTGAAAGGGAAATGATGTTTGACAAACCTACTGGGTTTTTTGAGGACGTAGCTAGCTGAATAAATAAGGGAGAACCACTGGATGTTGTGTATTTGGATTTTCAGAAAACTTTTGGTAAAGTCCCACAGAGGAGGTTAGTGTGTAAAATTAAAGCACATGGGATTGGAGGTAATATATTGGCAATGATTGAGAATTGGTTAGCAGACAGGAAATGGAGAGTAGGAATAAATGGGTCTTTTTCGGAGTGGCAGGTGGTGACTAGTGGGATCAGTGCTTGGGCCCCAGCTATTCACAGTATATATCAATGATTTGGATGAGGGAACCATATGTAATATTTCCAGGTTTGCTGACGACACAAAACTTGGTGGGAATGTGAACGATGAGGAGGGTGTTTAAGAGACTTCAAGGTGATTTAGGTGGGTTGAGTGAGTGGGCAGATGTGGTATAACATGGACAAGTGTGTAGTTATCCACTTTGGTAGGAAAAACAGAATGGCAGAGTATTATTTAAATGGCGATAGACTGGGAAATGTTGATGTATAAAGGGACCTGGGTGTCCTTGTACACAATCACTGGAAGCAAACATGCAGGTGCAGCAGGCAGTTAAGAAGGCAAATGGTATGTTGGCCTTCATTACGAGTGGACTTGAGTGCAGGAGCAAGGATGTCTTCCTGCAGCTATACAGGGCCTTGGTGAGACCACACCTGGAGTATTGTATGCAGTTTTGGTCTCCTTACCTAAGAAAGGATATACTTGCCATAGAGGGAGTGCAGCGAAGGCTCACCAGACTGATTCCTGGGATGGCAGGATTGTCATACGAGAAAAGATTAGGCCGACTAGGCCCAATATTCACTGGAGTTTAGAAAAATGAGAGGGAATCTCATTAAAACCTATAAAATTCTGACAGGGATGGACAGACTGGATACAGGATGAGGTTTCCTCAGGCTGGAAGTTCTAGAACAAGGGGTCAGCTTCAGGATACGGGGTCGGCCATTTAGGACTGAGATGAGGAGAAACTTCTTCACTCAGAGGGTGGTGAACCTGTGGAATTCTCTACCACAAGGTTGTGGAGGCCAAGTCACTGAATATATTTAAGAAGGAAATAGATATATTTCTGGACTCTAAAGCTTCAAGGGGTTTGGGGAGAGCGCGGGAGTATGGCATTGAGATACAGGATCAGCCATGATTATATTGAATGGCGGAGCAGGCTTGAAGGGCTGAATGAGCTACTCCCGCACCTATTTTCTATGTTTCTATGAGCCTTAGATTTCTCTGTCATCCACACCCCACCCAGAGTTAGACGAACTGATCGAAGGTCACCCAGTTTAAATTTCTCCCTCCTTTCCAGAACTGAGATTTTATATTGGCTGCTGTCCTGTCCCACAATATAGTTTGCATTTTAAAAGGAGGATTGGTGATGTATTTTAATCATGATTGGTTTTAGTGGCGCATTGGAATTAAAAAGAAAGTTTTACAATGCTGCTGGATTACAAACACTGATACTTAATCCTCTGTTTATTATATTCATATTACTCATTTGGAAATCCCTTTCAAAGTTGTTTTTCAAGAAGGCTTCAGGTTTTTATTGCAGAGCCTAACCCTAATATTTAACCACATTGTTTTATAATAAAACAAAACTAAAAGTAATTTTTTCCATTTACCTGGAAGCAGTTGCCTGTATTATCAATTTGGCCAAATTCCAGTTAAACTTTGGCTTATTGCTGGCTGGAGTAGCAAATATCAGATAATCAGAAGACACAAAAGTTCCAATCTGATCTCCTGAAGGCTCATGCTTGAGTACGGTTTCATAGTTGCCAGCTTTCCTCCAATCCATCAAATGATGGTTTTCGCATGTGAGCTTAGCTATTGAGGGTCAACTCCCCAACTACGGAAGCATATTAAGGCTGTTTCCACTAGCTGTTCGTGTGTCTTGGTCAGTGGGGGTTACTGGGTAGGGAGTAGGACCCAACCCTGGCTGTATTAGTTTCTTCTCCTTTTCTTCCTGTAGCACAGAGATGGACATCCATTCACCCTGAAGCCTGCATTTTTGTGGGACTTTCTTAGCCAAATTGAGCAGTGCCTTTAAAGTAATTGAGCAATCTGAGTAATTATGAAGATGTATCAATAATTAATTTTTGTTGCTCTAAATAGTGGAACTGTTCTGTGAATAAAATAATCATCCTGCATTGTTCTAAAGGAACAGCTAGGAAGATGTAAGTATGAATTTAAAACAAACTGCAAACTTGGGTTTCCAAACATTTCAGCCAGGAACAAGTGTGCGAAAACCATTGGTTGGTTGAAGTAGTGTAGACAGATGATCTCTCTGAACCATTTAACAATGACTTGTCCCTTAACCTGTGGAATTTAAAAAAATTCTTTCACAGGATGTGGTGTTGCTGGCTGGGTCAGCATTTGTTGCCCATCTTGTATTGCCCTAGAGAATGTAAACTTGATTTTATGCTGATGATAAAATAATAGAGATGTTTTGCTCAGAATTCATAAATGTAAGTTTGTATTGAATGTAAGCTAGAGCTCCTTTGCATTTCACTATCATAGTCCTTTCATTTAACCCAGCAATCTGTCATTGAGAATAGTCCACACTGGTGTAAACCCATGTAGCACATGTATTGGCAAAGCTCAAGGTTTGAATGACTTTGACATTATGAGTCAAGAAAATTGTAGTGGTTGTTGACAGTACCTTGTCATGGCCGGGTGGGGGAGGGGGATTGCATGATTAGAGAAGATCATTTCCTGTAGTTTTGGGATACAGTGCTAGTCTAACTGTACCAGCTTGTGTCATGATGCCAAGTGGAGATTTTTTCAGGCTTGTCTACAAAATGGAACTCCAGTTTAGGGGGAAATAGTGGCCTAGTGATAATGTCCCTGGACTAGTAATCCAGAGGCCCAGGTTAATGCTTTGGGGGCATGGTTCGAACCCCACCATGGCAGCTGGTGGAATTTGATTTCAATTAATAAAGTCTGTATTTGAAAGCTGGTCTCCGAAATGGTGGCCATGAAACTATCATCAATTGTTATAAAAACCCATCAGGCTCACTAATGTCCTTTAGGGAGGGAAATCTGCCATCCTTACCTGGTGTGGCCTACATGGTGACTCCAGATGCACAGCAATGTGGTTGACTCTTATTGCCCTCTGAAGTGGCCTAGTAAGCCCTCAGTTCAAAGGCAGTTAGGGATGGGTATCTTCCTATGGCCTTGCCAGTGATGCCCACATCCCATGAATGAATAAATAAGTGCAACTGAGTTTTCAATAATTATAAATGAGTTTACTCTTTGTATTTTTCTGTGAGACACTGTAATTAGAAAGCTTGGTTCTTAAAATGTGTCAAAAGAATTGCTTTCCTGATGGACCAATGAGTTTAAACAGTGAGTAGCTGAACCACAAATATCAGGAAGGCCCCAGGTTTGATCCCCAGAGAGCAATTAGCTGTACTGGCTCTCTAAAGCAGCAATTCACCTCGTGCCACTCCCCTAGCCTGCGGCCATAGCCCTGCACATTGTTCCTTTTTCAGATAATAATGCAATTTTGTTGTGAATGCTTAATTGAACCTGCCTGCACCACACTCTAGGCAATGCATTCCAGATCCTAACCAATTGCTGCGTGAAAAAGTTTCTCCTCCTGTCGCCATTGCTTCTTTTGCCAATTACCTTAAAGCTGTGCCCTCTGGATCTCGCTCCTTTTATCAATGGGAACAGTTTCTCCATATCTACTCTCTCCACACCCTATATGATTTTGAGCACCTCTATCAAATCTCCCCTAAACCGCCTTCCCATCTTCAAGGAAAACAGTCTCAATTTCTCCAGTCTATCTAGGTAACTGAAGTTCCTCATCCCTAGAATCTTTCTCGTGAGTCTTTTCTGCACCCTTGTTAATACCTTCACCTCCTTCCTAAAGTGTGGTGTCCAGAACTAGACTCCATGCTCCAGCTGAGGCCAAACCCAGTGTTTTATACAGCTTTAACATAACATCCTTGCTTTTCTACTTTATGGGCCTATTAATAAAGCCTAGGTTGCTGTATGCTTTATTAACCACTCTCTCAACCTGTCCTGCCACCTTCAATGATTTATGCACATACGCCCCGGTCCCTCTGCTTCTGTACCCTTTTAGAATTGTACCCTTTGTTTTATGTTGTCTCTCCACGTCCTACCAAAATGAATCACTTCACACTTCTCTGCTTTGAATTTCAT
Organism: Cetorhinus maximus; assembly: GCF_964194155.1. NCBI lineage: Eukaryota > Metazoa > Chordata > Chondrichthyes > Lamniformes > Cetorhinidae > Cetorhinus > Cetorhinus maximus. The sequence goes on along the minus strand of NC_135880.1, from coordinate 30,616,688 downwards.
CTGCCACTTGTCCACCTATTCCACCAACCTATGCCCTTTTGAAGTTCTGCACTATCCTCACAGTATACAGTACCTCCGAGTTTTATATCATCCGCACATTTTGAAATTGTGCTCTGCACACCAAGGTCTAAATCATTAATATATCTCAGGGAGAACAGGGGTCCTTGCACCGATTCCCGGGAATCTCCACTATGAACTTGCCTCCAATCCGACAAACAACTATTAACCATTACTGTTTCCTGTCACTCACCCAATTGCATATCCATGTTGCTACTGTTCCTTTTATTCCATGAGCTCTAACTTTGCTCACAAAATTGTGCGGCACTTTCTCAAATGCCTTTTGGAAGCCCATGTACACCATATCAACAACATTGCCCTCATCACTCCTCTGTTATCTCATTAAAAACCTTAAGCCAGTAGTTAAACACAATTTGCCAGCAACAAATCCTTGCTGGAACATGAGATAGATGACTAGACACTGGGAGGGAGTATGAGAGTGTATCTTGTGCCTGTAATGTTGGACCCCATCAAGGAGTCAACACCTTCAAGGCAAATTGGAAGAAATTTTGGCAGGACAAGCAGAACTTTTTTTAAAAATTGGAATGTTTTAAGTTCAATGTTAACTTTTATGCACACTATCAAGGTGCAATCACGAGGATTACGGGTTTTGATCTTTACCTAGAAATGGACTATTTACTGAAAACCAAACTTTTTATGTGACAGGAAACTTCCCTACAAAATAATGTTAAAACCTATGGACAGAAAAGAAAGAAGGCTTTGGTCAGGAGAGCAACTGGATCTGATGCCTCTCCTAATTCATCTGAATCAAGACCTCCTACTCCAGGTTAGGGTATGAATAATGCAGCACAAGCATACTAAAGGAAAGAATGATTGTTTAAAATTATTTTCCCTTGTAATGCAGTGAGAATAAATGTTCCTCTATAATAGGTTAGACTTGTTGATTCTGCTTACAGGCACCATTTGGAAGCATCACTTCAAATACAAGTACTTCAGGAATGTTTTTAAGTTCCTATCCAAGAGATTTGGCTACCTTGCTGGTGATCGACATATCCTAAGTTAGGATTGAGACCAGGCTCTTCAGCCCATTGATGCTTATCCCTGTAGTGCTGTAACTCCCTGATCACAGTACGGAAACAGGCCATTTGGCCCAACGGGTCTATTCCTATCTTTATACTCTACATGACCCTTGTCCCATTTTACTTCATCTCCTCCCTATCAACATGTCCTTCTAACCCACTCCTGAAATTCAGCTCTTCTGGTACCACAAAGGGGTGGAAGCTATGCTGCAGTTGTATAAAGCTCTGTTATATCACATCTGGAGTACTGCTTTCAGTTCTGGGTGCTATACTTCAAGAGGATATATTGGCTTTGGGACAAGTACAGTGCAGATTCACCAGAATGAAACCAGGGCTATAAGGGTTCAATTATGAGGACATGTTGCATAGTCTAGGTTTGTTATTCCCTACCGAATGGAAGATTAAGGGGTTATATCATTGAGATGATTAAGGGATTTGATAGGGTAGATAAACAATTTTCTCTGGAGGAGGGCATCCCTAGGTAATATTGGGAAGCAAATCCTCACGCAAACTGAATATTTGGAACTCTTTTTTTCCCCCCAAAAAAGCTGTTGAGCTGGGTCAATTGAAAATGACAGAACTGAGTTTTGTTAGATTTTTGTTAGGCAAGAGCTTTTAAGGAATATGGAACCAAGATGAGTAAATGGAACTGAGATATAGATCAACCATAGGTGATCTAACTGAATGGTGGAATAGCCTTGAGGGGCTGAATGGCCACCTGTTCCTATTCCTTTCTCACTTGTGTACATATTTCACTTCCCTTTAATGCATTTATGCTGATAGTCCCAACCACTCCGTGCAGTAGGAGTTCCACATTCTCAGCAGTGCAAATGAAGATTAGATGCCCCATCATGTTTCTACTTCCATTATCTTGTCTATTATTTCTGATACTTTATCGGTATCTGTGTTTTGCATAAGTTTTAAACTTCCATTTACATAATTGTACTGTATATCAAAATGGCATAGCATCAGTAGGTTTGAACTCTTCGCTTTACTGCCAATATATTTTCGCAATCTATGAGTTTTTTAATTGTCTTGTCATCTTGTATGGAAATTGAAAATTCCTACCCACAGTTCCCTTTCTCACTCATTGTACCCTTCTAAAACATGCAAATCATAGGGCGAAAGTATTACAATTTTTAGATCCTTGGAAATAATGTGTTACACTAGAGGAACTTTGATTGCAACACAATAGAGTAACAATTTGTAATAGTAGGTAGTTTATTTTCTTTTGTCTTTCAGAGGCTGGTCCATCATCTGCAAAAGTCTCACGTCCTGAGGGTGTGAAGAGGTTAACAAAAAATGTCACCGAACTGAATGTAGTTCTCAGTGAATTTGAGGAAATTGTTACAGAGTACAAGTAAGTACAAGACTGGTATTGTGAAACGTGGTGAAAAAAATCATTATCCTACAAGCCATTGTAGAACAACTTGTGTATGAGATGTTATTGCATCCTTTAATGCCTATCTGCCTATTCGGTTTTTTAAATTCATTCATGGGATGTGGGTGTTGCTGGTTAGGCCAGCATTTATTGCCCTTGAGAAGGTGGTGGTGAGCTTCCGCCTTGAACTGCTGCAGTTCATGTGGTGTAGGTACACCCACAGTGCTGTTAAGATGGATGGGGGTGGTTCCAGGATTTTCGTCCAGGGACTGTGAAGGAACGGCGATGTATTCCCAAGCCAGGGACGGTGAAGGAACGGCGATGTATTTCCAAGCCAGGATGGTGAGTGTCATGGAGGGAACTTCCAGGTGGCGGTGTTCCCAAGAGTCTGTTGCCCTTGTCCTTCTAGATGGTAGTGCTTGTGGATTTGGAAAGTCCTGTCTGAGGAGCCTTAGTGAGTTCTGCAGTGCATCTTGTAGATGGTACATACTGCCACTGTGCATTGGTGGTGGGCGGGAGTGAATGTTTGTGGATGGGTGCCAATCAAGCAGGCTGCTTGGTTAAGTGTTGTTGGAGCTGCACTTATCCAGACAAATAGAGAGTATTCCATCACACTCCTGACATGTGCCTTGTAGGTGGTGGACAGGCTTTGGCTAGTCAGGAGGTACTTACCCGCCGCAGGATTCCTAGCCTCTGACCTGCTCTTATAGCCACAGTATTTATATGGCTAGTCAAGTTCAGTTTCTGGTTAATGATAACTCCAGGATGTTGATAGTGGGGGATTTTGCAATGGTAATGCCATTGAATGTCAAAGGGTGATAATTAGATTCTCTCTTGTTAGAGGTAGTCATTGCCTGGCACTTGTGTGGCACGAATGTTACTTGCCACTTGTCAGCCCAAGCCTGGATATTGTCCAGCTCTTGCTGCATTTGGACGTGGACTGCTTCAGTATCTGAGGAGTCGTGAATGGTGCTGAACATTGTGCAAGCATCAACGAACATCCCCACTTCTGACCTTCTAATGACAGGAAAGTCACAAGCAGCTGAAGATGGTTGAACCCAGGACAATACCCTGGGGAACTCCTGCTGTGATGTCCTGGAACTGAGATGATTGGCCTCCAACAACTACAACCATCTTCCTTTGTGCTAGGTATGACTCCAACCAGCGGAGGGTTTTCCCCTTGATTCCCATTGACTCCAGTTTTGCTAGGGCTCCTTGAAGCCACACTCGGTCAAATTATGCCTTGATGCCAAGGGCAGTCACTCTACTCTCACCTCACCTCTGGAGTTCAGCTCTTTTGTCCATGTTTGAACCAAGGCTGTGATGAGGTCAGGAGCTGAGTGATCCTGGCGGAACCCAAACTAAGCTTCAGTGAGCAGGTTATTGCTAAGCAAGTGCCACTTGATAGCACTGTTGATGACCCCTTCCATTACTTTACTGATGATGGAGAGTAGACTGATGGGGCAGTAATTGGCTGGGTTGAATTTGTCCTGTTTTTTGTGTACAGGACATACCTGGGCAATCTTCCACATTGCTGGGTGGATGCCAGTGTTGAAGCTGTACTGGAACAGCTTGGCTAAGGATGTGGCAAGTTCTGGAGCACAGTGGAGTACTATTACTGGAATATTGTCAAGGCCCATAGCCTTTGCAGTATTCAGTTCCTTCATCCGTTTCTTGACATCATGTGGAGTGAATTGAATTGGCTGAAGACGGGCATCTATGGGGGCCAAGATGGATCATCCACTCGGCACTTCTGGCTGAAGATTGCTGTAAATGCTTCAGCCTTATCTTTTGCACTGTTGAGCTGGGCTCCCTCATCTTTGAGGATGGGGATATTTGTGGACCCTCCTCCTCCAGTGTGTTGTATAATTGTCCACCACCATTCACAACTGGATGTGGCAGGACTGTAGAGCTTTGATCTGATCAGTTGGTTGTGGAATCGCTTAGCTCTGTCTATTGCTTGCTGCTTATTTCTACACAAGTAGTCTGGTGTTGTAGCTTCACCAGGTTGACACCTCATTTTTAGATATGCTTGGTGCTGCTCCTGGCATGCCCTCCTGCACTCTTCATTGAACCAGGATTGATCCCCTGACTTGGTGGTAATGGTGGAGTGTGGGATATGCTGGGCCATGAGGTTACAGATTGTTTTTGAGTACAATTCTGCTGCCACTGATGGCCCACAGCGCCTCATGGCTGCCCAGTCTTGAGTTACTAGATCTGTTCAAAATGTACTCCAGTTAGCACGGTGGTAGTGCCACACAACACGACCCTCAATGTGAAGACGGAACTTTGACTCACTGAACAGTGGTGACTTTTACCGACACTGCCATGGACAGATGCATCTCTGGCTTGCAAGTTGGTGAGGTATGTTTTTCCCTCTTGTTGGTTCCTTCACCGCTTGCCGCAGACCCAGTCTAGCAGCTATGTCCTTTAGGACTCAGTCAACTAAGCCTGAATTGGTGTTACCGAGCCACTCTTGGTGATGGACATTGAAGTCCCCCACCCAGAGTACATTCTGTGCCCTTGCCACTCTGTGCCTACTCCAAGTGGTGTTCAACATGAAGGAGCACTGATTCATCAGCTGAGGGGGTGCGGTAATTGGTAATCAGCAGGAGGTTTCCTTGGCCATGTAATGGTCCCATGAGACTTCGTGGGATCCAACTCCCTCCCAACTGTATACCACTGTGCTGCCACTCTGCTGGGATGGTGATGCCTGGGACATTATCTATAAGGTTGCTTGACTAGTCTGTGAGATAGCTCTCCCAACTTTGGCACAAGCCCCCAGATGTTAGTAAGGAGGACCTTTGCAGGTTTGTTTCCGGTGCCTTGGTTGAAGCCATCTAGACCGTCCAGTTTCATTCCTTACAACTGAGTGGCTTGCTAAGCCATTTTAAGAGTCAACCACATAGCTGTTGGTCTGGAGTCAAATGTAGGTAAGGACAACAGTGAACCAGGTGAGTTTTCACGACAGTGGTTCATGGTCATCATTAGACATTTATTGATTTCAATTCTACCATCTGCTGTGGTGGGATTCAAACCCAGGTCCCCAGAGCATTACCCTGGGACTCTGGGTTAATAGTCCAGTGACAATACCACTATGCCACCACCTCTTCAGTTGGAGATTAAAGATCCCGTTGCATTATTCGAAGAATAGAAGTGGTATTTGGTGTCATCCTTAACGTTTCTTCCTCAAATAACAACATAGAAACAAGATTTTATGGTCACTCTTTTAACTTGCTGTTTGGTGTGTGCAGAATTATCTATTGCATTTGTCTACATAATAAATCAAAAGTAATTAATTGGCTATTTAGAGCTTTGGGGCATCGTAAAAATATTACAAGGAGACATATGTAATTGCAAAAAGGAAACTCAGACATTATAGTCATACTAAGCGTACAAATGTTCAGCCCCAAAATAGTAGGGCCTCGTGCGTACACCACACAGCTGAGCACACTCCATATTATTCCGTGTTTTTTTATTCGTTCATGGGATGTGGGTGTCACTGGACAGGGCAGCATTTATTACCTAGTTCACAGGGCATTTAAGAGACCACATTGCTGTAGGTCTGGAGTCACATGCAGGCCAGACCAGGTAAGTACAGCAGATTTCCTTCCCTAAAGGGAACCAGATAGGTTTTTACAACAGTCGTCAATGGTTTCATGGTCATCATCAGACTTTTAATTCCAGACTTTTTGTCGAATTCAAACTTCACCAATCCCGTGGTGGGATTTGAACCCAGGCCCCCCCCAGAGCATTACCCTGGGTCTCTGAATTACTAGTCCAGCGACAATACCACTACGCCATTGCCATATTTCATGAATTCAGTATTGGCACACAGCTTGAGAAGTCTCTCATGGCAGCATTTGGTCTCCACCTGTGCTCTTGACTGCCCCTTGGATTAGAATTGCTTTCCTTGTAGACCAGAACGTTCCATCTGTAACATTTGAAATCTGAAATCACACCTCTGATCTGCTAGATTGTCTGACATTCTGAGAGACAGAAATTATACAATCACTTGGTTCACTGAATAGCCTGTTGCTGACTGGTGGGGGACCCTTATTTTTCCACCTAGTGTCACTGATGCTGTGCCCTTGTCCTATGTCAATTATAATGCATACCTTGTTGTTTGTAGGAGGGAACAAAATGATTCCTGTGTCGACATACTGAGAATAGAAACAAATTCAACCCACGTTGTTGATCATAAAGATCACTTCCGTTTGAAGCAGCAGCTTAAATAATACATCCTTCTATTTGCCTCTATTATGATTTTTTTTAAGTGAGTTCCACAGTAATTTATGATTTAAATAAAAAATAAAGCTAATAGAAGCATTAAAAAATTATAAATCTGAAGTACATGCCTCTTGACAGGGTGGATGTGGAGAGGATCTTTCCTCTTGTGGGAGAATCTATAACTAGGGGTCACTGTTTTAAAAAAAGGGGTCGCTCATTTAAGACAGATGAGAAATTTTTTCTGAAGGTTGTGAGTCTTTGGAACTCTCTTCCTGAAAAGGCGTTGGAAGCAGAGACTTTGAACAGATCCTTGATTAACAAGGGGGTGAAAAGTTATTGGGGGTAGCCAGGAATGTGGGGTTGAGGTTACATTCAGATCAGCCATGATCTTATTGAATGGTGGGGCAGGCTTGAGGGGCCGAGTGGCCTACTTCTACTTCTGCTCCTGCTCCTAATTCATATGTTCGTATGCCACATTACTGAAGTGCACTTTTTCAATTTGATAGGCAGTCTGTGGAATCTGCTGTTTGCAGAAAAGTAATTGATGGATTCTTCACTGATTTAAAGGAGGAAGTTACTGAAACTGTAAGTACTGCAGTGATGCAATTTTGCACAGCGAATACAAACCCTTACTTTTTTTGGTATTTCTTAGATTAGGAATGTTGAACTCAATTTACATAGTAGGCTGAAACAACATCAAGTGTGAGTCACGATCAGCAGAACGTATTAAATCCACTTGGGTTGAACTTAGTATGATTTTTGCCTCTTATTTTAGGTGTGAAAGGGGTTCAGCATTTAACAATTTATGGAAGTGAGTCCTTAGAACTAATGTGTGCCGGTGGCATGTAGCCATAGTATTGCTCAATGCTTTTTGACATCGCTGGCAGCCAGTATTGGATCAATTTAAGTCTGAAGAGTCAAGCACATGTTTTAGGACCCTTCTGCACAGGCTGATGGCTGTAGTTAAAGAAATTATGGGGTAAGCTATTATTATCCCTTCTGTGGAACATGGAGGAGTGCTCCTCCCAACTCCCTAGCACTACTTTGGACTGCCCACTGGCCATACATGGCCTTCTTGTATCTCTTCCATGTATTGGAGCTTGTGATGCTCCCTGAATCCAGTGAGAATCCCCTGTCTCCATCACCTTGTTCCCCATTTGCCCACTGGTGGTAACAACCTTTTACTGTTTACTGTTATGGCACAGCGGATGGTAAATGCGGAGCTGCTCAAATCCCAGAGGGAAACTTGAAACAGCTGCCGCACCTGTTTTTTCAATTTACATTTTTATTTTGAGATGTGTGCCTTGCATTCAGTAGTAATAAGTCCACCGAGTCTGAGGTTTTTTACAAAACTAAATTAAACATTTATTAATAGAAGAAAAGATTTTAAGCACATAGATCTACAAATTACCACTATAATAACTCCTAACTCCTCTAATTAATCCGACTCCGAGTTACACCTCTGTTAAGGCAACAGTAAAACAAAATAGATTTCAACAGACCCAAAGCACACAATACTCTGGACAGTGATATTAACAGTGAGTTTTCTTAGCTTCAGTTCCTGTAGACAGCAACTTGATACATACAGGCTGGAGGCTTTCACACTTGTTAGATCTTAGAATTCCTTCTTCCTTACACACAACTTAATTTTCTTTATATATGTTTCTCCCTTTTTAATGTAAATTCCATTGTTCCAATATGTCTTTGCAACTTTACTTTTTCCATAAAATAAATCTTTCATAGCACTCATATTATCAGTAATCTTTGGGAAAAATAAACACAATGTTTAGCTTAATTTCTTATGGCTAGGTGTAACATCCCATCACCTCTTTGAAATTCAAACTACTCTGGTTTATCTAAAAATGCAAATGTTCCTCACCTCACATCCTAAAACTTCAGCCATGTTTACGTATTTAGCATTTCCAACCTAGCTTCCTTTTGATAACTTAAAAGCTCCAGACTAGCAGTCTGCAATTCAGTTAAAACACACACACACACACACACACACACACACCTACACCTACACAGAGAAACTAATCCAAACCCTGCTATGAACCTACCTTTACAATAAATCACAATAATATTATAAAAATTATTATATTTTCATGACATTACCCATGGGAAGATCCCCAAGTTTCATTCCTCTTTTTACTAGTTGCCTTCTGTGCCTCTCCCACTTAACCAGGTTGCTGATGCTGCTTCTCCCAGCTCTCAGGAGATGATGGACACCACATCAACCTCTTCCATTACTCTCTTCCCACCCTTCCCACTCTCTTCCCATTCAACCCCACTGTCCTGACAGCTATTCCATTGCCTGCCTCTCCCACCTTGCGCTCTTTTTCCCTACCCTGTCCCTTTCACCTAGATGACTCCCACTATATGTTTCCCCAGCTCAGCACATCTCTCTGCTCCTTCTCTCACCTGTACACCTTCTAGATATTGCTGAAAGTGTGCCAGCTATGTGCCTGCAGGGAACGTGTTACACTTTTTGGCTTATCATGCCGATTGTTTTAAATTATCCTGACAACACTTCAGTAGATATGTGAGCAGATACAGCAAGTTTGTGGTTGTAAAGATGGTCATTTGTATGTATGCCAAGACTTTATAAAACACTTGTTTTGCAGCCATACGTTCTTAATTATTCTCCATCTTCTGAGCATAGCCTTTCATTCCTACCATGGGAAAATGTGAGAGGAAGTTGTTTGACTGGGAGGATTGAGTAAGTAGGTTCCTGCAGACTCAACAGAAGACTGTAAAGCAGACTTTTTCATGGAAACTAAAACTAGAATTGAAATTTAAAAAACGCATTATATGAGTAATAGAAATATGGGTCATTAGAAGTGTGCACCATGGCTGCACATAAATCCTCTTCTCCTTAGGAAGTCCTTCGGGATCAAAGATGACTTGTGTCTATTCTGGTTTGATGGTTTCTAGATGGCTGATAAGTCCATTGTGTGATCTGCAGACTCTGCCACATGTGAGGCAGGTGGTGCTTGAAGGTAGATAGGTTGTTTGGAGGCTTGTGTGCTCCCTTCAACGCCTAGACTTCGCCGTTGCATGTTCCCGACGAAGTCTCTTGATACACGGAGCAGGGAGAGGTCCTGAAAGCAGACTTTGGGGTGCTGGGAAGGAGATTGAAAAGCAGCACCTCTAAAGCAGTAAATCTTAGGATTACTTTCAGTCCCATGTGCAAGTGAGTATAGAAATAGGAAAATTGAGCGATTAAACATGTGACTGGAAAGCTGGTGTAGGAGGGAGGGCATCAGATTTCAAGGGCATTGGGACCGGTTCTGGGGAAGGTGGGACCTGTACAAGCTGGACAGTCTATACCTGAACAGGACTGGGATGAATATCCTCGCAGGGAGATTTACTAGTGCTGTTGGGGGCGGGGGTTTAAACTAGATTGGCAAGGGGATGGGAACCTGAGGGCAAAGTCAGAACAGGGAACGGGCGATAGAGAATTAGTGAGTGACTCTGAAAGACGGAAGAAGCACAGGTTAAAATGTGTACAGCACAGGAATTTGGCAGTGTTAAAATGTATGTATGCAAATGCAAGGAGTATAGTAAACAAAGCTGATGAGCTGAGGGTACACATAGACACATGATATCATTGCTATAACAGAAACTTGGCTAAGGAAGGGCAAAAGTGGCAGCTCAACATCCTTGCATATAGTTTTCAGACAGGATAGGGAGGGGGATTTAAAAAAAGTGGTGGTCTAGTATTATTGGTTAAAGAATCAATTATAGCTGTGAGGAGGGATGATATACTGAATGAGGCATCAAATTAGGCCATATGGGTTGAGCTCAGAAATAAAAAAGGGGCAGCCACACTGCTAGGATTGTACTATAGACCCCCAAATTGTGGAAGAGAGTTAAAAGAGCAAATGTGTAGGCATATTTCTGAGTGCAAAAACAATAGGGCAGCAATAGTTGGGGACTTCAACTCCCCTAATATCAATTGGGATATGAACAGTGTGAAGGGCACAATGGTTGCAAAATTCTTGAACTGCATTTAAGGAGCATTTTTAGCCAGCACGTAACAAGCCCAACGAGAGGGGGTGCAATTCTCGATTTAGTCTTAGGAAATGAAGCTGAGCATGTGGATGAAGTAGCAGTGGGGAACCATTTTGGAGATAGTGACCATAATACAGTTGGATTTAGCATCATGGAAAAGGACAAAGATAGAACAGGAGTGAAAGATCTAGATTGGAGGAAGTCAAATTTTATTGTCAGAGTTGAGCTGGCAAGAGTGTACTGGATACAGCAATTAGAAGGGAAAAACAGTGTCAAATCAGGGGGAGGCATTCAAAAGTGAGATTCTATGGGCACAGTGTAGACATGTCCCCACAAAAAAAAGGCTGGTACTGCCAAATCTAGAGCCCCCTGATTTTCCAGAAGCATACAGACCAAGATAAAGCATAAAAAGAAAGCTTATGACTGTCACAAAAAACTTAATACTGTAGAAAGCCTAGAGGAGTATAGGAAGTACAGGGGTGAAGTAAAAATGGAAATTTGGAAAGCAAAGAGCGGATATGAAAAAATATTGGCAGGTAAAATCAAGTAAAATCTAAAGGTGTTTTACCAGTATATTAAGAGCAAGGGAATAACTAAGGAAAGGGTAGGGCCTATCAGAGATGTACATCATAACTTGTGGGTTGATGCTGAAGGCGTGGGCAGGGTTCTCAATGAGTACTTTGTCTCCATCTTCACTAAGGAGAGGGATGATGCAGACTTTCCAGTTAATGAGGAGGAGTGTGAAACATTAGATACAATAAGCATAGTGAGAGAGGAAGTACTGGAGCGACTGACATTCTTGAAGGTGGATAAGTCACCAGGGCCGGATGGATTGTATCCCAGACTGTTAAAGGAGCCAGGGAGGAAATAGTGGATGCTCTGAGGATTATTTTCCAATCCTCACTAGATACAGGCGAGGTCCCAGAGGATTGGAGGTTTGCAAATGTTGTACCATTATTTAAAAAGGGTGCAAGGGATAGGCCAGAAAATTATAGACCGGTCAGCCTGATTTTGGTGGTGGGCAAATTATTGGAATCAATTCTGAGAGACAGGATAAACTGTCGCTTAGAAAGGCATGGGTTAATCAGGTATAGTTGGTATGGTTTTGTTAGGAGAAGGTCGTGTCTTACTAACTTAAAAGAATGTTTTAAGGAAGTAACAAGGAAGATTGATGAGGGTAGTGTAGTGGATGTTGTCTACATGGATTTTAGTAAGGCATTTGACAAGCTCCCATATGGTCAGAAAAGTGAGATCGCATGGGATACAGGGGAAGGTGGACCCAAAATTGGCTCAACAACAGGAAACAAAGGGTAATGTTTGATGGATGTTTTTGTGAATGGAAAATGGTTTCCAGTGGTGTTCCATAGGGCTCAGTGTTAGGGCCATTGCTGTTTGTTGTATATATTAATGATCTGGACATAAATGCAGGAGGTATGATTGGGAAATTTGTAGATGACACAAAAATTGGCCGTGTAGTTGATAGTGATGAGGATAGCTGTTGTCTCCAGAATGATATCAATAGTTTGGTTGAGTGGGCCAAAAAGAGGCAAACGGAATTCAATCTGGAAAAGTGTGAGGTAATGCATTTGGGGAGGGCAAACAAAGCAAAGGAATACTCAATAAATGGGAGGATATTGAGAGAGGTTGAGGAAGTGAGAGACCTTGGAGTGCATGTCCACAGGGCTCTGAAGGTGGCAGGACAGGTGAACAAGGTGCTAAAGAAGCATATAGAATGCTTTCCTTCATTGGACGAGGTATTGAACACAAAAGCAGAGATGTAATGCTGACACTGCATAAAACACTGGTTAGGCCATAGCCGGAATTTTGTGTACAGTTCTGGTCACCACATTACAGGATGGACGTAATTGCTTTGGAGAGAGTACAGAGAAGATTTACAAGAATGCTGCTAGGGGTTGAAAATTGTAGCTATGAGGAAATTTTGGATAGGCTAGGGTTGTTTTCCTTAGAACAGAGGAGGCTGAAGGGGTGACTTAATTGAGGTATACAAAATACCTAGATAGGGTAGACTTGTTTCCCCTAGCTGAGGGATCAGTTACCAGGGGGCATAGATTTAAAGTGTTTGGTAGAAGGATTAGAGGGGACATGAGGAAAAACTTTTTCACACAGAGGGTGGTGGGTGTCTGGAATTCACTGCCTAAATCGGCTTTTGAGGCTGAAAAACTCAACTCATTTAAAAGGTATTTGGATCCGCATCTGAAGCGCTGTAACCTGCAAGGCTATGGACCAGGTGCTGGAAAGTGGGATTAAAATGAGTGGCTGGTTTCTTTTTCATCATTTTCTGGCTGGCACAGACATGATGGGTTGAATGGCCTCTTTCTGCGCCATTACTTTTCTATGGTTCTATGGTTCCTACTGTCCTCCTGGGAATCTTCTGCGATGATTAAGTTTTGAGTAGAGCAGTTGCTTCGGTCTGGTGTCAGGCATACGAATGACGTCTTGTCCAACTGGTTTTGAGTGATTAGCACTTCGATGCTGGGCATGTTGGCTTTGGAGAAGACACTGCTATTGGTCTTTCTTGCCAACAGATTTGGAAGATCTCGCAAAGGCACTGCTGGTGGTATGTCTCCAGTACTTTGGGGTGCCTACTATAGATTGTCCAAGGTTCTGAGCATGGAGATCACTGCTGCCTGGTAACCATTACCTTAGTCTCAGGTTTGAAATCCTGGTCCTCAAATATTGTTTTGCACATTGGAGGCAATGATGAATTTTGTCGCCTATCTCATTCTTCGAGAGGAGGCACCCAAGATATGGAAAATAGTCTGTTGATCTTAATCAATGCGTGGAGGGAGGTGAATTGTTTTGCTGTGGGAGCTATTTGGAAGAGGATCTTAGTTTTCTGGATGTTAAGTGAAAGGCCCATTTTCTCACCTTTCAACTGTCTTAAAAAAACCATCCGTTCATTACTACTATCACTCAGCCAACCTCGTATGAGTGCTGCGACTGTCCTGTTTTTCCCCATGAGCTTCAACTTTGCTGGCAAGCCTATTATATGGCATTTTATCAAATGCCTTTTGGAGGTCCACACACACCGATCAACCAGGAATTCTATGTATACACTAAGCTGTCAGGGAAGGTTCACCAATATTTTTAATACAGTATCGCATGTAAACAGTTGGTTTGGGAAGTGGGGTTTGGCAACTTACTTTATATTCAGTGTTATATTTTCCTTACAATTTCACATATCCCAACATATGAAATTGAAACATAGCAATTCTCGATGACCAAAAACAATTTCTCCAAATTGCTGCCTGAAAATGAACAGAGTCAGTTTTTCACACCAAACTGTTGCCCATCCAGATTGACAACTTCCTTTCCTTTTTAAAGATCAGGCAAGTGCAAGATCTGAAGAATTTGGAAAGAGAAAATGCAAAGGTAAATATTTATTTTGATATTAATAACAAATGTTTCCAATTTTCTATAAAGTTATCATTGAAATTTGAGTTGACTAACTAATGTTCATTATTTACAGGTGATAACAACTTTCAACAGGACAAGAAAACACTTTCTAGTAGCTCAGAAGGAATTAACTGAGTAATGCTACATTTAATTCAGTTTTATCTTAAATCAGTAACATTGACCCATTTGAGTAGTTCTTGAGCAAATGGTACAATAAATCTTTATTTCAAATATGTGCCTATTAATTTTTCCTTGCAAGCAGTGTACCCATTTTGATGATTTTAGGTACTTAATTCCAGTACCACTGTAATGAAATATAACTATTTAAATGCACAGTGGAAATGTTATTAATAATTTAAATTATAATCAAATTACCTCAAATCATTTGAGTTTTTTTTTGTTCCTAATCTAAATTGGAAAGTAAGGTTATGATTTTTTACAGGCAGGAAGCACAACTCAAACACTTGCAGAAGGAATATGCTGAACTGAGTCAAAAGAAATCAGATTTGCAACTTGCAACGCAACTTGTGTCTGGTTTTAAACAACTGCAAACACAGTATATTGAACATAGGAGCAAAAACCCTGGTGAAAAACAAACGGTAAGACCTCTAGTTGTTGTATCCATTGATGCTGGTCATCTGTAAAGTGCTGTTTAGTGACTTGGTATTCAGACAGTTCAGGTTCCCTATAATCAGGCCCTAAAGCAGGTCACCTATCTATGATTTTATCATAATCTAGATTCTAGATAATCTAGACCTAGATACACCAGCAATATCTGCAGCTCACACTTTTATAGTGCTCTTAATGTAGAAAAAAAAAGTCCAAATGTGCTCCACGTAGGAAGGAAGAGATGGTTGCCTTTATGGTAGTTAGCAGAAGTGACTGAAGACTTGATTGAAGAGATGGATTTTGAGACAGGTTTTTAATGCTGTAGAAAGAGGATGATGGTTTAAGAAAGGAAGATGCTAATTTCAGGCTTTAAATGGTTAAATGTTAGAATATATCACTTTTCACAACCAACATCCCAAAGTGCTTTACAGCCAGTGAAATACTTTAAGTGCAGTCACTGTTGTAAAGTAGGAAACGGGCAGCCAATTTCGGGATGAGAGTAGGTGTAGATGGGGTAAGGGAGGAGAGGGATATGAGGATGAGGATTTGAAGTTTGGCGTGTATGGGAGGAGAGATGGGGAATTGGGGCAATGAGGAGGGTGGCAATAGGTGAGCACAGATGTTGGGGGTTAAGTTTGAGAGCATTTGGATTTACAGAGTGCCTCTTGTGTCTTTTCTGCATCCAAAATACTGTACATCCGAGGAATTAATTTAAGTGTAGTTACTGGTTTGGTTGTTTAACATGCAAGTTTAGCTCCCATTCTAAAGATCTCTTAGTCATTCTCCTACGGCGATGTGTGTGGAAAGATGCCCAGTGGAGTATTCAAATTGAGCAGTCAGTTTAGCTGATTAGAACATGGGAGGATAATGGAACAAGAAGGAAATAGAGGTGGGGGTTGAAATGGAGGGGAGATGGGTGCATAAATTAACTCTGGGGAAGGAGGCAGGCAGCGCAAAACAACACTTTCACAGGGAGAGGGTTGGCAGCATAGGCCAATGACCCCTCTTATTGGAAGGTACATGGAGGCACTTACAATGGGAAATTAGATTTTTAAAAATTGCTTATCTCAGCAGTTTAGTACATTTTAAAATGGAATGTTGCAACTTATCCAGAATTTTAATGTATATATCTGAACACATAGCTTGCTCTGTCCCTTTTACTCTTAGTTTTGCAATTTGAGATACATTTGCTTTTCCTGTTCTTGTTCCCCAAAATATACCTCTTTACTTGTCTCTCCAATGACCTGCACTTGTGACGTGTTTGCTCATTGTACGTTAGTTTGTTGTCCTAATTAGAAATAATTAATTAATGATGGTTTTACATAATTAAGTCATATCTGCATTCATTTCATTTGGAAGACAACAACTTGCATTTATATAACACAGTTTAATGTAGTAAAACAACCCAAGGCATTTCACTGGAGTGTTATCAAATGCTGACACCGTGTTACACAAGGGGCTGTAAAATTCCACCGCTCCAGCAGTGGGATTTTCCAGTCCCACCGAAGTCAATGGACTTTTGAACGGCTCACCGCATTTCCAGCCTGCCCCCATTACAATGGGGCTGTGAAATTCCGCCCAAGGAGATACTGGAGCAGAACATACAAACATACGAATTAGGAGCAGGAGTAAGCCATTTGGTCCCTCGAACCCGCTCTGTAATTCAAAAAGGTTACGGCTGATAGATTACAGCTGATTCAATTGTGGCGTCAACTCCACTTTCCTTCCTGCCCCTTATATCCTTTGGCTGCCCTAGTTCTAGTCTCTCCCACAAGGGGAAACATTCTTTCAGCATCCACCCTGTCAAGTCCCCTCAGGATCTTGTATCTTTCAATAAGATCACTTCTCATTCTTTTAAACTCCAATGGATACAGGCACAACCTGTCCAACCTTTCCTCGTAGGATAACCACCTCATCCCATGAATCAGTCGAGTGAACCTTCTTTGAACTGCTTTAATGCAATCATGACCTTTCTTAAATGAGACCAAAACTGTACACAGTAGTCCAGATGTGGTCTCATGAATACCTGATACAACTGTAGCAAAACTTCCCTTTTATATTCCATTTCCCTTGCATTAAACATTTCATTTGCCTTCCTAATCACTTGCTGTACCTGCACGCTAAATTTTTGAGATTCAAGTACCAGGATACCCAGGTCCCTTTGTACTGCAGAGTTCTGCAATCTCTCCCCATTTAAATAATATGCTGTTTTTTTTAATTTTTCCTGCCAAAGTGGACAAGTTCCCATTTCTCCACATTATACTCTATATCTGCCAAATGTTTGCCCACATCAGTGAACATCAGTAGTGGAGTGACTAAACTAGGAATACCTAAGAGGCCAAAATTGGAGGAGTGCAGTTTGCTTGGAGGGTCGTATAGGGCTGGACAAGATTAGAGAAGGGCAAGGCCATGGAAGTAATCTTAAACATGGTTGAGAATTTTTGAATTGAGGCAGTGCTTAATTGGGAAACACTGTAGGCCAGCAAACACATGATGAACAGTACTTGGTGTGGGTCAGGGTATGGACAGCAGAAATTAGGATGAACTCAAGTTTAGAGGGTTATGGGAGGACAGCGAGGAATGTCAGAATAGTCAAGTATAGAGGTAGCAAAAGCACTGATGAGGGTTTCAACAGCAGATGAATTGCATCAGGGTTGCAGGCATGTGATGTTATGGAGGTGGAAATGGAGGGTGTTAGTAATGACGTGCATATGTGGCTCATCTCTGGGTCAAATACAACACCAAAGTTGCAAACCATCTGGTTCAGCCTCAAACAATTGCCAGGGAGAGGGATTGAATTATTGACTAAGGAATGGAACTTCTAACAGGGCTAAAGACAATGGCTTTGATTTTCCCAGTTTTTACATTTCAGTCGTGGAGCCTGAGTTGTTATAGTAACATTCACGTTTTGTAATTTGGAGCTATTGATAGTGATGGTAGAGTCTCTGACATTCCTGTCATCACATGGCTGACCAGGAAATTCATCCGTTCTTACCATTTGTTGTTGGAAGGATTTGCAGGTTGATAATTAACCTGTTTGGCCACGTAATGGGGTGGGACTCAAACCAAGAACTTCCAGGGATGTTACCCGCTGTGCCACAGGACCTCGGCTGATGGATGACAAACGATCAGTCTGACAATTGAGAGACAGTGGAGAAGTCAAGAAAGAGGCACTAATCCCTGCGGCACTCCACTTGTTACATGGTAGTGAGGAGTAAGACAGAATTTAATTTGGCCCCATTTAGAGCCAAAGTCTCCGATATGGACAGAAATTGGTATTTTACAGTTCTCCTAATATTTCTTGTTGACAATAAAAACAGACAAAAATTTCTCAAGTTTTCACTTTTTGGATATTCTAAAAGTCAAAAGCTAAGAATGACAGAAATTGTTTGTATAACATTACTCTAGTGCTGTTGATTTTAATTTTTTCTCTTATCGACAGTATAATATTTCCAGCTTTCCTGCTCTGTTGGTGGAGGCACGTGGAATTCTGGGAGCAGAAAAACAGCTGCAAATAATAAATACAAAATTACAGCAATCACTGGATAAGAAGTAAAGCAGTTGTACGATGAGAACTCAGCCAAGGGGCCCAGTACTGTAATTGCTTTATGGAAAACGTGCAATGTTTATTGGACATTTTAGGACAGATGGTTTGGAGGCTAGTCAATTGACTGGTCACAACAAATAAAAGAAAAGCAGGCAGAGAGGAGCATATGCCTGTAAGGAAGTCCCTCCAATTTGCCAGTCATTTTAACTGAGTGAAAAATTGGATAGATTCAGGTAGAGGTATCTCTCTTCCAAATTTTATGTTACCTTTGCAGAAACCCTGAAATCTACCCCATGTTGTTTATGGGCATGCATGATCTTTACTGATGTGGTTTATATTAATAAAACAAACTTTGTAGTTTCTTTTTGTATTAAAAATGCAATATAGTAATGGAAGAATATATATATGTGAAAACTTTCATATTGTTGTGTACTGCAAAAAGTTACTTCAGTCTCCACTTAAATTTTATTAAATTTATGCTTTATGTACATAAATAATGTAACAAAATAAAGACTCTATACTCAAATGTATTCAGTTTTTAGGAGAAGAATAGTATTTAACATATATCTTAAATGAAAAAAATCACTTATGTACAGTTCATAAAATGTCAAGCATTCATTTATCATATAGAGCATAATGGAGAGAAATAAAAATCCTGAATGTTGTAAATAGAGGAACAAAGAAGCTTCTACAGTCCATGAGGACTAAACACAGGAAATCCTGAAAGTAGATGCTGACTAATCTTCTGTATTAAATACAAAGACAGTAATGTTTCAGCTGACACCAGTTTGATTTAAAGGTCTTATCAAAAACACTCTTATGTAGCCTCCAATATATTTTCAGCAGCATCTATTTTGTATCCTTACTTAGAGAAGCCTCCAGTTCCTCCACAGCTGCCAGTAAGTCATTGTCAGACAGAACGTCAGCCTCCTCACTGTTCATGCTCAATTCCGACTGTATATCAGGAGCAATATTAAATTCAGTGTCTTCAACAGCTTCTAATAACATTGCATCATCAATGTTGTCAATAAATGCTGTATCCAGATTTCCTGTAAGGGCAGAATTTTGTGTTCCAGGCTGCAGCCAAATGTCACCAAGCTGCAAGTTGGTCCATGTTGGACATACATTATTTTGACTTGGTGCAATGTTCCCATCTTCATCCATGGTAAAAACAAACTCATCCTGAAAGAGAGTTGATTTCAGCTTCAAACAGATCTGATGTTACACAGTTAGTGAGAGCTTATTTGTAAAGGATATTAAAGGGAAATATCTAAATAGTGATAAGTTGGTATCCCAGTAACTGTTAGCAATTTGGTCAGCATGCATGATATTTAAGCCATTTGAATGAAAATTTCATAGTACAGGAACTAGCAATGAAAACACTGGTATGAGCTTAACGTTACATCTGTAAATCAGAGGATAACAAACAGGCGCTGGTCAACATTTGCAGAGTAACTGGTCCATGACTTCTTCACTTTAACAAATTAACTCTCCTATTATGGACTTCAATTGTATTTTGAACAATTCCATTGTTTTACTGCCAGATAAATGATTTTAAACATTTATCATTGAAGGTTTTTCCAGTATCAATTTAAACAGTTTTTACTCCCATTTCTGTATTACCTTGTTGTACTTCACAATAATTTGGGGTTCTTATACTAAATATTTTGTGTGTCTTAGCTATCTTTTGAAAATTTACAGGTTACAGATTGTGGTTGACTATAATTCTGCTGCTTCTGATGGCCCACAGTGCCTCATGCATTTCCAGTTTTGAATTGTTAGATTGGTTCTGAACCTTTCCCATTTAGCACAGTAGTATTACCACACAACACTACGGGAGGGTATCCTCAGTGCAAAGACAGGACTTTGTCTCCACAAGGACTGTTTGGTTGACACTCTTACCAATATTGTCATGGATAGATACACCTGCAACACAGATTGGTGAGGATAAGGTCTAATAGGTTTTCCCTAATGTTGGTTCTCACCACCTGCTGCAGGCCCAGTCTGGCAGATACTTTGGGACTCAGCCAGCTCAGTCACTAGTGGTGCTACCGAGCCACTCTTGGTGATGGGCATTGACATATTCCACCCAGAGTACATTCTGTGTCCTTGCTACCCTCGATGCTTCTTCCAGTGGTGCTCAAAGTGGAGTAGTACTGATTCATCAGCTGAGAGGGCGGTAGGTGGTAATCAGCAGGAGGTTTCCCTGCCCATGTTTTATCTGATGTTGTGAGACTTCATGCAGTCTGGAATCAACGTGGAGGACTACCAGGGCAATTCCCTCCCGACTATACCACTGTGCTGCCACCTCTGATGGTCTGTCCTACTGGTAGTGTCTGGGACATTGGCTGTAAGTTATGTCTCTGAGTATGACTATGTCAGGCTGTTTGCTTGGATATTAGCAAACCAGATGGGTTTTTACAACAATCGATGATCGTTTCGTGGTCACTATTACTGAGACCACCTTTCAAGTCCAGATTTTTTATTAATTAAATTTATTAAATTCGGTCTGGATCTAGATTTCTAGTCAGTGACAGTACCGCTATGCCACCATCTATCTATAGGGCAGAACAGATTAAATTGTGCTCAGAGAAGGGGGCATTGTAGATTCTTATTTGAACATCACTGATGTATACATTTTAAATAGGGAATGCCCACTAATCCAGCAACTCTATCCTAAGATGCCTGGAAAAATTAATCAACTTGCAGATAAGTAAACAGACATTAATAACAATCTAAACATAGCAACAGGAAAACTGGTCCAATTTATATATTTACAATTTTATAATTAGCATGTTAATGGTAGTAGAAGTGATTAGATATTCATCAGTACAATGAAAAAAGGTGCTTCATTTCTGTCAAATTGCAGCTCTATAGGAAATACATGCTTATTCCACTGGGAACAATGATTATTACCAACTCAATGATTTATTTTCACTTTATACAAAGGTATGACACTATTCTATGCATTGGTTTCATTACATACCATATCAATGAGGAAATCCAAACAGCATTCGTGGGGTAATGGGTGACCTTGAATCCAAAAGGAATTCAGCATAAATTAGTCTACAGTAAGACTACTGGACTTTGTAATGAAACATTATAATTCAATGGAATAAGATTAGTTCTTACTTTCAGACCTGAACTTCTGAGCTCGGCACACAGGATCATAACATTTCTGGTACCAGATTTCTTTCTTCAAGTCAACAACAACCCTGCAAAATAAGAAAAGGCTGCAGAATCTGCAATTCCCTTTGTATCCCACAAGTAGTTATTGAGATTTTGCTGCCAGCCGTTAATCAGTAGCAGATCTCCCCCACAAACTATTTTTCCCCAAGAAATAAATAAGAACAAATGAAAAAAATTGTATTTTCCATCACAATATTTCACAAGCACTAGGAATGAATGTTGAAGCCTCCATGTTGGGAGAAAACTAATTAAAGTGTAGGACATGAAGTTAAGCTTTTCATACTGTGCAGGAGCTGGAGGGTATTTTATATAAAATGAGCTGTTGGCTCATTTAAGTGGTTTATAGAGGTGTGTTGTAGGAGAATACAGTCTCGTCATAATTTTTCATCCTGATTTCATCATGCTGAAGGTATGCTTCAACTTTTCCATGGATCTATATCATTTAGAATATTTCAATAGGTAGTGCAATTATACGTACATTTGTAAAATGGGCATTTTAGCACGAGAGTTTGCCTTTCAGGTCAATGACCCTTCATCAGTTCTGAAGGGTCACTGACCTGAAACATTGGGTGGAATTCTCCCAGAATTGTGGTGGGCGGTTTTGGCAGCACCCAGCCCGCTGTGCATAATGGTGGCAACTCATGCCTGATGCTGCACTTGGAGCCTCATTAATTATGCAGAGGTGCATTTCGCTCTGAATCACCCGGAGCTGATTCAAAGGTGCAGGCGCTATGTATAAATACCAATCCAACACACAATCTCAATCTCTCGGCCCACCAGAGATGTCTGCAACCCATAAGAGAAAGGCTGAGAACCTCAGGACGAAGTCTGCACCCCGCATCACCCACCAGGCCCTGGTCAGAGGGGTGCAGGAACAACAGCATGTTCTCTACCACATGGATGGCTGCAGGAAGCACAACAGCCTCACCTCTCAGGCCTGGGACAGCGTAGTGGAGCAGGTCAGCGTGGCCGACACCTGCGCCCAAAGTGCCAACCAGTGCAGGAAAAGGATGAATGATCCCACCGCTCTGCTAGGGTAAGTCAAGTCAACCTTCAACACCCTCCAATATCAAACTCTCATCATGGCATCATGCACTCAAATGGCTACTTTCTTCAGGGGTTTCACGCAACCATCAACACTCGTTCTCTCATGGAGACGTTTACATCACCTTGATCCCATCTATCATGTTGCTCACACTCCATCCTCTGGCCCTTCTGGGGATGGCTCACCACACAAAGGAGCCTTGCATCTTACCCAACTTCTGCTCCATCCCTTCTCATCACATGCCTTTCTTCTTCATACAGGCCAAGCTGGCACACAATGCCGCGAGATAGAGAGCAGACCGGTGGAGGGACGTCCGACATCCTTGCCCTCAGTGAAGTTGAGGCTGCAGCTGAGCTGGCTGGGGATGACAGGATCGCTCCTGTGGGGGAAGGGGAGATCGGCCTCTCCAACCAACCTGGTACGGATCACAGCTCCATCACCTCATCAAATCCTGACATTCACAATGAGTCACGTGCAGTCTTATCCAGCTCATGCTCATTAACTGAAACTCTTCTATTTTCTAGGCACAAGCACACCGAGGCCCCCAAGACATTCCAGGATCACTAGTGCGAGCCCCCAGACCTCATCTGAGGGCGAAGCTCCAGGAGAACCGTCACGGCACTCACGCACCCTCCACCAGCTCAGAGAGACACGTCGGTGGGGTACAGATGTAGATTCGGTCGGGCTCAATTTCTGGGGAAACACCTCACCGACACGACTCCGCAGTTGTCGGAGGCAGGGTCTCCGGCGCTCGGAGGGCTGATGGAGATGTTGAGCCTCTGGAAGTGGCCGCCAAATCTATGCTGGAGATGCGATGACAGGCGGCGGAAAATCAGGCAGTATTTCAGCAGACTAGAGTGAACATTGGAGGAGTCTGTTTGCATCCTATCTGATGTCGTGGTTCTGGCATGAAAGCGCCTCGAGGTCACCATGGGAAGGTTGGTGACCACCATGGAGACATTGGTCCAGCAGGTCTTGCCAGATTTGTGCTTGGTCCTGCACTCCATGGCTGTACATGCTGGTGGGCACCATCAGGATGTAGGCGACATGGCGATGAGGCACCTTGACCTCCCTCCAGGTGGACCATCTCCTGCAGGAGTCAGGGTGGGGGCCCTCGAGCACCCACAGAGAGGATGACCATCAGCTGGACACCTCACAGGCTCCTCTCAGGACACTCCAAGGTATGCAGCCTCTCACAGCCCCCTCTGTCTGTGACACCCATTCACTCCAGCTTCTCAGGCCGCCAAGGGCGCTTCTGCCTGAGCAGGTGACCCTTTTCAGGCCAGGGCCTCCAGGCCAATGGCCACCAGAGGATGTCCGCCAAGGTCATCACAGACATCAGGACGTAGCAGTCAGCCTCCGTCTCTGCTGTGGATGTCAGGGCTGCACCCAGGCGTAGTGCTAGAGTTAGGAAAGTTAAGAAAAATTGATGTCACTTTTGGGTCACGAATGTTTGTCAACTGAAGGCGTTGTGATTTTGTACTTTGGAATCCTCTTATTTCGAGGTTTAGCCTTCCTCCCACCTGGTGATAGTGTCCCACTGTGAGATTCACATTCCTGTAATGTCAACCTCAGTTGAACTAGTATCTGCACCCCTTGAGTGATAGAACCATAGCCTTCCTCGCTGTCCACAACACCTCCAATCTTAGCGTCATCAGCAAACTTGCTGATCCAATTTACCACATTATCATCCAGATCATTGATATAGACAACAAACAACAATGGTCCCAGCACAGATCCCTGAGGCACACCACTAGTCACAGGCCTCCAGTCTGAGAAGCAATCATCCACTACCGCTCTCTGTCTTCTCCCACACAGCCAATTTCAAATCCAGTTTACAACCTCTCCATGGATACCAAGTATCTGAACCTTCTGAACTAACCTCCCATGTGGGACCTTGTCAAAGGCCTTACTAAAGTCCATGTAGACAACATCCACAACCTTTCCTTTATCTACTTTCTTGGTAACCTCCTCGAAAAACTCTACAAGGTTTGTTAAACACGACCTACCACACACAAAGCCATGCTGACTATCCTTAATCAGCCCTTGGCTGTCCAAATAATTGTATATCCGATCTCTCAGAGCTCCTTCCAATAATTTACCTACTACTGACGTCAGGCTCACTGGCCTGTAATTACCTGGTTTACTTTTGGAGCCTTTTTTAAACAACGGAACAACATGAGCTACCCTCCAATCCTCTGGCACCTCACCCGTGGCTAAGGACATTTTAAATATTTCTGCCAGGGCCCCTGCAATTTCTACACTAGTCTCCCTCAAGGTCCAAGGGAATATCATGCCAGGCCTGGGGGATTTATCTACCTTTATTCGCTGTAAGGCAGCAAGCACCTCCTCCTCTTTAATCTCTATATGTTCCATGACACTACTGCTTGTTTCCCTTCCTTATACACTATGCCAGTTTCCTGAGTAAATACTGATGCCAAAAAACTGTTTAAGATCTCCCCCATCTCGTGAGGCTCCACACATAGACGACCACTCTGATCTTCAAGGGGACCAATTGTGTCCGTTACTATCCTTTTACTCTTAATATACTTGTAGAAACCATTCGGGTTTACCTTCACATTATCTGCCAAAGCAACCTCATGTCTTCTTTTTGCCTTCCTGATTTCCTTCTTTAGTATTTTCTTACATTTTCTATACTCTACAAGTACCTCATTTGCTCCTTGTTGCCTATACCTGCTATACACCTCTCTCTTCTTCTTAACCAGATCACCAATATCCCTTGAAAACCAAGGTTCCCTATCCCCGTTAACTTTGCCTTTAATGTCAGGGAGATGTGTTTAAATCTTTATTGGAAATGTGTGATGTAAGTGTTTCTCACCCTTCTCCCTCAAATAACACCATTGAGTGAGGGCAGCTCATCAGTGTGTCTCCTCAGTGGTAGTGGCAGAAGAAAAGAATGCATAGGAGGAGATCATCCCTGGGCACGTCTACATCTTAGTCGCAGCGGTGTTGGCATCATTAGATGGCGGCGAAGGCTTCACGTCTTCTCTCGTATCGATCTTGTTTCTAAGTGGGTTCTCAGTTCCCAAAGTGAGCTTGCTCACAGGGCCCCACTGACCAAAGCAAAGATCATGGCCTGTCAATTCTGGAGGCAAGTGTGAATGTGGGACTCGTTCTTGCTGTGAGTGGGTGGACATCCCTGAGTTGAAAGAAGATGGCATTGAGAGCTAGGAAGGACGTGGCCATATTCCCTCACTTAACTTTACTCTTCCTGGAGCCGGTCAGCGATTAACATATCAATGGCATGCCTCCCACGTCTTCCTTCCTCCATGGCGTGATCACACTCATACTGACCCTCAGCAGCCTCCTGAGGTTCCTGGGCCTCTGGATCTTCATTCTCTGATGAGCTCTCATCCTTCTCCAGTTCATCCTCTGGCATGGGGTCACCTCTTTGCATTTCCAGATTGTGAAGGGTGCATCACACTGCGAATGATGCGAGAAACCCTGTCGGAAGTGTATTGGAGTGAGCCACCTGAGTGGTCCAAGCATCTGAAAAGCAGCTTCAGAAGCCCTATGGTCTGCTTTATAAGGTAGTGTACAGACCTGTGAGCAGCTTTGTACCTCTCAGAAAGACTCAGAGGGCGGCCCACCGGTATCATCAGCCTTCACAAAGTGGGTACTCCTTATCCCCAAGCAGCCATCCCTGCAGGCGTGATGGCCCTTGAAAATTTCAGGCACTTGGGAGTGACACAGGGTGTAGGAGTCATGGCAATTTTCAGGGTACCGTGCACAAATGTGCAGTATGTGCTTCCGGTGATCACACACCAGTTGCAAGTTGATGGAATGTTAGCCTTTGCGGGTTTATAAACATTAGGGCTGCTGCCATGGAGCCTGTATAGCCACATGGGTGCAGTCTATTGCACCCTGCATTCTTGGGAAGTCTGAGATGGCTGCGAAGCCGATGAATCTCGCAGCCTGGCTATCTTCGCCCAGGGAAAACCTGACACGACGGGCCATCCTGTAAAAGGCATCTGTGACCTCTGTTATGTATCGATGTGTTGTGGACTGAGAGATGCCGCACAGGTCGCCTGTTGATCCTTGGGAAGAAGCAGAGGCCAAGAAATTGAGTGCAGTGGTCACCTTCAAAGCCACTGGCAGGGGATACCCTCCAATTCCACTTGGCGTCAGGTCTTCACGAAGAATGTGGCATATGTGATGTACCAGATCTCGGGACAAGTGCAGACGTGCAAGGCATTGCTTCTCACTCATTTGTAAATAGGAGACTCTTCTACGATAAACCCTAGGTCTGGCAAGTCGCCTCCATTGTCTGGATCTCTCCTCCTGTTCAGGCTGCGGCTCCGCTTAACCATGTCCCTCCTGCTGCAGCTGCGCACAGAATCACTTCTCCGACCATCGCCTCTTCCATTGCATTAGGAGCCTGACAAAAGCAGCATTGAACCCTGGATCCATATTTGCTTTTGTCTTCTCTCTGAATGGAAACATTGAAGATATTAATGATTCAAGGGGCAAGAAAGTGAAGCTCAGGATGACACGTTTGGAGACTGTAAGAGTCCATAGTTTTTCGGGTCTTACTTGCAAGGTGGCTGATGCTGCCTTGTCCCTGAGACACTAGCACACACATTGATGTTACCAAGACTGCATCACAGATATGTAACCTCTTGAGCCCTGTGTGTGATGCTAAAATTTAAGTGAGATGGTTGACCCAACCTAGCTCTGTGCTCCAGTCCCTATTGTGGCCTATTAATGTCCAATCAGTTGTTCATGGTCAATGAATGGATGCCCTTTGGCCCATTAGGAGTGTCACATCTGGTAAACACATGACAGGCCTTCATTGATGGAATGCCATATATGATACTATTACCTGCATTCCCAAATTCTACATTCCTATGTGTTACACTTGGAATGCAGTGACTATGATGTGTAGGCACTGAGTTCTGTGTAGCCCTTTAACAGTGCCAATGAAACCATTGGCTTCCATCGCAAGGAGGTCTTCCTCCTTTTTTTCTAAGCAGACTCCTGCTCGCTCTGGCGGCAACAAGCCCCAGAAAGGCATCCCTCATGTCTGCCCTTCCCTCGACTACCATTCCACAGCTTTCTTGCCCCGTTGACTCCCTCATGTTTGTCAGCCTGACCCCTCGTCTCACAGCCCACCCCTGGTTGAAGCGCTAGTCTCTGAAAGTGGAGGACTGCATGAGTACAGTGGTGTTCCTTGGGACAACGAAAGCAAAGAGAAGGAGCAGTCCAACCCTACAGCCCCAGCAGAGCAACAAGACTGGCGCAGCGCTATGGCAGGTATGTTCCACTCACTTCGAAGTTACGAGTGAACTGAGGTCAACTTGTGCACGCCACCCCTTTTGAAACTGGTTTGACGCTGGCGTAATTTCCCGCTGATGTGTCAGAAGATTGGAAGGCATGGCAAGATTCCAGCGAGCAGCTGTTTTAATGAACATTCATGACATGCTAATGAATGCAAATGGCGTTCGCACCACTAGTTGGTGGGATAACTGATCCGCAATGAAAACACCGTCAGGAGAATTGCGACCTGTTTTTAAAATGGCAGGTTTCCAATTTTTTGCCTCCTGCTGGATTCTCCACTCCTGCCACGAAACCTGCCGCAGGTGGGATGGGAGAATTCCGCCCATTAACTCTGTTTCTCTCCACAGATGCAGCCTGACCTGCTGAGTATTTCCATCATTTTCTGCTTTTATTTCAGGTTTCTAGCATCGGCAGTATTTTGCTTTTCTAATCCGGAATCCTTCAGGTTTGTCTATTCAGTGCATTGTCATTGCTGAGTGAGGGGGAGTCTGACTTGTTGGACATTGAATGAAGGTATGCCAATGATTGCAGGGACTGGCACCAATGTGTGAATTGTACTTACATAATATTGTTGCTTTTATGAGCTCTACCAATGTTCTCGCACCAATGGTTTTTGCCGATGTCGTATACAATCAGTTCTTCAGAAGAGAAATAATTCCATCGGCGCAAGACTGACGAAAGTAAATTATATTAAGCTATTTTCAAATCAGTGTTATACAAAACTAACATTTTTGCTTTGTAGTAAGGTTTAATAATGGAGTGGTGTTGATGATTGAAGTGATTAAAAACTTACCACCCTGTATTCCTCCCTTGTTTACTTGACTAATGATAAAACTATCAATCTCTGGGTATGGTGAACAATGGTGGCCGACCATTGTATCTGTAAAACAGAATTCAGTCTTCTGTGAAATCCATACAGACTACAACAAGAGTGGGTGAATAGTTAATGAAGTTCATTTCTAAATAGATTGGTCAAGTTTCAAGTTTCTAGCATCAGCAAATGGTCAACGTTCAAAGAGCGCATGGGTGAACTGCAACAATTGTTTATTCCTGTCCGGCGCAAAAGTAATATGGGAAAGGTGGCCAAACCATGGCTTACAAGGGAAATTAGAGATAGTATTAGATCCAAGGAAGAGGCATACAAATTGGCCAGAGAAAAACAACAGACCTGAGGATTGGGAGCACTTTAGAATTCAGCAAAGGAGGGACAAGGGATTGATTAAGAAGGGGAAAATAGAGTACGAGAGTAAGCTTGCAGGGAACATAAAAACTGACTGTAAAATTTTCTATAGGTATGTGAAGAGAAAAAGATTGGTGAAGACAAATATAGGTCCCTTACAGTCAGAAACAGCAGAATTTATAATGGGGAACAAGGAAATGGCTGACCAACTAAATACATACTTTGGTTCTGTCTTCACAAAGGAGGACACAAATAACATACCAGAAGTGTTGGGAAACATAGGGTTTAGTGAGAGGGAGGAACTGAAAGAAATCAATATTAGTTGGGAAATGGTGTTGGGGAAATTGATGGGATTGAAGACCGATAAATCCCCAGGGCCTGATAATCTACATCCCAGAGTACTTAAGGAAGTGGCCCTAGAAATAGTGGGTGCATTGGCGGTCACCTTCTGAGATTCTATAGGCTCTGGAACAGTTCCTACAGATTGGAGGGTAGCTAATGTTACCCCATTATTTAAAAAGGGAGGTAGAGAGAAAACAGGGAATTATAGACCAGTCAGCCTGACGTCAGTAGTGGGGAAAATTCTAGAGTCCATTATAAAAGATTTAATAGCTGAGCATGTGGAAAATAGTGGCAGAATCGGACAGAGTCAGCATACATTTACAAAAGGGAAATCATGCTTGACAAATCTACTGGAATTTTTCGATAATTTAACTATTAGAGTTGATGAGGGGGAGCCAGTGGATGTGGTTTATTTGGACTTTCAGAAGGCTTTCGACAAAGTCCCACATAAGAGATTAGCATGTAAAATTAAAGCGCATGGGATTGGGGGTAGTGTATTGAGATGGATAGAAAACTGGTTGGCAGACAGGAAACAAAAAGAGTAGGAATAAACGGGTCTTTTTCCGAATGGCAGGCAGTGACTAGTGGGGTACCGCAGGGATCGGTGCTGGGATCCCAGCTATTCACAATATATATTAATGATTTAGATGAGGGAACTAAATGTAATATCTCCAAATTTGCAGATATTAGCTGGGTGGGAGGGTGAGCTGTGAGGAGGATGCAGGGATGCTTCAGTGTGATTTGGACAAGCTGAGTGAGTGGGCAAATGCATGGCAGATGCAGAATAATGTAGATAAATGTGAGGTTATCTACTTTGGTAGCAAAAACAGGAAGGCAGATTATTATCTGAATGACTATAAATTGAGAGAGGGGAATGTGCAACGAGACCTGGGTGTCCTCGTACACCAGTCGCTGAAGGTAAGCATGCAGGTGCAGCAGGTGGTGAAGAAGGCAAATGATTTGTTGGCCTTCATAGTGAGAAGATTCGAGTACAGAAGCAGGGATGTCTTGCTGCAATTATACAGGGCTTTGGTGAGACCACACCTGGAATATTATGTGCAGCTTTGGTCTCCTTACCTGAGGAAGGATGTTCTTGCTAGAGAGGGAGTGCAGCGAAGGTTTACCAGGCTGATTCCTGGGATGGCGGGACTGACATATGAGGAGAGATTGAGTCGGTTAGGATTATATTCGCTGGAGCTCAGAAGAATGAGGCGGGGGGTCTCATAGAAACCTATAAAATTCTAACAGGACTAGACAGGGTAGATTCAGGAAGGATGTTCCCAATGATGGGGGAGTCCAGAACCAGGGGTCACAGTCTGAGGATACGGGGTAGACCATTTAGGACTGAAATGAGGAGAAATTTCTTCACCCAGAGAGTGGTGAGCCTGTGGAATTTGCTACCACAGAAAGTAGTTGAAGCCAAAACATTGTATGTTTTCAAGGAGTTAGATATAGCTCTTGGGGCGAAAGGGATCAAAGGATATGGGGAGAAAGTGAGAGTAGGCTAATGAGTTGGATGATCAGCCATGATCATATTGAATGGCGGAGCAGGCTCGAAGGGCCGAATGGCCTACTCCTGCTCCTATTTCCTATGTTGCTTTCTATGTAAATTTGATATGTAAAAAGCCATATTTATTACTCTAAGATAATGGGCCAAATCTTCTTGTCGTTGGAGACTGGACATATGACTGAAGATCTGCATTGGGACCCTGTGAACGTCCTGATGCGCAGGCCTATGTGGAAATTGCTCAGGATGGGCAACTCCCCTTCTCTGCAGGACCCTTCCCAAATGTCTCCCACTCTGAGCTAGATTTTGAGAGTCTGGAAAGTTAGGCGGTACTTCCCTGAATAAATACCCAGGAAATGTTCAAAACCTAGTCTAACACCTGGGTAACAACACAATCAACACCACCTCCGCCAACCACCTGACCCCCCATCCCCGACCTGGCTTGCTCCGATCCAACCTGGCCATCCCCTGAGCCGACTACTGCCACCACCCCCCAAAACCGACCCCAGTACCCCTCCTGACCACCTGGCCAAAACCCCCAATGCAACTAATGCCCCCCCAACCTGACTATACCCCCGACCTGACCAAACCTTCCTGACCTGACTAAACCTCCCGATCTGAGTACCCACTCATCCACCCCACCCACTTACCCACCTATCCATTCAACTCACTCACCCATTCACTAACATTCAAAGACTGGACCTTTAAACTTACCATATGGCAGCTAGTGCTGTAAAAAAGGGGGCATGTCCTGTCTTTCCCCCGACTCTATTCTGCTCCACCTAAGGTCCCGGAGGGGCACTGCAATTGTGTGAAAGCCGGGATCGGAAGAAGTGGGAAGAAATGCGCAGCAGTGCCAAGTCAGGGAAATTTACAAGCGCAGCGGCAACCCACTTGTCATTGCTGTTACTCGCAAGTTTCGGTCCATAGTTAATAACGTGGCACCTAAAATCAGACCTACCGGGAAGATTTTCAATTTTCTAGCTGAAGCAGACATGAATATCTCAATCATCAGGATTTTGCTAGATGGTGTGTTTCTGGAAGTTTACAGCTCACCTTTTGTGTTTACACCACTAAACACTAAGAACAAAGCCACTCCAAGATCATTATAATTTTAAACAACTAAAACAAACATTTGAAGCACAGTCAAGCTATCTGTCCTATTGAGCCTTGTGTCTAAGAATATGAATAAATAGAATTGTAGGGTATATTGTTTTTTGCTAATTGCTCTAGATTAACTATGGAGTGCTTTGGTCAGATGCATAGTATGGATCAACCACAGCCAGAGGTGCACAATGCATTTGTATTATCCTTTTATGTGCTGCTTTTTCCCTAGAATTCCTGTACTCCATTGGCTGTTCTCCCTCACCTCCTCTCTTAGCTTACCTTTCTCTGATGGGCTTTGCTCATTCCTCGATGCTTGGTCCCCACCCAATTTATCTCTAACCCATCCCCTGCTTATTCCTAGGTCTCTGCTCCTTAGGATGCAAGCAGGAGAAAATTTACCTAAATTTTTAAACTGTTCTTGGAATGAGTGTTAGGCCAGCATTTACTGCTCACCCCTAAGGTGGCGGTGAGCCACCTTGAACCGCTGCAGTCCATGTGTGGTGTACGTACACCCATACTGCTTTTCTTTAATTCTGTAATGGTTTGATACAACTAAGTGGCTTACTAGGCCACTTCAGATGGCAGTTAAGAATTAACTGCATTGCTGTGGGTCTGGAGTCACATGCAGGCCAGACCAGCTAAGATTGGCAGATTTCCTCCCCTGCAAAATATTAGTGAACCCAGATGGGTTTTTTTTAAATGACAATCCAGTAGTTTTATGATCATTATTGAGACTAGCATTTTATTCCAGATTTATTATTTGAATTTAAATTTCCCCAGCCTCCATGGTGGAATTTGAACTCATCTCCGGAGCATTAGTCCAGGCTTCTGGATTACTAGTATAGTAATATTAACTGTGGGACAGTAGCATAGTGGCAATTAAAAAATGAGAAAAAGATTTTATAGCCAATTTGATTCTCCATTTTCTTTCCAATTCCATCTGTCCTGTTTTATTTCTTTCAAGACTTCATACTAATTTAACCCAGCCTAGGGCGGAATTTTCCGTGTCTGCTGGTGGTGGGCATGATAGACAGGTCGCGATCTTCTGCTCAGCCCACTGACGGCAGGTCGCGTTTCCCACCATCGGTCGGCGGGGAGCTAATTGTAATACATCAGCATATAATTAAAAGGCCATCCCGTCAGACTCTTGGAACCCCGCTGTATCATCCATCCACGTCGGTGGGAAAGCACGCCAACGTGTTTCACAACAGCACATAGGCAACGTGCACTTGGCAACCTTCACTTTGTGAGGGACTGAGGTGAGTGAACAGCGGCGTTCACCACAGCTCGCCTGTTGTTCACAGCCCTCAGGGGTGCCGAGGGAAAGTGATGTCTGGCCCCGCAGGCGGCTGCTGAGGGGTGGGGGTGTCCGGGGGCAAGTGCTGGCCAGCCTCGGAGGCGATTACTGAGGGCAGGGGGGGTCAAGTGCTGCCCTGGTGTTGCATCCCGCGCACAGGTGGGGGGCAGAGTAAGCGAGGCTTGGCCACGCATTAGGGACATCTGTATAAACCATGCCTCCACAACCGAGACAGATCAGGCGCAGCCACAGCGATATGATTGGGGTCAGGCTCTAACCTGCCCGCCCATGCAAGCAACGCAGAGGCACCAAAGGGCCACCAAGCGCTCCATACCTTACGCCCCCTACCACCCCCCCAGCACAGACTTCAAGTCTGCCACCACTTTATTGGACCACAGAGCAGTTGGACTGCACAAGTTGTACAATCTCCTCGCCAACGCTCTCCGGTAAGCATTAAGGGGCGGTCACGCAGAGCCGAGAAAGTGCTAAGTACAGCCATGATAACCACGTCTCTCTCTCTTTCATGCTGCAGGAGGAGCACGTCAGGATCATGGATCCTGGTGAATAAGCTGTATGCCTGATGGCCTACAGAAACTGTAGAAGACGGAGGAGAGAGAGAGTGAAGCTCCTGGCTGCGCAAAGGCAGGAGCAGCAACCTCATGAAGAAGGGGCAGCAGGGGCTCCCGCACATGCTGCCCAGAAGTGACAGCGAGCCGTGG
This sequence comes from Cetorhinus maximus, assembly GCF_964194155.1. Lineage (NCBI taxonomy): Eukaryota > Metazoa > Chordata > Chondrichthyes > Lamniformes > Cetorhinidae > Cetorhinus > Cetorhinus maximus. Next base: position 30,582,709 of record NC_135880.1, on the reverse strand, counting down.
CTGGTCAGCACCTAGTGACACCCAGGGACCATAGTCGCCACCTGCCGATGACTGAGAACTAGTGTCACCGATATAACTGCGCATGTCTAGGGACCTGGTGGCTCACATTTGCCACTTACTGCAGGACTTGGCGCCAAGGGGACATGGAGGGCATCCACTGCCAGTGGCTGTGAAAGTGACCGTGGTGCTCAATTTCTATGCCAGTGGCTCCTTTCAGGGCTCCACAGGTGACCTCTGCGATTTCACAATCCACCACCAACAAATGCATCCATGAGGTCACGGATGCCATCTTCTCTATGGCACACAACTTTGTGTATTTCACCCAGGACCGGGACAGCCAGGATGCAAGGGCCATTGGATTTGCCCTGATCTCGGGATTCCCACAGGTACAGAGTGCGATTGACTGCACTCATGTGGCGCTCAGGTCTCCATCGCTACACATGGTGGACTTCATCAACCACAAGGGCTTCCATTCATTGAATGTGCAGCTGGTATGCGACCACCAGAAACACATCCTGTAGGTATGTGCACGGTTTCCAGGGAGTGTGCACGGCGTCTACATCCTGAGTCGCTTGCAGATCTCTGCAAGTTTCCAGGGTCCACAGAGGCTGCAGGTTTGGCTCCTTGGGGACAAGAGCTACCAGCAGAGGACGTGGCTGATGACACCTGTGCAGCGGCCTCAGACTACAACAGAGCGACGCTATAATGAGGCTCATGCAGCAGCTCGCAACTTGGTGGAGCAGACCATCGGGATGCTGAAGATGCAGTTCCGGTGCCTGGACCAGTCTGGTGGAGCCCTGCAATACAATCCGTAGAGGGTGTCATGTATCGTTGTCGTCTGCTGGTACTGCAACGGGGTGAGGAGCTGGCTGAGGAGGAGATGGAGGAGCTGGATGTCTCTCCGATGAGGAGGACGCTGACGGGGATGAGGGTGAGGGGGTCCTCGGTGGTGACAATAACGGGGATGAGGCTCTCGCACTGGCTAGACGAGGCAGGGACACAAAGGAGGCCCTCATAGCTGCCAGATTTGTGGAGGATATGACGACATACAGTGAGGTGACCCCACAGATCTTCACATCGCAGCTGTGAACGTTTGACTCCAGTCTGGCTTATCTCTGTCAATACCCTCTGAGAGAATGCTCCTGTCATGGAAGTGCAGTGGAGGCCCTAATAGTCACTCGATCGCAGGAGGATATTGATAACATGCAGTGAGGACACTCCATAGATCTTCACATGGCCTCTGAGAATGTCTGACTCCTGTCTGGCTGAGGGCAACTCGCTTGCGCTCCATGATCAGGGCCATCTCAGAGACTCAGCCATGGAACTTTAGGTGCAACTGATGCTGTGTCCACCTTCAGCGCCTCAGACCTTCAGGAGCTGGTGCACAGCATAACTGGTCCCAGATGCTGGTGTGATGGGGGCCAGCCCCACCTTAAAGGTGCTGAGAGCACACAGAGTATGAGAGAACTCTGTGGCACCTGCCCACTACATTCTGGCAGCAATGACCAGAACTGCCGAGGTGCAGGCATCAGTAATGTTTCCAGGGAGTGTGAGGCTGGACCATCACTGTGTTCTGAAGGCCGCAGAGAGCACAGGAAAGAGGTCCTGTACTGAGAGACCTGCCTTTTATCTTGTGTAGAAAGATTTCACATCTGAGTGACAAGAACACTGCTCATCAGAACAAGGAGCCATAGGCAGGGAGACATTCTTGGGAGTTTATTGACAATAGAGAACAGTATGTTCAAGTGATTAACACCCATGCCCAGGCTGTGCAACTAATTCTCCTTAACATTCCTAACTCTGCCGCTACGTCTTGGTACTACCCAGACATCCATAACGGAGGTGGAGGCAGCCTGCTGAATGTGACGCCCTGTCTGTGATGACTTTGGCGGGTGTCCTCTGGAGGGCCGAGCCTTGGAGGCCCCCGGCTTGCTTTCAGGGTCCTGCTGTGTGGCAGTGGCACTCTCCTTGGCCTGTGAAGCTGGATCTGCAGAGGTCACAGGAAGAGGGGAGTCAGATGGGCTGGTCACTCCCAGAGTCACCTGGATGGATGGTCCCGGAGCATGCACCTGCTGATCCTCCTCCCTATGGGTGCCTGAGGGCCCCTGGCTGACTCTGTGAGCGGAAGGGGTAGCTGGAGTGAGATCGAGCTGTCTACACCCCTCTCGTATACACACTGTTGGAGACCAACTATGGCATCAGGGATGGAATTAAACCCTTGTAGCAGTGCAGGAGTGACGTCCTGGACCAAGGTCGCCATGGCAGCCGCCATCCTGCCAGTGTTGACCTCGGTGAGGTGCAATGCCAGCGCTATCACCTCAGCCTGAAGACGGACTCCTCCATCGTGCCTTGCAATCTGAGGGGTGCAGCGGACATCCCTTCCTGTTGTTCTTTGCAGCTCCAGCAACAATGCCATGACCGAGTCCAGAGGCTCGTCATCTGACTCAGACTCAGCAACGTTCTGGCCTCCAGCAGTCCTCTGAGTGCTGGGGACCTGGGAAGTCCCTACCTCTGCCTGTGTGGATCAGAAAGTGTGATGTGCTCACCAGATTGTGATCCCGAGGCTACTCTAAAGCTAGATCCCACCAAGGTGTGTGTCTCTGCGCTAGTGGAGGGTGTGGCTGAGCACTGTGACGGGATTTCAGGGAGGGTGCCTTCAGCTTCCTCTTCAGAGGTTTCTTCGGAGCTTGCTTGGAGGCTCTGGGTCATGGACTCCGTTGGCTGCTTCTCAGATGTGCCTGCGAAAGCAAGGAGAGATAATTAGTGCATGGCAGTGGCCTGTGGAAGAGGACATATCACTCACGGCACGGTTGTCTGATAGATGTTGCACTGCTGGATCCTCACTTGATAGAGCAGCGCCGACCTCACCATCAGCACAGGACCAGTCCCGGTCATCGCCGGCCAGTCTGGATGGCTCTGTTTTCAAATTCTGTCAGAACTTTGAATTCCAGCATCCCTCCACCTGTCTGCGACCTTTCCCTCCTGTTGTGAGCCAGTTTGTCCTGCATGGATAGAGACAGGGAGAGTGTATCAGGATGCCTGCTGGGCCAGATGATAAGTATGCTTGGCCAATGTGGGTGGTGAGTGGTCCCATGGACGGGATGAGGACAACGATGGTGTGTGAGAAAGAGTGAATGGTAATGGCAATGAGTGAGGGCCCTGTGGGTGTGTGATGGGTTTGACAGTGAGAGAGTTGAGAGTGATGAAAAGAGTGACTTACCCTGGCGAAGCAAAGGAAATCATTCATCCTTTTGCGGCACAGGGTGGCTGTCCTCTTCTGAAAGACGTTGGCGCTGACCACCACTGCCACCACCTCCCAAGCTGGGTTGGTGACATTACTACCCATCCTGTGGCCAGGGCGGAGGTAGAGCACATCCCGCAGTTGCTCAAGGGACCTGTCATTGAAGCGGGGGGGCTGCAATCTTTTTGTCTTTTCAGGCTATGTTTCCCAGGCAACAGTGGTGAGCTGGTGACAATGAGCGCTTTGTTGGCAGCCGCCTTTTAAAGAGGGTGGCTGGGGTGATGCAACAGCGGGGTGATGGCGAGCGGGCGAATGAGAACCTGCCCATCATGGAAATGGTGTGTTTCGCGGGAGTGAATATATAATGAGACGGGCTTGGGAAGATATGGCGTGAAAACCCGCCATTTTCATCAGCAGGTAGGACTCCATTTCACCTGCCCGCTACCACAGTTAACATAATACTGGGAAAATTCAGTCCTATATATTAACATGTTTTCACTAAAGTAGCAGGGTTGTGCATTTCAAATCCCTTATTTCCTCCTCTGGACTTCACTTTGTGGGTGGGACAAAGACTAGTTTTTAGCCAAAGGTTCAGACTGCAATGACTAACATGATCACACCTATGGTGCTAGTTTATACTTCAAAACTTGGAAGAGACGTTGGTGATGAATGTACTGGTCAGTAGTTCAGATGCCAAAAGCGGCAAGATGAGTGTGAGGATATAACTCTGCTACTGAATGCCTTCCACTTAATTTCTGAGAAATTAAGACTGAAACGAATAGAGAAAATACCTACTCAGGTCTTATTAATAGCAACAAGTAAAATAATGGGCAGCTTTTTCTGGTCGGCGAGCGGGGTCGGGGCCCGCTCACTGACGCGTAAAATGATGAGGGTGACGTCGGGCATGCATCTGCCGACCTGTCAAAGGCCCATTGAGGCCATTAAAAAAGTAATTGAAATGATTAATGGACCTGCCCGTCCAACCTTAAGGTTAGTGGGCAGGCAAAGAGCCCAGGTGGCCTTCTGAAAAAGCATAAAACATCATCCACGGGTGGGATGAGGTTTCATGAGGGATTTTAAATTTTTGGAATATTTTTAAATAAAAGTAATGGACATGTCCCAGCTCATGTGACAGTGTTACATGAGGGGACATGTCAGGAAAATTTTTCTAACCTTTAAAAATTTTTTTTACAACCTCAACCAATCACCCTGAGGCGGCACTTTGCCTCAGGGAGATCTATGTGCTCTTTCACGCGCATGCGTGAAACAACGCACTCCCGGCTCATGGAATTTCCGCCCCCCCGCCCGCACAGGGAGCGCTCAGCGCTTCTTTGCGGACATCACGCTGGGCGGCCCACCCGCACCTGCACAACCCTCCCGAAAGGGTGGGGGCGGGGTGGGGGGGGGGAAATGCAGCCCAATATATACTACATGCAAAAAATGCTAGTCTCAATAGTGATTTTGAAACTACGCATCAAGGGGTATGGGGAGAGAGCAGGAGTACGGTGTTGAGATAGAGGGAGTACGGCGTTGAGATAGAGGATCAGTCATGATCATAATGAATGGCGGAGTGGGCTCGAAGGGCCGAACGACCTACTCCTGCACCTATTTTGTATGTTTATAACGATGATGGGCAGAAATAACACCAATATCTTTATGTTTATAATTATAACAGAAACAGCTTTAAAGTAATCAGATAATGGCAGATTAAAGAGCTATTTTGGTGATCCATCTAAGTAATATGCAAACAAATTATGAGCAAACTAAATACCTGATGCAGGGAGATAAGTATTATCTTGCTCGTGGCATCCTTTGAATTTCTTTGTATCTGAGCTATCACAAGTCAGAACTGCCAAGCCATCAGAAAATCTGAAAATGATACAGTATTTTCATCATACAACTTTGCAAATTGTACCTAAATTTAATTATATCAGTACCTGACATTCTTTCTGATAACTACCATCTATAGCATGCATCACTGCAATTAACTTTGAATTTCTCCAAGCCAATTCAAAATCTTCAACACTTCATTGGCTAATCTTAATCACATAAAAAGCCAGATCAATAAATGCTATTTACTGTGCTCTTTGACTATTATTTTTCCATTCTATTTATTACAACTATTGGAAGAAATTATGAAGCAGAGAACATTAAATTTATGTCATCAGGAAAATAGCTTGTTGAAAATAGGCAATGATCTGAGTGAAAAGATCAATATAATTATAATAATATAATTATTTCTTGATTGACTGAACAGAATTATATTCTTAAAATTAATCCAAAAATAGGATTAATGTGCAACAACATAAATGTAAAGAAATCAATGAAAACTCCTCGTTTTGAAAAACTAGAAAAGGAAGTCCAAAGCTTGAATCTTATCAGTCAACATGTATCAAAATTTCACATACTAATAAAGTTATTCTTATAAAAACAGAGAATTTGTATTGACATAACATTTCATCATATCTCTCCAGACTTCACATACAATTAATTTTAGGCAAATATAGCAGCCACTTTGCACAAATCCTTTGCACAAGACCTACATCAGCATTAAATTGAACGACCAGTTAATCTTTTGGTAGTGGTCAAGTGAGAAAGATTCACAAAGACAATGGGAGAACTCCCAACTCTTCAATTCTTGTCAAGGTCTTAACATCTAACTAAACAGGGTGCCAATGACAATAACTCAGTATCGGACAGAAGTTTCAAACTCATTTTATGCGTTCCAATTTTAGAGCAACTTAAGACAGTGGAATAACATTAAAAATTGTAAACAATGTTCCCCTGCTCCCCCTTTTCACAAAAATAGTGAACGTTATTGATGTCATACCTAACGTTGCTGACCAGAGAGCTCAGAAAAAATAGCTCCTCTCTAGAAACATTCTTTTCAGGCTTGGGGACAAACTGATTATCTTCAGCAACTTCAAAAGAAGTGCTCTTTCCTAGTTTGGATGATTTATAGAGTCGGAAGTTTCTGTTCTTTGTATACACACCTTTAAAGAAAATCAAAACAAAGCAAAAGTTCTATCACATCTTATACTTTACAGCAAAAAAATGCAACAATTGAGGAAAACAGTCAAATACATGAATAGTCTTTCTCCTAAACTTCTTGGCCAGCTTTTTTTGTTTCTATCTCAGATTTCCAGTATCTGCAGTATTTTGCTTTTTGTATTTGTTTCTGAACGCCTTCTGTTTTGTGGATCTCACCAATGGGCTAATGAGTTTAAGAATCCTGAAGCATTATGTATGGAATCCCATTGACCCACTAAGTATTCACATAATTATGGTTAGACTATTTGTAGCTGCTGATTTGCAACCTTTGTTTCCTAGCTTGTAATTTTAATACTGATTATTTTTCAAAGCTAAATATTAAAGTCAGAGAAATTCAAAACTACAGTTATAAACTTTTTGTAACAGCTTATGGTGTATTTAAAATGTATTCTACCATGGTTTCTCTGTGCTGCACAACCTGCCCCCAACTTCCACATCATCTATGCTGTATTGGCAAACTGAGGCTAGATAACTAATTGAGTGACTCATCCTTCAGATCTTCAATTCTCAGGAGGGATCGATTATTACTTGATTATTAACTGCATATATAGGTAGAAATGAAAAAATAAGCATTTACCTAAATCCACAAAGAGTTGGTCATTTCCATGTTTATCTTTAACAATTAGAAATGACAAATCTGGATCCAAATTGTTTTTCTCCAATTTTTCCCATGCTGCACATTTAATCCTTTTTGAGGGGGGATTCCCAGAACCATCTACATTAAAATGTTTCCTAGAGTCTGGAGTGACTGGAATAAATGTACTGGCTGACAGCAAAGCACTGCCACCAGCATTTTGGTCAGTTCTCCCACATCTTTTCTCCAATGCTTTCATCACAGGCTGCAAAATTGTTCTTATAAAATTTCCTTAAATAAAAAACAAATTTCACAGTCAATTAGCGTGGTTGTGCAATCACAGATACAATAATTTGTTAGATGCAATCATTTTAATTTCTTTCGGAATAAGGCATTTGGAACTTTTTGTTTTGAACAGCCACGTCTCTTCCACATGTGGAAACCCATCAACATTCTTAAAAAGTCTCTGAACCAGCTCCTGAAAAATCCTCATAAAGGCCGGGATTTTCCCTTCAGAATAACATCATTCAGCGATATTATGCAGTAAATTGTACAGCAACATCCAGAGTCTGCACATGCACAGTTAAACATGGAGATTCAATTATGTACAATCAATATCAATGACTTGGATAAAGGGACTGCAAGGCTGGCAGCTAAATTTGCTCATGGCACCAAGATAGGTAGGAAAGCAAGTTATCATGAGCAGGTAAAGAGTCTATAAAGGGATATAGGTAGGCTAAGTGAGAGGACAAAAAATTGGCAGATGGAGGCAAATGTGGAAAAATGTGAACTTGTCCACTTTGGCAGGAAGAATGGAAAAGCAATGTACTATTTAAATGGTGAGAGATTGCAGAACTCTGGTACAGGGGGATCTGGGTGTCTTGGTACATAAATCACAAAAAGTTAGTATGCAGGTACAGCAAGTGATCAGGAAGGCAAAGGGAATAAAATATAAAAGTAGTGAGGATTTACTGCAAATGTACAGGACCCTGGTGAGACCACATCTGAAGTAAGGTGTACAGTTTTGGTTTCCTTATTTGAAAAAGGATGTGGAGATGAGGAACATACGATTTAGGAACAGGAGGCCATTCGGCCCCTCAAGCCTGCGCTGCAATTCAATTAGGTCATGGCTGATCTTCTATCTCAGCATCATTTTCCTGTACCATCCCCGTATTCCTTGATGTTTTTAATATCAAGAAATCTGTCTATCTCTGTCTTGAGCACACTCAATGACTAAGCTTCCACAGCCCTCTGGGGTAGAGAATTCCAAAGATTCACCACCCTCTGTGAAGAAATACCTCATCTCAGTCCTAAATGGCCTGTTCCTTATTCTCAGACTGTGTCCCCCGGTTCTAGATCCCCCAGCCAGGGAAAATATCCTACCTGCATCTACCCTGTCCAGCCCTGTAAGAATTTTGTACGTTTCAATTAGATCACCTTTCATTCTTCTAAACTCTGACAATACAGGCCCAATCTCTTCTCATTGGACAATACCGCAGATTCCCATGCATCTGGTGCCCTTGTCCTTCTAGATGGTAGTGGTCATGGGTTTGGAAGGTGCTGTCTAAGGAGTCTTGGTGAGTTCCTGCAGTGCATCTTGTAGATGGTACACACTGCTGCCACCGTGCGTCAGTGGTGGAGTGAGTGAATATTTGTGGATGTAATCCAGTAATCAAGCGGACTGCTTTGTCCTGGATGGTGTCGAGCTTCTTGAGTGTTGTTGGAGTTGCACGCATCCAGACAAGTGGAGAATATTCCATCACGCTCCTGACTTATAGATGTTGGACAGGCTTTGGGGAGTCAGGAGGTGAGTCACTCGCCACAGGATTCCTAGTCTCTGACCTGCTCTCGGAGCTAGTCCAGTTCAGTTTCTGGTCAATGGTAACTCCCAGGGTGTTGATAGCGGGGATTCAGCGATGGTAATGCCATTGAATGTCAAGAGGCGAGGGTTAGTTTCCCTTTACAGGGAGACTATTAATTAGCCCTTTCTCATTGCACAATACTAGATCTAAAATAGCCTGTTCTCCAGTTGGTTCCTCAACATACTGTTCTAGAAAACCATCTTGTATACAGTCCAGGAATTCATCCTCTAGAGCAATAGAGCCAGCGGCAGAGTGACGTCATGAATGTAACACGAGTGCAGGGAAAGCAGTTGATTAGCAAGTAGGATTGGCGAGTGTTGCTAGTCTTTAAAGTAAAAGTAAGGTCTTTAGTTTTTTTTTCGGTATCTAGTCTTTTTTTCTCTCTTTTTCTTAAAAACAGTATAGCAACGATAATGGTGTAAAAGTTTTTAAAATTACAATAAAGTGTAAAGAGTGGGGGTATTGGAGTAATTAATTAATAAATAAAATAAAATACGATAGCGATGGCAGGACGGGTGATGTGTTGCTGCTGCAGCATGTGAGAACTGCTGGACACCAAGGTGATCCAGAGTGAATATACATGTAGTAAGCGTTTGCAGCTCAAGAAACTTTGGATCCAAGTTAAGGAGCTGGAGTCCGAGCAGCAGACGGTGGGGTGGGGGGGTGGAGAGAAGCCACATCAGGGAGGGGAAAATTACCCGGACACTTTGCTCCAGGAGGCAGTCACACCCCTCAGAGTAGGTAATTCAAATTTGGTCTGTGATCAGGGACAGGTGGGTGTGGCTACAGGTGAGGCAGGCATGGGGACCCGGGGGTAGTACTCGAGGAGCCTCGGCCCCTGCAATTGCCTAACAGTTACGAGGTTCTTGCAAGCTGCGTGGACGAGAGCAGGGCCTGCAGGGAGGATGAGCGAACTGACCACGGCACCGTGGTACAGGGAGTCATTCAAGTGGGGGGAGGAAATAGGAACGTAGTAGTGGTAGGGAACAGTATAATTAGGGGCATAGATACTGTTCTCTGCAGCCGTGAGCTTGAGTCCCGAAGGCTGTGTTGCCTGTCCCGTGCCAGGGTTAAGGACATCTCCTCAGGGCTGGAGAGGAATTTGGGGTTGGAGGGGAGGGATCCAGTTCTCATTGTCTACGTTGGTACCAGTAACATTGATAGGACTAGAAAGGAGGTTCTGCCGAAAAAATTTGAACAGTAAAGAGCTAAATTAAAAAGCAGAACCTCCAAGGTAATAACCTCGGGATTACTACCTGAGCTACGAGCAAACTGGCATAGGGTAAATAAAGTCAAGGAGTTAAATGTGTGGCTCAAAAATTGGTGTGGGAGGAATGGGTCTCAGTTCATGGGGCACTGGCACCAGTACTGGGGTAGAAGGGAGCTATTCCGGTGGGACGGGCTTCGCTTGAAACGTGCTGGGGTCAGTGTCCTGGTGAATTGAATAGCTAGGGCTGTAGAGATGGCTTTAAATTAAATCGAGTGGGGGAGGGTTCTGGAGAGGGGGTACATAGGCTGACAAAGCTAAAGGATATGGCAGCATTGCAGGGCAGCCATTTAGGTAATGATATCCAGAGTGTGACAGGAAGGGACAGATTGTAAAAATATAATAAAACAGCAGCAAATAGGGTCAACGGGAAAGAAAAAATGGTAAAAAGGCAAGCTTAATGACTCTTTACTTAAAAACGCACATAGTATTCGGAACAAAATAAATGAATTAACGACACAAATAGAGGTTAATAAGTATGATCTTATAGCCATTATGGAGACATGGTTAGAAAGGAATCAAAGCTGGGAACTAAACATTCAGGGGTATGTGACTTTTCGAAAGGACAGTCAGGATGGAAAGGGTGGTGGGGTAGCTTTGTTAGTACGAGATGGAATAAGTACGATGGCAAGAAATGATCTTGGATCGGAAGATGTAGAATCCATTTGGGTGGAGGTAAGAAATAACAAGGGGAAGAAGAGACGGTTGGGAGTAGTCTGTAGGCCCCCTAACAATAGCTATACTGTAGGGCAGAGAATAAATAAGGAAATAATGAGGGCATGTTAAAAAAGGCAGTACATTAATCAGGGGCGACTGTAAACTTCATGTTGATTGGGAAAATCAAATTGGCAGAGGTAGCCACGAGCAAGAATTCACACACTCAGATGCCTTCAGCACAGAATTGGCCCATCATGTTTGCGCCGGTCAACAAAGATCTGACTACACTAATCCCATTTTCCAGCACTTAGCCCATAGCCCTGGAGGTATGGCTAAACAAGTGAATATCTAAATACTTCTTAAACGTTATGACAGTTTCTCACTCAACCACCAATTCAGGCATTGAATTCCAGACTCCCACCACCCTCTGGGTGAAAACATTGCTCCTCAACTCCGCTCTTAGCCTTCTACCTGATCTTAAATCTATGCCCCCTGGTTATTGATCCCTCTATTAATGGAAAAAGTGCCTTCCGATCCATCCTATCTATGTCCCTCATAATCTTATACACCTCTAAACAGGCAGGTCCCCTCTCAGCCTTCGTTGCTCCAAGGAAAACAGCTCCAGCCTATCCAATCTTTCTTCATAGCTGAGACCCTCCAGCCCAGGCAGCATCCTGGTAAATCTCCTCTGCACCCTCTCCAGTGCAATCACATTCTTCCTATAATGTGGTGGCCAGAATGCAGTACTCCACTAACCAGTGTTATATACGGTTCTAGCATAACCTCGCTGCTCTTGTATTCTATGACTCGGCTAATAAAGGCAAATATCCCATATGCCTTCTTAACCACCTTATCTACCTGTTCTGCTACCTTCAGGGATCTCTGGGTATGCACACCAAGGTCCCTCTGATTTTCAGTACTTTCCAGGGTCCTACCATTATCGTGTAATCCCTTGCCTTGTTAGCCCTACCCAAGTGCATTACCTCCCACATTTTTCCAGGTTGAATTCCATTTGCCACTGCTCTGCCCACCTGACCAGTCCATTGATATCCTCCTGCAGTTTACAGCTATCCTCCTCATTATTTACCACCCTACCAATTTTCATGTCATTCACGAACTTCTTGATCATACCCACTTCGTTTAGGTCCAAATTATTTATGTACACCACAAACAGCAAGAGCCCCAGCGCTGAGCCCTGCAGAATCCGACTGAAAACAGACTTCCAGTCACAGAAACATCCCTCTACCATCACCCTCTGCTTCCTGTCTCTCAGCCAATTTTGGATCCAACGTTGCACTTTGCCTTGGATCCCATGGGCTCTTAATTTCTTGACCAGTCTGCCATTAGGGACCTTATAAAAATCCTTGCTAAAGTCTGTGTAGATCACATCAAATGCATTACCCTCATCGAAACTCCTGGTTACCTCAAAAAATTTGATCAAATTTGTCAAGCACGACCTTCCCTTAACAAATCCATGCTGACTATCCCTGATTAATCCATGTCTCTCCAAGTGCAGATATATTCTGTCCCTCAGAATTCTTTCCAGTAACTTCCCCACCACCGAGGTTAGACTGACTGGCCTGTAATGTCCTGGTCTATCCTTTCCACCCTTTATTAATAATGGGACAATATTGGCAGTCCTCCAGCACCTTGCCTCTGGCCAAAGAAGATTTGAAAATTACTGCCAGGCCCCTGATATCTCTTCCCTTGCCTCCCTCAACAGCCTGGGATACATTTCATCCAGGCCTGAGGATTTATTCACTTTTAAGGCCGCTGAACCCGCTAATGCCTCCTCTCTCTCTATGTTAATTTTCTTTAATATTTCACAGTCCTCCACCCTGATGTCTATAACTGCGTCGTCCTTTTCCATTGTGAAGACCGACACAAAAGTATTCATTGAGGACTGCACCCACGTCTTCCGGGTCCACATACAGATTTTTTTCTTAATCCTAACCTTTAATGTCCCTTCACATCCAGGGTCCTCTAGACATTAAAGGTTAGGATTAAGAAAAAAAGAGAAGCTTATGGCAGAGACTGAGAGCTTAATACGGTAGAGTCCTTAGAGGAGTATAAAAAGTGCAGAGGGGAGCTTAAAAAGGAAATTAGGAAAGCTAAGAGAGTGCATGAGAAAGCATTGGTGGGTAGGATACAGGAAATCCCAAACGGGTTTTTTAAATATATAAAGAGCAAGAGAATAACTAGGGAAAGAGTATGGCCAATTAGGGGCCATAGAGATAATGTGTGTGTGCCAGAGGACTGGAGGACTTGAAACTCTTACTATATATCTTTATATTTCTAGCTAGTTTTCTCTCGTACTCTAATTTTTCCCTCCTTATCAATCTGTTAGTCATTCTTTGCTGTTTTTTATATTCTGTTAAATCTTCTGACTGCCACTCATCTTATTGCGCAATTATGCTTTTTCTTTAAGTTTGATACTACCTTTAACTTTTTTAGTTAACCACGGATCTGCATCCTCCCCTTGAAATTTTTCATTCTCATTGGAATGTATCTATTCTGTGTATTCTGAAATATTCCTTTAAATGTCTGCCACTGAACTTCTATAGACATATCCCTTAACCTCATTTGCCAGCTCACTTTAGCTAGTGCTTTCATGCCCTCGTAATTGTCCTTTTTTAAATTTAAAATACTAGTCTCAGACACACTCGTTTCCCCCTCAAAATTAATGTATCATTCATCATATTATGAACGCTGCTATCTAGGGGTGCCTCCACTCAGAGGTTGTCAATGAATCTTATCTAGTTGCTCAATACTAGGCCTAGTATAGCCTGCTCTTTGGTTGGTGCCAGAATGTGCTGTTCCAAGAAACTATCCTGAAAACATTCTATGAATTCTTCATCTAGGCTACCTTTGCCCATCTGATATTTCCAGTCTATATGTAGATTAAAATCCCCCATGATTATCACCATACCTTTCCGACAAGCTCTCATTATTTCCTCCTTTATACCCTAGCCTACCATATGGTTACTGTTAGAGGGTCTGTACACCACTCATACAAGTGACTTCTTGCCTTTGTCATTTTTCATCTCCACCCAAACTGCTTCTACATCCTGGTTTGCTGAACTTAGATCATCCCTCTCTTTTGTGCTAATACCATCCTTAATTAAGAGAGTGACACCGCCACCTTCCTAAATGTCACATAGCCTTCAATATTCAAGTCTCAATCTATGTCATCCTGCAGCCATGTCTCTGTAATGGCTATCAAATCGTACTTATTTATTTATATTAGCACTATCAGTTCATCCGTTTTGTTTCGAGTGCTACGTGTATTCAGATACAGAGCCCTTAGCTTTGTCCTTTTATTAGGTTTGTAACCTCTAGCATTATCTTCTGGTTTACGCTTAGATTTCTACTCTTTGTCCCTTCCTGTCACGGTCTGTTTATCATTTCTCATATTAGTACCTTTCTCTCTTGCCTTGTCCCTGCTCTTTGATTTAACACATCTTCCCAAATTTGATCCCTCGCCCCCATTATCTAGTTTAAAGCTCTCTCTCCTTCCCTAATTATGCAGCTCGCTAGAACACCACTCCAAGCACAGTTCAGGTGTAGACCTTCCCACCAGTACAGCCCCCAAATTCCCCAGTACTGCTGCCAGTGCCCCATGAACCAGAACCTACTTGTCCCACACCAGTCTTTATGCTACGCATTCATTGCTAATTTTATATACCTGTGTCAATTTACATGTGGCTCAGGTAATAATCCAGAGATTATTACCTTTGAGATTCTGCTTTCTAATTTAGTGCCTAGCTCCTCATACTGACTATGCATAACCTCTTTCCTCCTTCTATCTACCTTCTACTCCAGCTACCTCCAAGTCAAACACCCGAACGCCCTTATATTACAAATAGATCACAGGCTTGCAACCTTATCTGGAGCCAAATGGAAAGAAGGTCAGGCCCCAGTGACAAATCTACCCAATGAGTCAAGAGACAAAGAAATCAGCATTCAGAACTAATCAGAATACCAATACATGTGTATCTAACCAGAAAATTATCAGTATTATTACCTGTGGAACCACATTTTTAAAAAAATTAAACATAGGAAAAACACGCATACATGCGTTAAAATAAGAAGCTCACAATCGGTTGTGTGCATTTATGTTTGTGGAAATGAGTTTCGCAGCAGATGTTATTACCTGTGGAACCACATTTTTAAAAAAATTAAACATAGGAAAAACATGCATACATGCGTTAAAATAAGAAGCTCACAACCAGTTGTGTGCATTTATGTTTGGAAATGAGTTTCGCAGCAGATGTTTCATGAAATTATGCCTTGTGAGAGCACCCCAACAGATCAGTGAGTAAATACACATGGCAGTGTGCCACTGTGATACAGAGCTAGGAGGTCCTATGTTTAAACCCTTGTTTGTGCTGAATGAACCTATCTTAGTCAGAGGTCTTAGTGCCCCAAGGACGATCAGTAACCATCAAATATGCTCAGCTTTATGCTTAATATGGAGTGAAATTGCTCTTGATAAAAGCTGGGTAATGCCTGATTTGTGTGTAATTAATGACAAACAAAAATTGCACATTTCAAAGCCCATGATTCCCATGATTAAATTAGCATTCCATTAATTACACAAAACAACCACAGGCATCCACTCCCTGCCCGTTTTAGTTCAAAAAGTAATTTCAAGCCCATATTGTGCAGCCAGCTCTGCTCGGTCACTATATACCAGTCTAGGAATATGGTCAGTGGCATAATGACTCTTTAGTTGTGTTGCCTGTTGATTTCCCTTGCACACTTTCTTCCATATGTACCATTTCAATCAGGCAACATTGTATTAGAGCAGTTTGTTAAATTTAACTTGATTTGCTGACTACTGCAGGTCTCTATAACTTGAATTCAGATGCTTGGCTGTGTTTGTGGCCTTCTTAAAAGTTGTTAACATGTTTTTGAATAAAAATTTCCTTTTTCAGCTTATCCTTCCCAAACCAAGTTCTGTAAATGCTTCAATTACAATCTGTTTTCCAATAAATTAGCTGCCAATATTTGGCTATATCAGGATTAAATACAGTTCTGACAAAAAAATCCTCCAAAAATAATCTTTTTAAATATGTAACTTTTCATAAAAATATTAATAAAACTCATACTAAAAACAAACTGTGAAACTAAAAATTTAAAAAATACGTGGGTAAAAAGCCTCTGCCTCTTTAAGGGCTCTCTGGAACTTTCCTTCAGCAAACCCCAGATAGGTGAAGGGAAAGTACTGTCAGATTCAGTTCTAAACAAATGAAAAATTATGTAATCTTTAATGAGATGTGCTGTTTCAATAAAACTTTTCTGCCTTTTGGCCAAAACCACTTTAAGGCTGACAAAATGTTTTCACCAAGTGCAAAGGTGGTGTAAATTTGGCTATATGATTTTCCAATCTCACTATTGCTCATTTTCGTCCTTCCCTATTAACCATATTGGCTGGAAAATAGCATAAAATATTTTACATCCCAATATGCTGGAGACAGAGTAACATTATCAGGAGTTTAGATATAGCATCGATATTGCTGGACGCTGCTGTTGACAGTGGAATATTTTGCCTTTGTTGTGATGCGAGGATGTCAAACCTTGTTAAGAGAAATAAATGCTTCAATTAGAAGACTTACCAACATGCACATTATTCTTAAAGGCTGCATTGGGAAGATGAAATACTAGATGGCGGCTAAATTTTTGATGAGTACTGGAGTCCAAGTTCAAAATATCTTTCACTGAACAGTTTACGTTGTACATTTCTTCCAATTTTTGACAAACATACTGAATAAAAAAAGTAAAAAAGCAGTTACTGCTTGATCACAGGGCATATTGCAAAGTTCTACAAAGATGCAAATTCTATGCTTAAAAGTGATTTAGACTCTCACTACAATGCATAATTTTAACTGTACCATCTATCTGATTTAAACATTACATAACACACAGTCTTAAATCTTGCTTTACAATGTTCCTGCAAAATCAATTAAATCGTATTTACTAAAGAATGTCTAGAATATTGGAGTGTTTGTGTCTATAGTTGGGGTTCAAGTTCCATAGTAACCAGCAGTCCTCTAGTAACTTCAACAATTGCTCTTTTTTCACATGTCAGCAAGTCACTAAGCCAGAAGGACATCACTGTTCCTAACCCAAATATCCACACGTGTCCATTTTCCAGCAGTGATCAGTGGACAGTAATCAGAAGCAGGAAACCTAACTAACCTTCATCCCACTAGACCAGGGACACAGACTGATTACAGTTCCACTTCCCCTCCTGAGCAAAATCTGTTCACTCAGAGATTTAACATGAAACTTTTGTGGTCTACGTGGCTAAGAAACTCACAAAACCCACAAAGTAATTATACAGCTCTTTAATTTATATCTGTAAAAATGTTTATAAGAAGTTACATTATCTGGTAGGCCTCTCCTCATATTGCAAGAGTGAACACTGAAATTTGGTACAGGAACAAAAATGGGACGGGTGGGGAGGTTGAAAATGAGCCAACAATGTGGAATGGACTGAAAAACAGCATTGTGGAGGCTAGGATCCTGGAATCATCCAAGAAGCAGTAAGATGCTGCAATGAGGAAAATGTAGGGTTGTTCTGGACAGCTGAACTAAGATGGGCTGAATAGCCTTATTCATTTATAATTACATTATGATCTTGTGAATTAGTCAGTCCAGAGAAGGCACTTTTGTGTAATGCAAAAAAGGAGAAACAGATATCAAAAACATTTTCACATGAAAGCTGTCCAGTGACAACCTCTTTTATGGATAGGATACTGGTGAACATGAAGATTGGTTTAATCTATAAAACGCTTTACACTAACGTTTAAAGGCCCTTATCTTTCTGTTGATCTTGCATTCTCTGCTTTCTTCCACGTAACCTTATATGCAAGAGAATCCTGAGACAGAATGAAAGAACCACAAGGGACCATTTAAAACTTTTTTTTAAAAAGAACATTGTATTAATATTTGTTTGCAAAAAAGTCAATTAGTTATCAATTCAATTGGATTTATGATCAAAATCACAATGATATGCTCTATGACTGTGATGCACTAATGTCCCTCATCATTTTCAACTTCTCTGTCCCATTTGGCAGACAGCTACACCACCTTGTTCCAGAATCTCTGTTTCGTTGTCAAGCTGAGTGGGATTGCATTGCTTAATTCTACTCTTGCCTATCCAATTGTACCAAATTTTCTCTTGAAATGGATCCTCTTCCCACCTCCATGCCCTTACATCTGAAGTTCCTGAAGGATTGATTCTTAGGCCATATCTCTTCAACTACATGTTGACCCTCAGCGATATCATTCAAAGATATGGCATCATGTTCCACATGAACACTGATGACACCTGATTCTATCTTCCCTCTGCGCTGAAGGGCTGCTTGTCTGACATCTAGTCTTCGATGAGTTAAGCATTGGAAATCTTTGGCTCCTGCCCCATCCTGTACTTCCGTTTCCATTAATTATATCTTTCTGGTTCTATCTCAGATTAAACCAGACTGTTTGCAACCTTGGCATCCTATTAATCCTCATCTGAGCTACTGACCCATTTTCTCTCCAAGAATAAAAAAATTGTCCACCTCTTCCTGCCACAGACCATCTGTTGCCAAAATCCATATTGATTTGTCAGCCCTTTTATAGCTCCGGACTCAAATACTGTAATGCTCTCCTGGTATGCCTCCCATCTTCTAGCCTCCACAAACTTTATCTGATCCAAAACTTTACTGACCATATGGTAACCTGCATCAAGTCCCATTTACTCATTACCTATGTGCTCAGTGACTTACATTGGCTCCCAATTCCCCAAAACCTCAAATTTTAAATTTTTACCTTCAAGTCCAAATCCCTATGTGGCCTCGCACATCCTTATTTCTGTAACTTGCTCCAATCCTACAATACTCCGAGAACTTTCTGTTTAATAAACCACTCCGCATCTCTAATTCCCTCGCTTTCTTTACGATCCTCTTGAAATCCCACCTCTTTGACAAAGAATCTTCTTGATTTTCATCCGATTACACCTCTGCAACCTAACTTGCGTTGTTTTTCTACATTAAAGTGACTTTATAAATGTAAGCTCTTTTTAAATCTAGTGAAATTGATCTAAACTCAATAAAGCACGTCAGGAACAAAACCAAGATCAAACATTAAAATAAACAATTATATCAGCACCTGAATTAACTTCACCACCATCTGTTTCCCATCACATTCTGGATTTGCTTGTTTAATGAATTCCAAGTCAAAATACAAGTGGCAGACAGATCCTTCTGGAATTACTTCATAGCAATGCATTAATGATTTTTGGTATTTTCTGGAAAACAACCATGAAATATTGGAAACTAGGAGTATTCTAGATGTGCACTGAATTCATAACCAGCATGGAATATCTACAGTAGGTTCATTTGTACCTGCAAGTTTGAGAGCAAGTAAGACTTGTTCGACCTTTTGAATGAGAGTTATAACCTTTTTTAAAATTGAGTTCAAAATTTAGATATCAGACTGTATAACAAGCCACTTCAACACTAAAAACCTCTTAGTAAAGCTTTAGTCAAAAGACAAAAGCAGATCATACATAACCAGTCTGAGTCATAGCAGTAATTTATTCACCTGGGCCAATTCCACGTTGCATGCTCAAGGAGCAGCTTAAAGTTTGCTCTTTTAAACCCTAAAGGTTACAAGTATATGTGACTACTGGTGTTCCTATTAATGATATGATTATACTGTACTCAAAGAATTAAAAACAGTTCCATACAAAAAGAAATGAATAATTAAGCCCATAATGTGGGGTAGGGTTGCTGCTTGCCAAAAATACAACCATTTTGAAAAGTGCTTTTTCTGACTTTCCACTCAAACTCATTTGCAAATTGCTTGACGCATCTGCCATGAACCAGTGCAATTTAGCAGTGTTTTAAAATGTAATTATTTCTAATTTTGCTTTCAAATTTTCCTTGATATTTTGAAGTGAAGTTGGCAAAGTTTGATTAATACAGCTGAGTTTATCGCAAAAATAAGCATTTTTAGTAACAGTGCTAATCCACCGCCTATGAATAGTCAATTTTACATTACTGAATAAGACTTTACAGAAATATTTTCTAGTTAGATTGAGGTACAATGATCAGTTTCTTGGTAAATTAAAAATTACATGCAAAACCTTTCAAAATGCACCCATTTGTGCTCTTGCACCTAAAAGATTCAGTTTAATTTTTATAACTGCCTTGAAAACCAGCAAACAAGTACAGTTAGTGGAAACTCCTATTGGTGATTATAGCTGAAAAATGTTGCCAAAGCCTTTCATCTTGCACTCATCAGGGCAAACACAAGAATGAGTTGACTTGCCAACCAATCAACATGATCATTTGAAATTTGGCATTCTTGTGTTTGTCCTGATGAGTGCAATACAAAAAGCTTTGGCAGCATGCCTCCCTTTACAGCAACATTCAAGTTCTGTACTACTGAGCGACTATTGGTGATTAATTGACCTTGTGGCCAATGGCAGTTTTGTGGACAGGGCCCAATTCTAGATCGATTTTTTAAAAAAAACTCCAGCATAAGTTTGCGGAAATTCAAGTTGCTCCGAACAAAATATGGGCTTAAAATTCCACAATCTTTGCATCGATCACGCAGATTTCTGGTGAACTGCATTGAAAAATAGCAGTGCTTGCTCGCACCACCCCATCCACATGAAATCTTGGCCAGGTCAGTGGGATGGGCGGCAAGAAAGATTCCCACAGGTATCTTTTACGGGTCCCCCACCTGCAAACCCGCCAGTCAAGCACCAGTACTCAAGGCCCCACAAGTAAAGCTTAAGCCTCCCTTATCTTTAAAATTCACATGAAATAATCTTTATTAGGATTATTAGCTTGATATGGTCACTTACCGATAGTAAAACCATAGCTCAGTATACGTTGTGACAAGGTAAATTCGCTGTCCATGTATAGTGTCCTTTTTCTCCTTTTCGTTCTCCAAAGCAAATACATGAATGTCCTTTAATGAAAATGTTGAAAATAGAAAGGATACAACTCAGGTGTTAATTCCTATTTAGCCTGTCATGTTTACTTAAGGTTTTCAACTCTATGGCCAGAACTTTTCCGTCAGCGAGTTGGGGGCGGGGCCCGCTCTCCGACG
This sequence comes from Cetorhinus maximus, assembly GCF_964194155.1. Taxonomy (NCBI): domain Eukaryota; kingdom Metazoa; phylum Chordata; class Chondrichthyes; order Lamniformes; family Cetorhinidae; genus Cetorhinus; species Cetorhinus maximus. Next base: position 30,561,947 of record NC_135880.1, on the reverse strand, counting down.
CGGGATGACGTGGGGGTGGGGGGAGCCCGTGACATCATTCCACCCCATTTAAATATTCAGGAAGGTGTGGGGGGGGGGGGGGGGGAGAGAGACAGCGAAATCAGCTGTCTGCCCGCCGACCTGTCAATTGCCAATTGAGGCCATTGACAGGATAATTAACCCAATTAAAGGCCCTGCTCTTCCAACCTTAAGGCTGGCAAGCAGGCCAGGAGCCCCAGCGGGCTTCTGAAAAAACATGAAATCTCACCCACTGGCGGAATGAGGTTTCATGTTGGTTTTTAAAAAGTTTAATAAAGTTTAAGTCATATTTATTAACATGTCCCATCTCGTGTGATACTGTCACATGAGGGGGACATGTTAATAATTTTTTAATTTTTCTATTTTTGAACTTTATAAACTTTTCATCAATCTCCCTGAGACAGCATCTCAGGGAGATGCGTGCGAAAGAGCGCACTTTGACAGTTGGGAAATCCCCTCCACCCTCCCCCCTCAACCCCCGCACAGGAAGTACATAGCGCATCTCGTCGGGTGGCCCGCCCACATAAAATGGCAGCGGGGCCCGCTTCGGCGGCGGCAATCGGCTGCCCGCCCGCCACCGAGCCGGTGGGGCCCACCCGCCCATCAAGGGCAAAATTCTGCCCTATGTTTTGGCTGCTGGCAAGTTCTGTTTGATATCTGGACTACTCTTATGGAGATATGTATCCTTTTTGCATTCCTCATTTTTTCCTCTAAATCATTTCCTCCCTTTCCAGGAACCGAGGTGAAAATTTTAACTCTTGGTGGGGGCATGCACAGAAGGAGGTCATGGATGCCACCTCCATGAGGTGTAGGATGCCATTGATTGCACTCACGTGGCGCTCGGATCTCCGTTGTAACACACTGTCAACTATGTCAACTGCAAGGGATTCCATTCGTTGAATGTACTGCTCGTGTTCGACAATCACAAATGCATCCTGCAGGTCTGCGCATGGTTTCCAGAAAGTGTGCAGGACTCCTACATTCTTATAGTCAGTCACAGTTCCCTGACATCTTCCAGAGTCCACGGAGGATGCAGGGATGGCTCCTTGGGTACAAGGGCTACCTGCAGAGACCGTGACTGATGACACCCTCGTGGCAGCCTCAGACTGCAGCAGAGCAAAGGTATAATGAGGCTCATGCTGCAACTTGCAACTTGGTGGAGCAAACCATCGGGATGCTGAAAATGCGGTTACAGTGCCTGAACCGGTCTGGTGGAGCCCTGCAATATGGTCCACAGAGTGTTTCACGCATCGTCGTGGCTTGCTGCGCCCTTTACAACCTGGTGCTGCAACAGAGAGAGGAGCTGGCTGAAGAGGAGTTGCAGGAGCTGTAGGTCTCCTCCAGTGAAAAGGACATCAACAGTTATGAGGTCCTTGAAGGCAATGATGTTGGCGATGAGGCCCTCGTGCTGGCCAGGTGAGGCAGGCGCGCTCGGGAGGCCATCACAGCTGCTAGATTTGTGGAGGATGATGACGACATGCAGTGGGGAGACACCATGAGACCCTCACATTGCATCTATGAACGTTTGCTTCCAGTCTGGCTATGGCAGCGTACATACCCTCTGTGATAATGCTCCTGTCATAGAGATGCAGTGGAGGTCCTAATTGTTGCTCGATTGCAGAAGGATGATGATGAATGCAGTGAGGACACTTCATAGATCTTCACATAGCCCCTGAGAATGTCTGACTCCTGTCTGGCTGAGGGCAACTCGCTTGCACCCTGTGATCAGGGTCATATCATAGAGACGCAGCCATGAAACTTTAAAAGCATCTGATGCTTTTTCCGCCTTTAGCACCTGAGCCCTTCAGGAGCACAGCATCACTGGTCACAGATGCTGAAGAGATGGGGGCCAGCCCCACCTTAAAGATGCTGAGAGCACACAGAGAGAATGACGGGAACTCTGTGACGCCTGCCCACGGCATTCTGGCAGCAATAACAAGCACCGCCGAGGTGCAGGCATCAGTAATGTGTCCAGTGAGTGCGAGGCCACATCATCACTTTGGTCTGAAGGCTGCACAAAGCACAAGGAAGAGGCCCTGGACTGAGACACCTGCCTTTATCTTGTGCAGAATGGTTTCACATCTGAGTGACACGAATTATGCTCATCAGAACAAGGAGCATTAGGCAGGGAGACATTCTTGGCAGTTTATTGATAATAGTGAACATTATGTACAAGTGATTAACGCCCGTGCCCAGGTTGCGCAACAACATTTTAATCTTCCTTATCCTGCTGCTACTTCTTGGTGCTCCCCAGACATCCATAGCAGAGGTGGAGCCAGCCTGCTGATGGCTACACCCTGTCTGTGATGACCTTGGCGGGTGTCCTCTGGGGGGCCGGAACCTGGAGGGTCCTGGCTTGCTTTCGGGGTCCTGCTGCGTGGCAGTGGCACCCTCCTTGAGCTGTGGAGCTGGAGTTGCTGAGGTCACAGGAAGGGGGGACTCGGAGTCACCTGGCTGGATGGCCCTGCAATGTGCACCTGCTGTTCCTCCTCCCTATGGATGCCCGAGGCTTACTCCTTGAGAAGAGGGGGGTAGCTGGAGTGAGATCAAACTGCCCGGCACCCCTCTCGCGTACACACTGTTGGAGGCCAACTATGGTATCTGGGATGGAGTTCAGCTTGTGCAGCAGTGTAGAAGAGACATCCTGAATCAAGGTCTCCATGGCGGTTGCCATCCTGGTCCAGGACGTCTCTCCTACACTACTCAAGGAATCAGCTAGGGGCCCTCTTCTGAAGGGCATTGGTGCTGACCACCATTGTCACCTCCTCTTAAGCTAGATTAGTGGTGTTGCTGCCCATCCTGTGGCCAGAGCGGGGGTAGAGGACATCCCAGCGGGCCTCCACTGCTTCCAAAAGGAGCTCGAGGGATGCATCATTGAACCTGGGGGCTGCAGTCTTCTTGCCTTTCAGGGCCATGTCTTCTGTGCAGCAGTTGTGGGCTGGAAGCACAGAGGTGTGCGCGCAGCTGCACTTTAAGTATGGCACCTGGCGTGATGAAGCAGCGAGGTCACAGTGTGGCGAGCAAATGAGAGCCCACCTGCCATGAAAATGGTGAGTTTCCCGGGAATGCATAATTCATGCAGCGGGTTTGGGACAAAACTGCATGAAAAGCCGCCATTGTGCCTGGCGGGTGAAACGTGGCTTTACCCACCCGCTACCGCACTTAGTGCAAATCTGGGATGATTACACCTACAGACTGGAAAAGTCAGCTGGGCAAAGGTAGTGTAGATGAGGAGTTCATAGAATGTTTTCAGGATAGTTTCTTAGAACAGCACGTTCTGGAGCCAACCAGAGAGCAGGCTACACCAGACCCGGTATTGAGCAACAAGATAGGATTAATTGATAACCTCATAGTGAAGACACCCCTAGATAGCAATCATAATATGATTCAATTTTACATACATTTTGAGGGAGAAATGAGTGCATCTAAGGCTAGTATTTTAAACTTAAATAAGGGCAATTATGATTGCATGAAAGCAGAGCTAGCTAAAATGAACTGACAAATTAGCTTAAGGGATATGTTAATAAAGGTTCAGTGCCAGACATTTAAAGGGATATTTTAGAATGCACACAGAAATTATACATTCAAATGACAAAGAAAAATTCCAAGGGGAAGGCCCACCATCCATGGTTAACTCAAAAAATTAAAGACAGTATCAAACTTAATGAAAAACTATATATTTATGCAGAGATGGGTGACAGGTCAGAAGATTGGAAAGAAAATAAAGAGTAGCAAGGAATGACAAAGATTAATAAGGAGGGAAAAATTAGAGTATGAGAGGAAGCTAGCTAGAAATATAAAGGTGGATAGTAAGAGTTTCTATAGATATTTAAATAAGAAATGGGCATTGTTCCTATACAAGGTGCATCTGGGGAATTGATAATGGAAAGTAGGGAGATGGTGAATGAATTAAACAGGTATTTTGCTTCGGTCTTCACTATAGAGGACACAAGTAACATCCTGGAAATAGCTGTAAATCAGGAAATGGAAGGGAGGGAGGAACTCGGGGAAAATTACAATCACCAGGGAAGTGGTATTAAGCAAATTGTTGGGGCTGTGGGCTGACATATCCCCAGGTCCAGATGGACTTCACCCTAAGGCCTTGAAAGAAGTGGCTAGTGAGGTAGTTGGTGCATTGGTCTTTATTTTCCAAAATGTCCTAGATTTGGGGAAGGATTTCCATCAGATTAGAAAATAGCAAATGTAACTCCTTTATCCAAAGAGGGAGACAGAAAGCAGGAAACTACAGGAAAAAAGCAAAATACTGCAGATCCTGGAAATCTGAAACAAAAACAGAAAAAGCTGGAAAAATTCAGACTGAAGAAGAGTCATACGGACTCGAAATGTTAACACTGTCTTTCTCTCCACAGATGCTGTTAGACCTGCTGAGTTTTTCCAGCATTTTCTGTTTTTGTGCAGGAAACTAAAGCGCAGTTAGCTTAACATCTGTCATGGTGAAAATGTTAGAAGCTATTATTAAAGATGCTATAGCAGGGCACTTAGAAAAATTCAAGGTAATCAGGCAGAATCAACATGGTTTTGTGAAAGGGAAATCATGTTTAACCAATTTATTGGAATTCTTTGAAGAAGTCACGTGCTGTGGATAAAGGGGAACCAGTGGATGTACTGTACTTGGATTTCCAGAAGGCATGTGATAGAGTGCCACATCAAAGGTTATTGCGGAAAATAAAAGCTCATTGTGTAGGGGGTAACATATTGGCACGGATAGAAAATTGGCTAGCTAACAGGAAGGAGAGAGTAGGCATAAATGGGTATTTTTCTGGTTGGCAGGATGAGACAAGTGGAGTGCCACCAGGATCAGTGCTGGGGCCTCAACTTTTTACAATTTATATAAATGACTTGGATGAAGGGGCTGAAGGAATTGTTGCTAAGTTTGCTGACGACACAAAAATAGGTATGAAAATAAATAGTGAAGAGGACATAAGGAGGTTACAAAGTGACATAGATAAAGTGAGTGGGCAAAGGTCTGGCAAATGGAGTGTAATGTGGGCAAATGTGAAATTATCCATTTTGGCAGGAAGAATAAAAAAACTTATTATCCAAATGGTGAGAGATTACAGAGCTCTGAGATTCAAAGGGGTCTGGGTGTCCTAGTACATGAATCACAACAGGCTAGAATGCAGGTACAGCAAGTAATTAGGAAAGCTAATAGAATGTTATCATTCATTGTGAGGAGCATTGATTACAAAAGTAGGGAGGTTAGCGAGCAGAGCTAGATAGGTTCTTGATTAACAAGGGGGTGAAAGGTTATCAGGGGCAGGCAGGAATGTGGGGTGGAGGTTACAATCAGATCAGCTATGATCTTATTGAATGGTGGAGCAGGCTCGAGGGGCTGAGTGGCCTACTCCTGCTCCTAATTCGTCTGTTCGATTTTTCTTCCCGAAAGCCATTTGTTATTCACTGTGCAACAAATTTCAATTCAGGTTTATGAAACATAGCAATATAGTTTACTTTACCGCCTTACAGCTCTTGGAAAAATTAAAGGCTTGCTGTTGACGGTGAAACAACTTCCAAATTGATGATGGTTGCCATGGCTTCGAAAGTTTAGGTTTGTAAGTCGGGCTGATGGGGTGTTTTTGATAACTGCTTGCCAAAATTTCAACGTCCTTTACCCTTTTCTGCCAGTTCTTCTTCATACTCTAGGGAAAAGTAAAGGCATTAGTTGAAGCTCTCTAAAGATTACAAGAAAGCCCAACGAACATCTCTTCATAATCTGAAGCGGGGGAGATGTGGTAAATTAAAGGGAAAGGACAAAGCACTGTTATAGGGTAGCGATATGGGTAATGGCAGGAAAAGACAGAGCGTACAAACCTAAGAGTGTGCCGGCAGATAAGACCAGAGTTCACAAAAATAGTAAAAAGACAGAACTAAAGGCTCTGTATATGAACATGCATACCATTTATAACAAAACAGATGAATTGTCAGCTCAAATAGAAATAAATATGTATGACTAGATAGCCATTGCAGAGTCTTGGCTGCAAGTTGACCAAGGCTGGAACCTGAATATTCAAGGGTACATGACATTTCAGTAGGACAGGTAGAGATAAGAAATAGCAAAGGTAAGAAGTACTTGTGGGAGTAATTTATAGGCCCCCTAACAGTAACTACACTGTAGGACAAAGTATACAGGAATAAATAATGGGGGCTCATAAGAAAGGTACAGCAAGAATCACGGGTGATTTTAATCTATGTATGGATTGGATGAATCAAATTGGGAAAGGTAGCCTACACATTGAGTTCATGTCGTGCTTTCAGGACAATTTCTTGGAGCAGCATGTTTTACAGCCAACCAGAGAGCAGGCTATTCTAGACCTGATAATGTGCAATGAGACAGGATTAGTGAATGACCTCACATTAAAGGAGCCTCTAGGCAGCAGTGATCATAACATGATTGATTTTTGCAATTAGCCTGAGGGTGAGGAGTGTGTGTGTCTAAGGCTACTGTTTTAAATTTAAAGACAATTACAAGGATATGAGGACAGCGCTGGCTAACGTGAACTGGGAAATTAGGTTAAAGGGTAGGGCAGTAGAGATGCACTGGCAGATATTTAAGGAGATATTTCATAACACTCAGCGAAGATAGATTTTAGTGAGAAAGGAAGATTGTAGGAGAAGGAGGCACCATCCATAGAATATCTAAGAAAGTTAAACAGAATATCAAAATGAAAGAGAAAATGTACAATTCTGCAAAGATTATTGGTAGGTCAGAATATTAGACAGAATTTAAAAACCAGTAAGGGATGATTAAAAAAAAAAGAGGGAGAAATTAGAGTATGCAAGAAAGCTCGTTAGAAGTATAAAAAATAGATAGTAAGAGTTTCTACAAGTATTTATAAAGGAAAAGATTAATTAAAGTGAGCATTGGTCCTCTGGAGAGAGTCTGGGGAATTAATAATGGGAAATAAGGAAATGATGGAAGTGTTGAACAGATATTTTGTGTCTGTCTTCACTGTAGAAAACACAAATAACATCCCAGAAATAATTGTAAATTAAGAGATGAAAGGGAGGGGAGAACTTAAAAGAATTACAATCACTAGAGAAAGGGCACTGAGAAAATTATTAGAACTAAAGGCTGTTAGAACTAAAGGTCTGATGGACTTCATTCTAAGGCCTTAAAAGAAATGGCTGCAGAGATAGTAGATGCATTGATTATAATTTCCTAAAATTGCCTAGATTCTGGAAAGGTCCCATCAGATTGGAAAATAGTAAGTGTAATCCTCTTCAAGAAAGCAGGAAACTACAAGTCAGTTAGCCTAATATTTGTTATAGGGAAAATGCTGGATTATATTATTGAGGAGGTTATAGAAAGACACTTAGAAAATCTTAATGCAATCAGAGAGAGTCAATATGATTTCGTGAAAAGGAAATTGCGTTTGCCTGATTTATTAGAGCATTTTGAGGAAGTAACAAGCAACATCGATAAAGGGGGAACCGGTAGATGTACTGTACTTGGATTTCCAAAAGGCATCTGATAAGGTACCACATCAAAGATTATTACACAAAATAAGACCTCATTGTGTAGGGGGTAATATATTAGCATGGATAGAGGATCAGTTAGCTAACAGGAAGCAGAGAGTGGGGATAAATGGGTCATTTCGGGTTGGCATATTGTAACAAGTGGAGTGCTGCAGGGATTAGTGCTGGGACCTCACCTATTTACAATCTATATCAATGGCTTGGATGAAAGCACTGGATGTATGGTAGCTAAATTTGCTGATGACACAAAGATAGATAGGAGAGTAAGTTGTAAAGACAACATCAAGAGTCTGCAAAGGGATATAAACAGGTGAAATGAGTGGGCAAAAATTTGGCAGATGGAGTATAAAGCAGACAAATGTGAAGTTGTCCACTTTGGCAGGAAGAATAGAAGAGCAATATATTATATAAGTGGAGGGAGATTGCAGAACTCTGCAGTACAAAGGGGTCTGGGTGTCATGGTACATGAATCACATTGATCTGAATTTACCTTTTCTGTACAGTATTTTTTTGGGATATTTCTTTAAGACACCCTATCAGTCATTTCCTTCACGTTTTCCCAGTCTTGCTAGATAAATCAGCCCCCTGATGCAAGGGATTAAATTTATGGATATTTTGGGCACAGCCTCCAGAGTCTGAATGTCTCCTTTGAGGCTTTGTAACCAAAGCGGCATATAGTATTCAAGGTGCAGTCTGACCAAAGTACTGTACAGTTTTAGAATGATCTTCCCAGTTTGTATACTACTGATGTAGCAAGACAGTTCAGCAGTTTATTTGATTTATCAGTTGATCTTATGAATGATTGGACTTGTTGCACGTCGATTTTACAAAGACCTCAGATCGATTTCATATTTACAATTAACTCTTTTATCATTAAAAAAGACTTGGAGTTATATAGCACCTTCATAACCACCGGACATCCCAAAGCACTTTACAGCCAATGAAGTCCTTTTGAAGTGTAGTCACTGTTGTAATGTAGGAAACGTTGCAGCCAATTTGCACACCATAAGTTGTCACAAATAATAATATGATAATGTTTTTGTGCTGTTGATTGAGGGGTAAATATTGGTATGGACACTGTGGATAATGCTCCTGATCCCCTTCAAAATTGTGTCATGGGATATTTTATGTCCACCCAAGAGAGCAGACAGGGCCTCAGTTGAACATCTGATTGAAAGGTGCACATGCCCTCAGTAGTGCGCTGGGGTGACAGCCTTGAATTTGTGCTGTGTGATTTTTGTCATTAGTTAGATTATCCAATTTTTGTTCCTAATACATTGCCTTTTTTATTAATTCATGGGATATGAGTATTGCTAGTAAGGCCAGCAGTTATTACCCATCACTTGGTCAAGTTTCACCAACTTACATATTTTGGCGTGGAGAGGAAAGGAAGGTCTCTGAGAAACATCCCAGGAGATTGAACTAATTAATGAATTCCTCATTTGGGTATCATCTACAGATTTGACCAGTTTGCATTCAAATTCTGAAACCAAGAAGGAATTTGCATTTAAATAGAACTTTCTGCATCTTCGGGAAGTCCCGGATCATTTCACAGCCAATGAATTACTTTTGAAGAGCAGTCACTATTGCTGTTACGTAGGCGAACAGGAATATACAGGAATTCACCAAGGCTCCTTAGGTAGCACCTTCCAAACCCACGACCACTACCATCTAGAAGGACAAGGGCAGCAGATGCATGGTACACCACTGCCAAGAAGTTCCTCTCCAAGTCACTCACCATCCTGACTTGGAAATATATCACTGTTCCTTCACTGTCGCTGGGTCAAACTCCTGGAACCCCCTTCCTAACAGCATTGTGGGTGTACCTACAGCATATGGACTGCAGCAGTTCATGAAGGCAGCTCACCACCACCTTCTCAAGGGAAACTAGGGATGGGTAATAAATTCTGGCCTAGCCAGCGAAGCCCACGTCCCCGTGAATTAAAAAAAAACGCAACAGTCAACCACACACACCCACACACGTGATCCTACAAACTGTAATGAGATAAGCAGCCAGTAAATCCGTTTTCCTTGCCAGATAAATGTTCGGCAGGTCATTCATGAATGTGATTTACAAACAGTGGAGGTCCCAAGAACCATTCCTGAGGGTCTTCACTACGATTCACCTGCTCTGACATAAACCCTCAACACATTCCTAACTGCTTCACATTCTTCAATTTCTTATCCATTTCTAGGTTTTACCTTTAATTAGAAATAGTTTAGTTACGCCATAAAGATAGGAAAGGTCCACTCTTCCCTTAGGTAACGTAAAACATAACAAGGGCATTGAGGGATGGGCAATAAATGCTGGAAATGCCAACGATGCCCACATCCCCTGAATGAAAGAAAAACTTCCCAACGAGCTGAAAATCCAGGAAACGCAAAGATGGTGAAAATATTAGGGGTGACTTTTATAATCTAAGAACAAGACTGGTTTTAAATGAACGTAAGCACCTAAAGAGTGAGATAGATTAAAGCAAATAATGCCAAGTGAAGCCTGGCAGTGGGGAAAATGACTGATTCTGCGTTGACACACTCCACCATCACAAGCGGCAAATATACATTTCAGTCAACAAGGCGCGAGGTACTTACTTATGTTCTCCAGTTAAAGCTGTTAAATAAAAACCTCAAATGCGTTGGCAACCCCGCTCACACACAAATAAATTTCAACTGAGCGCGAAAACTAGCGGCGAGAGGGAGATGCCGGGAGTTGTAGTTCGGCGAGAAAGGCTGGGAGTTGTAGTCAGGCCCGGAGTGAGTGAGTGAGGTGGGAGGGGAGAAGAGGAGGCGGAACCGCCTCGACACCGCGCCTGCTCCCTCGCTCGGGTTGGAAAGTTGGACGGTTGGTGTCGTCACAAAGGGAACGACGTCACTCGAGGATCAAGTGTGAACTTGGGCAGGAGGCGTGGATCGTCGAACAGTTAAAGGTTGGTGTTGCTCTTCGCGCTGATAATCTGTGTTGCAGCTTGTTGGATTTTTTTTAAAAGAAAGGGTTGGTTTGCTCCATTAGTAAATAATAACACCGACTAACGCGGTTGGAGTTGGCTCTGGAGGTTTTAACTCCCCCCTTTTTCTCCCTGTCAGTACCCCCACAGTCCGTTGTTGCCCTAACCGGTTTTGTGTGTGTGTGGCTTTAAGAAACTCGGGCTATACGCATTTGTCTAAACAATGGCTTTCCCAGCGAAAGTTGCTGGGATGGTTCCCGAAGTGAGGTGCAAAGTTAGCAAATTCAATATTCCTGTGATAAAAACAAAAAACTACTGCGGATGCTGGAAACCCAAAACAAAAACAGAATGGCAGCATGCTGCCAGACCTGCTGAGTTTTTCCAGGTAATTCTGTTTTTGTTTTCAATATTTCTGTGGCTGTTTTACATGCACAGTATCTTTACAGTGCAGAAGGAAGGCCATCGAGTCTGCACTGGCTCTCCGTAAGCGCATTCCACCTAGCCACCATTCCCCTGCTTTATCCCCCTAACCTTGCCCATTCTCTCTTTTCATTTGTATTTTTGTTCCAAGTTTCCCAAAATTAAAAACTGTCCTTGGCACCTGGAAGGTTTATGATCGATTTAACTTCTCTTTTAAAGTTTGCACCAGAAGTGTTCATGCAGGCGAGTTCTTGTCCCGTCATATTATTTTGTTACCTGTCCGTGCAAGGTGAAACTGAAACCGTGCGTGTACTGGCCTTAATTGTGTTAACAAACAAAATAAATAAATAATGAAGGGATCCCAGCATATTGAGACTTAAAACGTGTGATTTAAATTATAGTTACGAGCCTTTATTATCAAATTGGTCCTGCTCACGATTAAAACAATCAGTTTTGTATGCGAAGTTAGTAAATGTTTTGATCTTGTCTTGCCCGGGTTAACAAAAGTGGTATCATCAGTGACGCAAGTGACCTCGTCCCCAGAAAGAAGATGCCACTGCTAATGTGTAATAAGCAATCTGGACAAACTAGAAGTCCTCGCATAAGTGTGGTGCCAGATTATGATTTGGTTCTTGTCATAAGTACCCTGTGATGCTCACTGTTCGCAGATGTCATATTCCTTGGGATGTTTGATTTATATTGTCATTGCTATACAAATACAAATTGTTGTTCTTGCAGACATAACCAGAAATGCAGAGTTCTAAAAATGGCTTTTGGGCACTTGAAGTACAGGAAAAGGACATTGTGCATGTGCCAGTTGAGATTTAATATTCACTAGGAGAAATAGATAGTTGCCCTTGTCAAAAAGGAACAATGTCATTAAAGGTTCACTGAGAGTGAGAAAGAGGAGGGGAGGATGGATAAATTGTTAATTGGAGCTAGTATGTACGTAAGGAAGTAAGACTAAAAATATTGATGTGAAAGGCTTCTCATTATAAAAGAAGGTATTGAAAGTATAAGAGATTATCATGCAACCAGTGCAGTCCTCAGATGAATTCATATGCATTTGTTAACGTGAATGTTGATGAAGTCATTTCCCATGTGGCCGTAGCAAAGTGAGGTTACCTCATCTTTACTGATGGATGAGCTAAAGCCTAGCTGGATAATGTGAACTAAACACTCTTTAGACTTGAAATTTGATGCATTATTTTATTGTTTCCATTAGTCTGGAAATCAGTTCAATTATTTTATTGTATATAGAATTTAGGTGCTGTGAGTTCCAGAATACATACAGTATGTGTTAATGTATATGTGAGTATTAAGGGAAGCCTTAAAAAAGGACAGGCAGTTGGAAAAATTGGAGGGAAGTTTGGAGTATAGGACCTTTTATAATTGATTACCTGTATAAATGATTACTAATGCTGGGGCAGAGAGAGAGGGGATGCACAAGAATCGGCGGAATGGAGAGTTCAGGGAAGGTTGTAATGCTAGCTTTGGCTGTGCCTGGCAAGTTGATGTACAGTGTTTTGGCTGTATCTTTAGACTCAGCTATGTGTGAATTAGGCAGTGGTCAGTCTAGCTGTCAACTTCCTGCATGGCATGAGTTATCTTGGTGTCAACTTTTCCTCCTGACTGGCAAGCAGATAGTCAAGGAGATGCCAGTACTTAGATTCTGGGTGTTGCTAGACTGTCTTATATTTTCCTTTCAGGTGGAACATGGTATTGGTTATGATAAATTCCATTGGAGAGTTCCATTGAGTTTACCTTTCCAACTCCATGTTGATTGAGGATGCCTGCCCATCTGATGTGGCCATGTCCAATTCTCTGTTTGAAATTGCCCATAAAGATAATTTTGTTGTCTTTAGGGATTGATTGTGGGCAATGGTACAGATCATCATAGAACCTCTCTTTTACCTCATGTTAGTCATTGCGGGAGCATATGCACATGTGTGTTGTGTCAACTGTGTTGTTTCAGGGTAAGGTGTAGGCTCATCAGGCATTTGTTGATGTCTTTGGGAAGGTTTTCAAGATCCTTCATAATTTTTGGCCTGTTACAATACTAACCCCTGCCTCTGTGTTCTATAGGAGGTAGATTGCTCCAAAAGGTATTCTGTAGGAGGCAGACTGATCCAAAAGAAAGTGTATCCTGCTCCTATTTCTTCCAGCTGGCCTTCTCCTGCTAGTCTTGTCTTGCTAAGGACAGCTATGTCTACACCTTTCCATGTAAATTCCCTGGCTACTAGAGCTGAATGGTGTCCAGATCTTCTGCTGGTTTGATGATCAAGTAGGATGTAGACATTCCAGCAAGGCATGTTTGGCGACTTTGTTTTATTACTTTCTTCTGTAGTTTCTTGCTGCTAGATTGAGCTGCTCCCATTCCACAGTATGCAGGGTAGTAATGTAAGAAGCGGGCTTTATTTAGGCCTCCAATCTGCCCCTCTGGTGAAAATCAGCCAGCTCTGTATCCCTGAACAGGGCAGCTGGGTTCTCAAATAGAGCTGCCTGATGCTGCTTAAGTACATATAGTGACCAACTATCACCTAGGTACTGCCTACATGCAGGTTGAGGGCTACGACTTCACGTGGCTGCAGCTGTCATTTCACCTACTTCCCGTCACCACAGGAATTGATTTTTATGTCTGTAGGTCACACTTTACAGCTAAATCAATGCCAGTGAATTTGATTATAGTGAAACAAGAGTGTGTGCTGCTGCACCAACTTTCTTGGCTGCTTTTGCATGACCCCAGAGGTGAGGAAGACACATGATGTCTAGGTAGCTTGGCAGCTACAGTGAATGGCTGGTACAGGTGTTTCTTTGCTTTTGCACTTTGTGACAGTCTACACTGCATTACCATTGTCCCATACCCACTGAAAATGGCTAATAATTGTAATGGATTTTGTTCTGCTCTCGTGACATCTGCCTCTCCAATGTGAGGTAAAGATTAACAGGGTTCACTTAAAGTGGGAGGCTGTAGACCCAGAGAAGACTTGTAATCGGAGTTCAGCCTCTTTTTTTATTGATTTTTAAAAGAAAATCTTTTATGGGATGTGGGCGTCGCTGGCAAGGTCAGCATTTATTGCCCATCACTTGTTGATGAAGCATTAGTTAAGACCAATCTAGTAAACAAGATGAAAGTAATTTTACATCCTTTGAATTCATTTATCTTTCTAAACTCAGGTAATTTATTTGTAATTGCAAGGTTTTATTTATGTTAGTAAACTTTACTAGTGGTAATAAAGCTCATCCATTTATTAGGGTTTATTAATTAAATTAATTAAGAAAATAAATTAACTAACATAATAAAGACAGGGCAGGTGATGTGTTGCGACGGTAGGATTTGGGAGCTCCTGGGCAGCGGTGTGATCCAGGGAAAACATTTTTGATGTAAGTATCTGCGGCTTGAGTTTTGGTTCAGGGACATTGAGCTGGAGGCTGAGTTGCAGACACTGCGATACATCAGGGAGGGGGAAAGTTACCTGGACACTTTGATCCAGGAAGCGGTCACACCCACTAGGATAAGGTCTTCAGGTTTGGTCAGGGACAGGAGTATGTGACTGTGAGTGAGGCAGGTATGGGGACTCAGAGATAGAGGTGGAGGAGCCTCAGCTTTTGCAATTGTCTAACAGGTTTGAGGCCCTTGCAACCTATATGGATGTAAGCAGGAGCTGAAGGATGGATGAGCAAACTGACCATGGCACCAGGGCACAGGAAGCCATTCAAGTTGGGGGACTTAATAGGAGTGGTAGTGGGGGATAGACACAGTTCTCTGCAGCTGAAAGCGAGAGTCCAGACGGCTGTATTGCCTGCTTGGTGCCAGGTTCTGGACATTTGCTCTGGGCTGGAGAGGAACTTGGCATTGGGAGGGGGAGGAGCCACCAGTTACCAACAACATAGTTAGGACTGGGAAAGAGGTTCTGCCAAGGGTCTATGATCAGCTAGGGGCTAAATTAAAAACCAGAACCTTAAAGATAATAATCTCTGGGTTACTACCTTAGTCATGAGCAAATTGATGTAGAGTAAATCAAATTTAGTGTGGCTTAATGAATGGGGTAGGAGAAATCGGTTTTGATTCATGGGGCACTGGCACCAGTACTGGGGAAAGCAGGAGTTGTACCGCTAGGATGGTCTTCATCTGAACCATGCTGGGACCAGTGTTCTGTCAAGTTGTATAACTAGGGCGGTAGGGAGGGCTTTAAACTAACTACTGGGGGCAAGGGATCAAGTTTGGCAAGATTAATTAATGACCCAATAGTGAAGGTGCCCCTAGGTTAGCAGTGATCATAATAGGAGGGAGAGACGAGCAGATCTAAAACTAGTGTTTTGACCTAATTTTCCAGTTCACTTTAGCCAAGTTTAAGGAATAGGTCAGTAGAGATGCAGTGGAGATATTTCAGAATACTCAGAAAAGATACATTCTAGTGAGAAAGAAAGACTCTAAGGGAAGGATACACCATCCATGGTTAAGTAAGGAAGTTAAAGATATTAAATTGAAAGAAAAAGCATATAATTCCACAAAGATGAGTGGCAGGTCAGAAGATTGGACAGATTATAAAAAACAGCAAAGAATGAGCAAAGGATTAATAAGGAGGGAGAAATTAGAGTATGCGAGAAAGCTAGCTAGAAATACAAAAATAGATAGTAAGAGTTTCTACATGTATTTAAAAAGGAAAAGAGAGAGTGAGCGTTGGTCCTCCAGAGAGTGTGTCTGGGGAATTACTAATGGAAAATAAGGAAATAGCAGATGAATTGATCAGATATTTTATCTCTCTTCACTGTAGAAGACACAAATAACACCCCAGAAATAATTGTGAATCAAGAGGTAAAAGGGAGGGAAGAACTTAAAACAATTGCAATCACCAGGGATAGAGCACTGAGAAAGTTATTAGAGGTAAAAGCTGACAAGCCCCCCTGCCCTGATGGACTTTATCCTAGAGTCTTAAAATAAATGGCTGGTGGGATAGAAGATGCACTGCTTTAAATTTTCCAAAATTCCCTAGATCCTGGAAAGGTCCCATCAGATTGCAAATAGGAGGGAGACAGAAAACTACTGGCCAGTTTGCTTAACATCTATCATGGGGGTTGAAGTTGGAGTCAGTTATTACGGAGGTTATAGCGGGCACTTGGAAAATCTCCTCATTGCTTGTTGCTTGCCTGATTGCAATGTGGTTAAAGGGGAACCTGTGGATGTGCTGTTCTTAGTTAACAGGAAACAGAGTAGGCATAAATGGGTCATTTTTGGGTTGGCAAGATGTGACGAGTGGAGTGCCACAGGGATCAGTGCTGCGGCGTCTACTGTTTATAATCTATATCAAATGGCCTGGGTGAAGGGACCAAAAGGATGGTTGCTAACTTTACTTATGACACAGACATAATCGGGGCCCTAGCAAAACTGAAGTCAATGGGAATCGGAGGGGGAGGGGGTGGAAAACTCTTCACTGGCTGGAGTCATACTGAGCACAGAGGAAGATGTTGTTGGAGGTCAATCATCTCATTCCCTGGACATTGCTGCAGGAGTTTCTCAGGGTAATGTCCTAGGCCCAACCTTCCTCAGCTGCTTCATCAATGATCTTCCCTCCATCGTAAGGTCAGAAGTGGGGATGTTCGCTGATGTTCAGGGCCATTTGCAATTCCTCAGATACTGAAGTAGTCTATCTATATGCACCAAGACCTGGGCGGCTTGGGCTGATTAGTGGCAAGTAACATTCAAGCCGCACAAGTGTCAGGTAATGATCATCTTCAACTAGAGAGAAACTAGCCATCTCCCAATGACAACAATTCAGCAATGATAATGCCATTTATTGTCAAAGTTTGCAACAACTTGGGGGTTACCATCAATTAATGGCCAGGCAGCGTGAAGCACATGTTGATACGATCAGCGCTACCTGGGTTGATGGTGGGAGGAGGGCGAGCGCTGAAGTCGGCATGGGTCAGCATGGGGGAGTGCGGAACGAAAGCTCCCTGAAAGCAGAGAGCTGCCTCAGGGAACTGAAGAATTTAAATACAAAAAATAAAGATTTTAAGAATTGGGGGAAAATGCCCATGCATCAGAAACAGTCACCTGAACATATACAATATGAAAATTCTGCCCAAACATTTTAATTTTTAAAATTTAATGACATAAACCTCATCCCGCACTTGGGTGAGGTTTCCTGAAAAATGCAAAAGCTGCTTGGCCAATTTGCCCGTCCACCAGCCGTAAGTTTTGGCAAGCAGCGAAAAACCCCAGTTAATTGTGCTGCTTATGGGCTTAATAGCCCTCTTAATTGTTGGGGGTGTGCTTCAGAGTTTAGCATGCACCGAGCAAAAAATTCTGCCCCTAGTATGCTATTTGTGACTTTGAAAGCTGTTTCAGTACTGTGACAGGGCGGAAACCTGATTGGAGGGGTTGAAAAATAAAGATCCAGAAAAGGTGGGCACTGATTTAAGAGACTGCAACAAATTCAAAAACTTGGAAGAAGGCAGAGTGTCGCTGACAATGAAATTTATTGACAATCCTTGGTTGTACTGAGAACTTAGTGGCTTATGAGGCCCCATCAGAGGGAATTTGAATTGACTGCATTGGCACAGGACTGGAGTCACATGTAGACCAGACTGCGTAGGACAGCAGAGTTTAATCTCTTACTGATGCCAACTTTATTATTTCCAGATTTTTTTTTAAAGGCTGAATTCATATTCTCAAACTGTCATGGCGCAATTACTAGAACAGTAACAGAACTAAAACAAAAATAGCTGGAAAAACTCAGCAGGTCTGACAGCATCTGCGGAGAGGAAGGCAGTTAATGTTTCGAGTCTGTATGACTCTTCATCAGCACTAAAGGAAAATAGAAATGAGGTGAAATATAAGCTGTTTGAGGTGGGTGGGACAGGTAGAGCTGGATAGAGGGCCAGTGATAGGTGGAGGCAAAGAAGAGATTGCCAAAGGTGTCATAGACAAAAGGACAAAGGGGTGTTGACGGCGGTGATATTAGCTAAAGGATGTGCTAATGGTGACATTAAGGGTGGAAAGCAGGACAAGCAAGTGACAGCCCTAGTGGGGATGGGGGATGGGGTAGGGGGAAGGGATCAAAATAGGCTGAAAGGTGGAGATAAAACAATGGATGGACCTTCCAGTCGCTTGCCATTTCAACACACCACCCTGCTCTCATGCCCACATGTCCGTCCTTGGCCTGCTGCAATGTTCCAGTGAAGCTCAATACCAAACTGGAGGAACAGCACCTCATCTTCCGATTAGGCACTTTACAGCCTTCCGGACTTAACATTGAGTTCAACAACTTCAGATCATGAACTCAATCCTCCATCCCCAACTCCTTTCCAATGCCCCTTTTTTCTAATAATTTATATATTTTTTCTTTTCCCACCTATTTCTATTATTATTTTTAAAATTTATTCCCATCCATTGTTTTATCTCCACTTTTTAGCCTATTTGGATCCCTCCCCCCTACCCCATCCCCACTAGGGTTATCTGTCACTTGGCCGTCCTGCTTTCTACCCTTAATGTCACCATTAGCACATCCTTTAGCTAACATCACCCCTTTATCAACAACCCTTTGTCCTTTTGTCTGTGACGTCTTTGGCAATCTCTTCTTGGTCTCCACCCATCACTGGCCCTCTATCCAGCTCTACCTGTCCCACCCGCCTCAAACAGCTTATATTTCACCTCATTTCTATTTTTCTTTAGTTCTGATGAAGAGTCATACGGACTCGAAACGTTAACTGTCTTCTTCTCTGCAGATGCTGTCAGACCTGCTGAGTTTTTCCAACTATTTTTTGTTTTTGTTTCAGATTTCCAGCATCCGCAGTATTTTGCTTTTCTCTTAGTAACAGAACTACACTATACTCTTCTGCAACTTCCTTCAGCCTTATGCATTAGGCTCCACACTCTGCTGTTCCGAATCTGGCAGGCTCATAAAGTGCATCATGCCTTTATGCCCCTCTGGCACCGATCTTTTCAAAGCCTTCAAGTTATCATGATCATGATCATGAATTTGCTCACCTCCTCTGCCTCTGTTTAAGGTTTCTTCTTTTCCAAATTGCGATATTTTCCACATGCAAGGGCATGTTATTGAGGATTTATTTTCTTTTGTGGGAAATTTACTCATGAATATGAAATAACATAGGTGCATTTTTATTTGCTTGCAGTGGCAATGGCTGATAAGGGAACAATGTCTGGCGGTGATACTGTTGATGCAAAATCCAGCACAGTCTATGAAGGGTGAGATGGATTTCTTTCCTCTATTTAAAAATATAATTATTTCAGATGCTTAAGAGCTCTTATGCAATTTGTAGCTTTCTCGCTGTTAATATTTTCCTGTAGATTTATTGACTGTTTACCATAGAGCTGACAATAGATTAGTAGTCTGCTTTTACTGACTCAGTCTGCCTGTAATTATAGATGAATTCAATAAATACAATGTTCAGTACAACTTTCATTAGCAATATGTTTTTATTAATACGTGATGCATTTGAATTATTTTTACATCAGCAAAATAGAGATTATATCTTGAGGCTGAATGTGTTCACCATTAGTTTATTGAAGGAGCTATTTTAGATCTAGTATTGTGAAAAGGCATGTTTAATTGATAATCCCATAATAAAAGATCCTCTGGGGAAAAAAATCATAGTACAGTTGAATTTCCTATTAAGTATGAAAGTAACATTCTAATCCCAAATAAAAATATTAAACTTTTATACCTGTGTATTTGGCCTTGTTTGCAAGGAGAGTAAGTTAAATAGACTAAAAGGCCTGGTGGTAAATTAACAGTGAGAAACATTTAAAGAAACAAATCTTCAGCAAAAATACATTCCATCAAAAAACACAAAACTCAGCAGAAAGGTCCATCCATGGCTTACTAAGGAAGTAAGGATAATATTACATTAAATGAAAGGCTTATAATGTTGCAAATAAGGATTGGGAGCTTTTAAGGAAAAAGCAAAGAGTTGACGAGGGGATAAAAATTGAATATGACTAAACTGGCCAGGAATGTAATGACATTGCAAGAGCTTTTACAAGTGTATAAAAAGGAGGAGAGTAGCTGATTTAAATGTTGGTCCCTTAGAGGTAGAGACAGGAGAAATTATGGGGAATGAGAAAATGGCTGGGACGTTGAACAAATGTTTTGTGTCTACACAGCAGAAGACACGAAGTACGCATAAGAAATAGAGGGTAACCAAAGGGCTGATGAGAGGAACTTAAAGTAATTAATATCAGTAGAGAAAAGGTATTGGAGAATCTTAAAGGACTAAAAGCCATAAAAGATAAAGGACTGGATTTCTGACTGGTGATGCAAGGGTAACAAGCTCAAGTAAAGTGGAAACCAAAATGAATAGAACAGTGGATAAATAGTGAGGAATAATGGAAAGGCGGAATCTTCCAACCTTAGTTCTGGGAATGGTGCGGGAATGACAGAACCATTTTTGGTTCCAAAACGTGACTGAGCAGTGCTTTTTACCAGAGCAAACTAATTGTCGTCTCGCCTCCAGGCTCCCTGACCAATTAGGCAGGACAAGTGAGATGATGCCTCCATCCTGTCAAAGGATGGATTTTTAATTAAAGGGACCATGGCATTGCATAAAAGCTCACCAGCACTTGGATTTTTTGGGCTGTAGCAATCACAGGAATGGAAGGGAGACTTGGGAAGGCTGCCCCCAGCCCTCGGGGTCCTGATGCAGCTTCTGAGAGGCTGCAATGAGATGAGCTCTCCTAAGAATGGGATGAAGAGGACAGCCTCTCTAACTAAGCAGACATTGATGGGAGTGGCTGAGGAAGCCAGCAGCAGGGATGTGCTTCCTCCAACTTGGCAACAATATAATCAAGAGGATCCAGGACCTTAGGAGGGCATGACAGATGAGTGGCATTGTATTTTCAGGGCCAAACTCTACAGTCTAACATGCTCAGCCTTGTCCTGCACAGCACGCCTCAGCCAACACACCTTACAGCTCCACTCATCACTCGTTTCTTTCTGCAGACACCTCATATCACCAACTGAGCAGCTCATGCTTCTCCTCAGCCTATTGCCCCCTCATACCCATGCCTCACAGTCACCCTCCACAAATTGTCTTTCCTTCTCTGTACACAAGCCATTAAGAATGCTCATGTCTCTGCTTTCAAGACAGCACATCATTCGGCAAGAGGCAGAGACCCAGGAGGAGGTGGCTTCCAGTGACAGGCACCTTGTTGGCCATTGGCAGTGTATGCCATGGGGTGGCGGCCTGTTTGAGGAGACTGTAGATGTCATCAACGACCTGCCAAGACAGCCTGAGGCACTGGTCCTCAGACTTGTCATGAGAGGTGAACCTCTGCCTGTACACCCTTTGGGGATTTTGTCTCCTTCCAAGTGGACCTCAATGTCCATCCTGTCTGTCCTATGGATGGGCTTGCTGCTTCTGGTGTTCCTCCTGCTTGGAGCAGATGGCAGTGGTGTGGCCTCTGCTCTTGACCCTAAGTAGAGGTGAAGATTCGAGCTGTATAAGCTGTTTCCATGTCGTGTTGAGGGCTGGCAAGCGAGAAGTGCAGCTGAAGGTATGATCAGTGCTAGACAGGTGATGTGCCAGCTTCTTAGAAAGCGTCACCTGTCAAACAGTGCAACACCCTCTGTGAGGGAAGTAGTGCCATAAGCAGGCACCCTCCTTCCTGATGTTAGGTCTCTTAATTGGGCACTAAGTGCCTTTAAAAGAGGGACCCTCCAAGGAGACCACTCAGGGATTGCCGGGCAGCCTTCAGGAGGCATGGGAAACCCATGCAAGTTCATGAGAATACCTGACCTACCACTAAATCTGAGTGGGCTCAGATAATTGCCTTTAAGTGGCTCAGTAATGAGTCTAATTAGCCAGTGGCTGAGTTCCACATGTCAGCACATTCCTGCCGTTGTCTTAATGGGGATCAGTTTTCCTGTTGGTGGGAATGAGATGCACGGTCTCCTCCGCGATTAAGTTGACCTGCCTGTCACCTAGCCTACACTGGAAGGCTTCATTAAATCCCAGCTGATGTCTTCAGCCAGCATTTTATCAACTGCCCCACTTCCCCACACCCCACTTAGTTTCAGCAAGTCCATGTATACATTGGAGAAGACCAAAGTAGCATGCAGCATGGATATGTTCTCCAATGCATGCAACAATTTCAGCCTTACAACTGGCACGTAAACTGAAGTAATGTACCAGCCTGTTCCAGGAAAGCTATCTGAGCTCAAGGTTTCAGTCCATAACCAGAACAGGTTAAGCAGTGAATGAGTTCACTTATCTGGGCAGCGCATTCTCTCCAGATATCTATATTGATGATGAGACACATGTAAGAATTGTCAAAGCAAGTGTAGTCTATGGCAGACTTCGAATATCAGTCTGGGAATGAAGAGTAGGTCTGCCTACCCACTGAAGTCGATGGAGCAATAGTCCTGCTTACTCTGCTCTATGCATGCGAGACTTCGACTGTGTACCAGTGTCACTTCAAGAAGCTCAGCCACTTTCACTTGAGAACCTTCAGAAGTTTCTGAAGATCAGATGGCAGGACCAAATACCAGATACAGAGGTGCTCACCAAGCTGGCATGCCAAGCATCCACACCATATTGAGACAGCCACAACTTGAGTTGGGCTGGCAAAATGCTAGACACTTGCTTAGCAAATTTCCTATGAAGAGCATGAGTCTGGGGTGCACTCTCATGGTGGTCAAAGAAAGCTCCAAAAGGACACTCCTGAAGGCTTCACTGAAGTTTTGATATCGACTTTGAGTCCTTGAAGAAGCTTGCCCAGGATCACTGCACCTGGCACAACCAAATAAAAGTGGTGCAGCCTCCTTTGAAAGCAAGCACATATCAGAGGCGGAGAAAACTCGGGAGGAAATCCCAAGCCAGCAGCCTATCTAAAATTCAATCTTCAGCAGTATCCTTTCCTATTTGTAGCAGAACCTTCTGGGTGCAGATCAGCCTTAGCAGTCACCTTTGTACAACTACTTTGGAGTGCTACTAATTAGCCCAGATGATGAACATGGTCATCTTCGCCTCGAAGGGCAAACAAGAAGTTTCTGCCGCATCAGGCAACATTGGGAGTAAAAACAGAAAATGCTGGAAATTACTCAGCAGGTCAGGCAGTATCTGAGAGAAAACGAGACTTAACATTTGAAGTCTGTGACCTTTCATCAGAACATTGGGAACATTGCCTTCTACAGTGCTGGATACAGAAAAGCAATGGGGAGGCAAGAAGTTATGCGCTGGGAAAAGAGCAGAGGAAGGAGAATTTGAGAGGAAAAGTAGATCAAGAAGCTGGAAATTAGGAAATGAAACTTTAGTTGTAAATATTGATATACAAATGAGGTTTATTTTGGGAGAAGTGAAGGTAGGGTCTACACCATTATTAAAAGCTCTCTGGGGCTAGTTTGAATGCTTCACACTACCTCTTATACCATTGAAATTTTCTTTGCCTCCACTCCTAGTTCTGGAACATCCATAAAGGGAATGTCCACTAATCGTGCTCTCTCTTACTTCAAATTGAAACTGGGCACCTTCTTACAATTTTTTTTTCTCTGTTTTGCAAGTGAGAGGTTGTATTTTGGTTAAATGCTTGACTATCAAATCTTGTCATATACTGATTTGTGTTCCTGTTCATCAGAAGAAGTCAAAAGCAGCTTGCTGGTAATACCCACACACTGGATGCAGTACCTGACCAGTACATGAAATATAACATGAATTATGAACATACTGGCATGTGTGTTATCTTCAACAATAAGAATTTCCATCCAAAAACAGGTAGATTATACCTTTCTTTTAACTGTGCTTGTGTGTACAATAAGATTTGATAGTTGGGATGTGTTCTGTATAGAATAAAATTTAATTTGTGCTTGAATCAAAACTAGTGCAGTTACTGACTTCATTCTTTCATGGGCTGTGGGCATCGCTGCCAAGGCCAGCATTTTCCCATTCCTGGTTGCCCTTGAACTGAGTGGCTTGGTAGGCTATTTCAGAGGGCAGTTACGAGTCAACCACATTGGTGTAGATCTGGAGTCACATATAGGTAAGGATGGCAGATTTCCTTCCCCAAAGTGGGTTTTTGCAACAATCGATGATCGTTCTCGTGGTCGCCATTACTGAGACTAGCTTTATATTCCAGATTTGTTAATTGCATTTAAATTCTACCAGCTGCCATGCATTGAATCCATGTCCCCTGAGCATTAGACTGGGTCTCTGGATTACTAGTTCAGTGACATTACCACAATGCCATCTCCCCTACTAGTTTATAATCAACTTGTGCTACTCTTAGTTTCTTCTGTAAACAGAACATTATGTTGTATGTGAAATGCTTATGCCTAGGCTGTGTAAATGTTGTAGTCTGATATGTTACAGTTCTTGAGATTTCACAATACAATAATTATGAGTAGTCATGCAGTTATGATATTTTATTAAAGCTTGCAAATAACCTGTCTTAATACCCACATGTGTGCAAAGTTTATGTTAATTGACACAGACCAGGAAGACCCTAGCTTCAATTGTCTCAGCTGCAATCAGTTAATTCTATGACAAGGTCATTATGATTCACCTTTGTGTAACCTGGTAAAAAGGTTGGAAAATTAGGATTCCTGTTCTAAATCCCTATCCAGCGAGCCCTGCTGCAGGTGTGCAGCAGGATCACCATTAGCTGTGTTGTTTATTGATGGTCAAGTACCTTGTGTATAGTGACCTTGATACTTACTACCAAGGCTAACACTTATAAGCCGCCCAAACAACATTATTTGAGAGGGTGTCAGATGTCTGATAGCCATTGTAGAATCAATGGCTGGAGAGAAAATTGATGAAGGGATAAAATTATAATTATTTTTCTTCCTCTTAATTTTATTAATAATCCTCCATTGTTTTGTAGGCATGAATAAACGTAATGGTACAGATGTAGATGCTGGTAATTTGGTAAAGACATTCCAAAAACTGGGTTTTCAAGTTGTGGTTCATAATGATCAAACATGCAATGAAATGGTTGAAAAGCTGAAAAATGGTAAGTGTTTGTCAAAACTAAGATAAAATTTAGCATGATTATACAGTAATACAGTTTTGTAGTTTAAAAATTTGTGACTAAATTAAACTGAATACAGTGTGATCACTGTGCCTGATGATTTTCAACTCAAGTTGTAGTCGGGGGAATCATTATTATTTTAATCATGCTGAGAGACGAGATACTGAGACTACTTGCATCTAAGCAGGGGTAGCTAAGAGATTTTCGTAGAAGTTTTCAAAATTATGAAGAATTTTGATGGAGTGAATGGGCATAGATAATGTTTGGCCAGGGAGTAAGTGAAAAAGGGTCACTGACTTAAAATAGTCACAAATCAAGAAAAATGATGAGGCCAATAGGCTGTTGTACCATGCAACATTTTGCATTTTGTTATAGAATATTTTTCATTCCCTTTCTGGTAGTCTGTGACTTAACATAATTGACCAAAGAAAGCATCCATCATTTAAAAATAATTGAATTTATATAGCATCTTTCTTGACTCAGCCTAAAGTGCTTTGCAGCCTTGAAGTTTATTTCCTCTGCCATCCAGCCACATTCCTATGCATATGAGATGGAAGGTTTAATATAGTGTGCTATTTTATTTCTCTGACATGGAAGTGGTAGAGACCCCCTTTTCATTTATGAGTTTATTGAAAATTGCACAGGAGCTTTGATAATTTTTTTAATGTAGCTTAACAGATAACCGTACTGTTGATGCAGCTTCCAGCTGCATGACCTTTGTATTATTTTTGCTTCTCCTGTTGTAGCAATATTCTTGCTGGTAACGTGTTGATCTGTTTGCTAACTGAATTATTTATCATACATGGTTATTACACTGGTAAGTCAGTGGCTAGTGAATGATGTTTGAAGTTTGTAGATTGCACCCCAACTTGACTCCTTTTATGGGAAGCAAGATGAGGCAATTTTCCATAAATTGCACATTTTCTCAAATATATGGAACAATTTGTATTGTAATGATTATTAACTATTCAGTTTGTGTTTATACAACAAGTTTTGTGGTGGTCTTCTCCTTGAAGACATTCGTTAAAACTTAAAACCTATATCCTTTGACCAAGGTTTTGGCCATTTGTCCTAAGATCTCTGTCTGAGTTAAATTTTGTTTGATAATGCTCCTACGAATGCTTTAGGATGTTTTATTATGTTAAAGAAATACAAGTTGACATTGTTGTCAAAGTACCCCCCCCCCCCCCCCCCCCCCGCCAAATATAGTCATCCTGTTCGATCAAATGAAAATTCTGTACCTTTATTGCACCCCCACTCTCTGATCAAAAGGGATGAAGTTACCCATTCCTCTGCTGAGATGTAGATTAGTCTAAGTCTTCTGACTTTATACTTGTTATTAACTTGTTATTAATTTGTTAAAATCTTCCATTGGATGTGAGCATCAATGGGAAGGCTGTCATCCATTTCACTAATTTCATCACCATCTTGAACCGCTGCAGTGCATCTGGTGTCTTTACAGCACCCATAGTGCTGTTAAGAAGGAAGGTCCAGGTTTTTGTCCCAGCAACAATAAAGGAGTGGTGATTATATTTCCCAGTCAGGATGGTGTGTAACCTTTTGATCTTGACATAATTTGATTATTCTAAATAACTTTTGTTCTGATAATCTTTGGAAATTGTTTTGATGTTTAAACCTGGATTTGAAGCTGGTGCCAGCACACTCTTATTGCGTTTATAATGCATCACTTTTTTTTTGTTAATAGCTGCCAAAAGAGACCACAGCCAAATGGCTTCTTTTGTCTGTATCTTCCTTAGCCATGGCGATGATGGCTTGCTTTATGGAACAGATGGTGCTCAAGAAATTAAAGAATTAACCAGTATATTTAAAGGAGATCGATGCAGAACTCTGGTTGGCAAGCCAAAGCTGTTTTTTATACAGGTAGGAATGAAAGTGTGTAACCTGGTTGTGCACTTAGCCACCAAAGCTAGATTATGGTTGTCCATATGCATTTATGCATCTTTTAGTATTTAGGAATTTCTGTGGCAGGTGGTAGGAGAGGCACAGTTAGGACCCCAGAGGAGGTGCACTTCCTTTTTCCTCCCTTTGAGGAAGTGCTACATCAAGCTGCAGATTAACTATGATTCTTAATTTGCTAAATGGAGGAATATGAATGATGATACAAGTTGTCGGTGGCATAATGTTGGGTTCTACACCAATATGTAACTTCACTTTGACTCGTTTGTGAACTAAGGTTTTAGAATGCACAGAATTGTTGAACTGAATTTAAATCATTTGCATAATTTTCTGTTAAAATTCTTGTAAAAATGAATACATACTTATAAATGCCTCCCTTTTTATGTTGCATGTTTGGCCTAGTTTCTTCAATCTTATTTTGTAATCATCGTTATACTAATGGGTTATTCAGTATCCTCACCAAGCACTGGACTAGAGCCAGGTATGGATCACATTCTGGAGAAGACATATATTGCCTTACTTTGCTGTGGCTGATTCACTTACATTTTCCAAAAAAAAATTAACTAATTCCTTTGCATTAATATTTTGCCACTTCTGTATTCCAACATTGAGACATCTTGAAGGATTCAAATACTGCATTAAGTGCAGCTGTGGATTACAGTAATAGATGAGTGTAATAATAAATTCATGAGCGGCTTGGTACCTTTGTCAAATTTTCCAAGGCCTGCACCTGCCCAGATTTGCTCACCTGCCCAAGAAACGATGTATTGCAAAGACGACCATAAGGAATAGAATACAACCTGGTGTGCCTGGCAGAGGGTACCACTGATTTGCCAAGGTTACTGACCAAGGATCAATACTTGTGTATACACAACCATCATAGACCTAAATTATCTTTCCTTAGATCCACTGGCTTGGGATTTACTTCATAGCAGGTTTTCCAGGGAGCAGTTACCTGTTGTGTACCATAGAGCTCGTTCCATTGTGCTTTCAGCCTAGATTTCGGTTCTAGGTGTATAGTTCAGGGGATCTTGATCCACCGACTTGCTTGATTGTATCTCTGGGCGTGGTGAATGATTGATCCCTTCAGGACTATGATGGCTCTACCTCTCAATCTGCAGAAGCTGGCAGGAATGAGAGCCATTCTGGCTGCCATAAACGTTATGTTGAATTATTGGCTGGTGCCAGACTTCACTTTCCAGCTAACTGGCATTGGTCATCAATGATGCTGAGATCTGGGAGTGCCCTATTTATTTTTTGATTGAAGTTCCACAGTAAATTCCTTGTTCGATTGTTGGTTAGAAGTTGAGATAGACAGCCAACCTGCAGTTGGCTCTTGAACAAGTTTCTCCTAGTCGAAGGGTGACCGTGTTGTAGAGGAGGTGATAATTGAATAACATGACTGAATAATTTGAAGAGGTGACTAAAGTAGCGGACAAGAGAATGTCTGTGGATGTTATTTATACAAACTTCCAGAAGGCATTTAATAAAATCCCTCATGAGAGACTGTTGGCTAAAGTTGAAGTTAATGGAATTGAAGGCGAATTGTTGTCCAGCTAAGGAAATTAGCTGAGTGGTTGGAGACAAAGTAGGGATAATGGGCAGGCACTCTAATCGGCAAGATATGACTCGCGGTGGCCTGCAAGATTTTTATTTGGGCCTCAACTATTTAACATATTTATTAATGGTTTAGATGATGGGATAGAACACTACAAATGCAGATTTTCCAATAACATAAAGATGGCTGGCATTGTAAGTGGAAGCATGCAATTACAAAGAGATGTTGATGGGTTAAGTGGATGTGCAAACATTTGGCAAATAGATATCAGTGTAGCATATGTGAGGTCATCCACTTTAGACTTTCAAAGGATAGAATAGGATACTTTATAAATGGTGAAAGCTAGAAACAGTGACGGTCTAAAGAGACTTGGGAGCCTACAAAGGTAAGATCATATGTCAGAAACAGGTACAGATATTCCAAAAGACACATAGAACATTGGCCTTTATATCTAGAGGACTAGAATACAGGGAGTAGAAGTCACACTGCAGCTACACAAAGCCCTGGCTGGCCCTAATCACAGCTGGATTACTGTGAGCAGTTCTGGGCACCTCATCTTAGGAAGGATATAATAGCTTACGAGGGAGTGCAACATAGATTTACCAGAATAATGCCTGGAGTCCCAAGGGTTAAATTATAAAGTGGGATTGCATGAAGAAGGGTTGTAGAAGGTTAAGGAATGATTTTATCAAAGTTTTCAAGATATTAAGGGGAATAGATAGGGAAAGTATTTTGGCCAATTGAGAAGTCCAGTTTAAAATTTTATAGCCAGATCTTTCAGGAGTGAAACCAGGCAGCACTTCCACACAGGCTGGTAGAAGTTTGGAACTCTTGTCCATAGATGGCAATTGATGTTATATCAATTGCAAATTTTACATCTGAGTTGGTAGATTTTTGATATCTGAAGGTATTAAGGGATATGGGGCAAAGCTGGACATTGAAAACTCCTATTGCAACGCTTGATGCTTGACTTAACAAGTATCACTGGCAAATGTGGACACTTTTAAAGGATTTTCATAGCAACATAGGAAATAAGAGCAGGAATAGGCCATTTGACCCGTTGAGCCTGCTTCGCCATTCAAACTGATCGTGGCTGATAATCTACCTCTTATGCCATTTTTCCCATTATCCCTGTATCGTATGATCATTATTATCCAGAAATCCTTTCATTTTTGTCTTGAGCATGCTCAATGACTGAGCTTCCACAGCCCTCTGGGGCAGAGAACCCTAAAAATTCACCACCCTCAAATTCCTCCTCATCTCAGTCTCAAATGGCCTGTCCCTTACTCTGAGACTGCGTCCCCTGGTTCTAGACTCACCAGCCAGGGCAAACATCCTATTCACTCCTACCCTGTCACACCCTGTAAGAATTTTGAAAGTTTCAATGAGATCACCTCTCATTCTTTGAAACTCTAGAGAATACAGGCCCAGTTTCCTCAATCTCTCCTCATTAGACAATCCCGTCATCCCAGGGATTAGTCTCGTGCAAAAACAAAAATAAAAATACCTGGAAAAACTCAGCAGGCCTGACAGCATCTGCGGAGAGGAATACAGTTAGCGTTTTGAGTCCGTGTGACTCTTCAACAGAACTAAGGAAAAATAAAGAGAGGTGAAATATAAGCTGGTTTAAGTGGGGGTGGGACAGGTAGAGCTGGATAGAGGGCCAGTGATAGGTGGAGATTGCCAAAAGATGTGATAGACAAAAGGACAAAGAGATGTTGACGGTGGTGATATTAGCTAAGAAATGTGCTAATAGGTGACATTAAGGGTAGAAAGCAGGACGAGCAAGGTACAGATAGCCCTAGTGGGGGTGGGGTGGGGAGAAGGGATCGAAATAGGCTAAAAGGTAGAGATAAAACAATGGATGGAAATACATTTAAAAATAATGGAAATAGGTGGGAAAAGAAAAATATATATAAATTATTGGGAAAAAAGGGGGATCGGAAAGTGGGTGGGGATGGAGGAGCGAGTTCATGATCTAAAGTTGTTGAACTCAATATTCAGTCCGGAAGGCTGTAAAGTGCCTAGTCAGAAGATGAGGTGCTGTTCCTCCAGTTTGCGTTGAGCTTCGCTGGAACATTGCAGCAGGCCAAGGACAGACATATGGGCGTGAGAGCAGGGTGGTGTGTTGAAATGGCAAGCGACAGGGATGTCTGGGTCATGCTTGCGGACAGACTGAAGGTGTTCCGCAAAGCGGTCACCCAGTCTGCGTTTGGTCTCTTCAATGTAGAGGAGACCGCATTGGGAGCAACGAATGCAGTAGACTAAATTGAGGGAAGTGCAAGTTCACTTGAAAGGAGTGTTTGGGCCCTTGGACGGTGAGGAGGGAAATAAAGGGGCAGGTGTTGCACCTTCTGTGGTTGCATGGGAAGGTTCCGTGGGAGGGGGTTGAGGTGTAAGGGGTGATGGAGCAGTGGACCAGGGAGTCCCGGAGGGAACGATCCCTGCGGAATGCCACCAGGGGGGTGAAGGGAAGATGTGTTTGGTGGTGGCATCATGCTGGAGTTGGCGGAAATGGCGGAGGATGATCTTTGAATGCAGAGGCTGGTGGGGTGATAAGTGAGGACAAGGGGAACCCTATCAGGGTTCTGGAAGGGAGAGGAAGGTGTGAGGGCAGATGCGCAGGAGATGGGCCGGATACGGTTGAGGGCCCTGTCAATGACCGTGGGTGGAAAACCTCAGTTAAGGAAGAAGGAAGACATGTCAGAGGAACTGTTTTTGAAAGTGGCATCATCAGAACAGATGCGACGGAGGTGAAGGAACTGAGAAAATGGGATGGAGTCCTTGCAGGAAGCGGGGTGTGAGGAGCTGTAGTTGAGGTAGCTGTGGGAGTCGGTAGGCTTGGTGGACAGTCTATCACCAGAAATTGAGACAGAGAGGTCAAGGAAGGGAAGGGAAGTGTCAGAGATGAACCATGTGAAAATGATGGAGGGGTGGAAATTGGAAGCAAGATTAATAAATTTTTCCAGGTCCCGACGAGAGCATGAAGCAGCACCGAAGCAATCATGGATGTACCGGAGAAAGAGTTGTGGCAGGGGGCTGGAGTAGGACTGGAACAAGGAATGTTCCACATACCCCATAAAGAGACAGGCATAACTCGGGCCCATGCGGGTAGCCATAGCCGCACCTTTTATTTGGAGGAAGTGAGAGGAGTTTAAGGAGAAATTGTTCAGTGAGAGAACAAGTTCAGCCAGACAGAGGAGAGTAGTGGTGGATGGGGATCGTTCAGGCCTCTGTTCGAGGAAGAAGTGGAGAGCCCTCAGACCATCCCGGTGGGGGATGGAGGTGTAGAGGGATTGGACGTCCATGGTGAAGAGGAGGCGGTTGGGGCCAGTGAACTGGAAATTGTTGATATGATGTAGGGTGTCAGAGGAATCGCGGATGTAGATGGGAAGGGACTGGACAAGAGAGAGAATGGAGTCAAGATAGCAAGAAATGAGTTCCGTGGGGCAGGAACAGGCTGACACGATCGGTCTGCCAGGACAGTCCTGTATGTGGATTTTGGGCAGGAGGTAGAAGCAGGCCGCTGAGGTTGGGAGACTGAGGTTGGAAGCTGTGGAAGGAAGATCTCCAGAGGAGATGAGGTCAGTAACAGTCCTGGAAACAATAGCTTGGTGTTCAGTGGTGGGGTCTCGTGCACCTCCTTTGCACTCCTTCTATGGCAAGTATATCCTTCCTTGGATAAGGAGATCAAAACTGTACACAGTACTCCAGGTGCGGTCTCATCAAGGCCGTATACAATTGCAGCAAGCCCTCTTTATTTACTCCTGTACTCTAATCCACTTGCAATAAAGGCCAACACACCATTTGCCTTCCCAATTGCTTGGTGCACCTGCATGTTAGCTTCCAGTGCACTCATGAACAAGAACACCTAGGTCTCTTTGGACATGAACACATCCCAACCTTTCTCCACTTGAGAAATACTCTTCCTTTCTGTTTTTTGTACCAAAGTGGATAACTTCTCACTTATTCACATCTGCCAAAATCTTCCACATTCACTTAGCCTGTCCAAATCCTCCTGAAGCCTCCATGCATCCCCCTCACAACTCACATTCATATCTAGTTTTGTGTCATAAGCAAATGTGGAAATGTTACATTTGGTCCCCACATCCAAATCATTTATATAGATTGTGAACAGCTGTGGCCCAAGCACTGATCCTTTCAGTACTCCACTAGCAGCAACCTGCCAACTTGAGCATTGACCCATTTATTCCTACTCCCTTTTCTGTCTGTTAACCAATTCTCAATCCATGCTAGTATATTACGCCCAATATGGGCAGGATTTTTACCACAGCGGGTGAGCTTGGGAGTGGTCATGAAACTGACCGCCGTCCGGGATCGGGCCCTGACTGCAATTTCACGCTGGTTGGCCAATTAATGGCCAGCTAGCGTGAATCGTGCACTGCAACACGGATCGCTGCTGGGGCGGGTGTGGGAGGAGGGCAAGAATGGAAGTTTGTGCGTGTGTGCGGTTGCATGCACTGAAGGTTCCCTGAGGGCACAGAGCTGCCTCAGGGAGCTGAAGAATTTTAAAAACACAAGTAAAAAATTTAAAAATATTAAAAACATGCCCCCTCATATGACTCTGTCACATGAGCAGGGACATGTTATAAATGAGATTTAAATATTTTTATTTTATTTTTAATTCCTGTTGGAAACCTAAAATCCAAAAAAGGCCGCCTGGCTGATTCACCTGCCTGCGAGCTGTAAGGTTGGACGGGCAGTGAAAAAGTGCATTTAATTATTACTTTAATGGCCTTAATAGGCCTGTTAATTGTTGGCGGGCGCACTGATGATTCCCGCACACGCCCACCTGCTCAGCGAAAAACTTTGGTCCATGTGTTCTAATTTTGCTTACTAACTTCATGTGGCGGATCTTATTGAAAGCCTTCTGAAAATCCAAATACACCGCATCCACGGATTCTCCTTTATCTATCCTACAAGTAATATCCTCAAAGAGACTCCAACAAGTTTGTCAAACATGATTTCCCTTTCGTAAATCTATGTTGACTCTGCCTAATCATATTATTATTTTCCAAGTGTCCAGTTATCACAACCAATAGATTCTAACATTTTCCCTAATACTGATGTCAAACAGACAGGTCCGTAGTTCAGTTTTCTCTCTCCCTCCCATCTCAAATAGTGGGGTTATATTTCCTACTTTTCAGTCTGCAGGAACCTTTCCAGATTCTATAAAATTTTGAAAGATAACCACCAATGCATCCACTATATCTATAGCCACCTCCTTCAATACTCTGGGAAGTAGCTCCTCAGGTCCAGAGGATTTATCAATCTTCAATCCAATTAATTTTTCAGGTATTACCCCTTTATCAATAATTTCTTTCAGTTCCTCATTTTCACTTATCCCTTTGTTCCCTAGTATCTCTAGGAGATTTTCTGTATCTTACTCTATGAAAACAGACACACAGTATTTGTTTAGCTTCTCCGCCATTTCCCTATTCTCCATTATAAATTCTTCTGTCACTTCCTGTAACAGACCCACATTTGTCCTTACTAATCTTTTTCTTTTCACGTACTTAAAAGAAGCTTTTACGGTCTGCCTTTATGTTACTCACGAGCTTGCATTCATATTCTCTTTTTCCCTGTTGACGTATTCATTACCCTTTTAAAATGGTCAGTGATAGCACTTATGGTCCATTTTCATTTTTCGCTTCTTTGTTAATCCAGTTCAGTTCAGTTATGGATACAAATCTGTATTTTTGTATGAATGATATGATGATACTAAGATTTGGAAATCTTAATGTAACTGATGCAGAATGACATTTGACAGCTTTAGCAAACCTCCTTGATGGAATAAATTTCTGATCAGAAAATAGTCACTTTTAATTACAGTAGGATGAGAGAAAAAACTTGGATCAATATAGTGCTGTGTCATTCTTGGGATATTCTAGTGCATTTTTCAGCCAGTTGTTTATCTTTTTGAGATGTGGTTACAGTTATGTAGTCAAATTCACTGCTTAATTTATGCACAGCAAGATTTCTAAAGGGCAAACAAAAGGTCATGTGATTTCATTTAGTCATGTGTCTTTAGACAAACGTTGCCCCAAACACTGATGAAAGTTCCTGATGCTTCTTCTGAGCAGGCAGATGACACCTTTGTTTATCATGTCATTAAAAACTTGCTGCTTGGCCAATTATGAAGCTGCAACCCAGAGCCTCCTGACTGAGAGGTGAGAGTACTACTAGCTGAGACAAGCTAACACAATTGGAAATACAGTGAAATGAAAAGTGCACTAGAACATCATGAGAAAATGACACAGTACTAGAACTACAAATTCTGCTCTTGATCACTCTTGACACTTGTTGGAAAGTGGATATTGAGTGAGCAGAATGAGGCATAGCAACATGTCTTCTCTGTTAAATAATCTGTCTAGACTCTCATGTAGGGAATAACCAGTTTATATCTGTGAACCTCTCTCAGCAGATGTCAATACCTCCAGCATAAGCAAAAGTGGGACAAAAATTGGCATACACAAAAATACCCTTTGCTGCAAGTGAACTCTGGAAATGTGATTTTCTGTTATCAAATGCAAAATCAAATTATGTTTGACTAACTAATGTAATTTGTTTCTCGATTTGATTTTAAGTTTTATTTTAATTTCATGCTTAAGTTCTATAATTTTCTTGATTTCTGCTCTTTCTCTGCTCTTTAGGCCTGTCGAGGAAATGAATTTGATGTAGGTGTTGAGACAGACAGCATTGCAGAAGAAAAGAGTACTCCGCTGAAAAAAATACCTATAGAGGCTGATTTCCTTTATGCGTATTCTACAGCACCTGGTAAGTGAAAAAGCATAATGTTCTGGTATTGAAACTATTGTTTATGCTTTAGTTGCAAGATGGTCAACAGAGTACGGAATGACCGAGCGCAATCTACTCTCATTGGAGACTATTCCTATGGAAGCTTTACACTTGTTGGAGGAAGATTTGATAGTGACAAAACAGTAGGCCTGAAGATTCTGCAGGTGTGGTCACGTGTACAAGCAGTCCAGTACTCTGATCACTTTGTATTGGATATTTGAGGCCACAGCTGGGCAGAAGAGACCCATAAGGTTGTACAAATTACTAGCCAATAATGGATGGTAGGCCAATTGTTATGCTCCGGTAAGAAAACAGGCAGTAAAGAAGCAACACTTGATATTGGCTTTGTGGCCCTCCTTATTGACAAGCAGGAAATCAGTGACCAAAGTAGAGAACTACTCTGGTAGAATTGGCTTGTTATGATAATTGTTACGATGAGAACAGGCTTCCTGGCTGGCTGAAGAGATGTTGACATAAGATGATCTGGGCTAAATCATCTTTAGCTGCAGCTAAGCAGAAAAGTGGCATGTTTTGTTGGTGTTGGGTTTCAATTACTGTGCATCCGGATCACCTATCATCGGCAAATCATAGAAACTTGTGCCTGTGCTGGCTCTTTGAACGAGTGGTCATGCTTGGTCCCACACCTCTGCTTTTTGTTTGTTACCCTGTAAGCCTCTTATCCTCAATTACTCATTCACCTCCCTTTGAAAATGATGTATGGAATTGGCTTCAGGTGGAGATTTCCAGATCCCTACACCCTTGAGTGAAAAAGTTTCTTCTCTTGGGTGATCGTTAAGGGAGAGATGTTTCAGATACAGACTAGGTACATGCCAACAAAGGCGAAAGGTAGGGGACCAAAAACCAGGGTTCATTGGAAGATGAGGGATAGAAAATATGATGAAACAAAGAAAGGGTATATATGCTGCATGTTGGGTGAATTCTTTAAACGAAAACCAGGCCAAATACAATAAGTTGAGAGGGAAAGTGAGAGGAAACTACAACTGGCAAAGAGAATATGAGAATAGAATGGCAGTTAACACAAAAGGGATCCTAAAAAGCTGCTTCTGACATTTAAGTAGTGCCATTATAAATGGTACCATTAGGCTACTGAATGTATTCTATAAACCATTAACTAACGGGTAAGATGTAGAGGAATAAATTTGGAAGGAAATTAATGCAGTGCAAAAGCAATAGATTACTTATGGGGTCTTTAAATATCCTAATATAGACTGGAATAGTAATAGTGTATTAGTGTATGTAAAGGGTTGAGAGGGGTAAGAGGTTATGGAGTGTTCTCAGGAGAATTTTTAGATCAGTATATTTCTGGCCCAATGAGGAAAGAGGCATGGCTGCATCTGGTTCTGGACAATAAAGTGGGTCAAGTGGATCAAATATTGGGGACAGTGAGCATAGTGTCATAAGTTTTAGATTAGCTATTGAAAAGGACAAGGAGCTATTCAGATGAAAAATAATTGGGAGAGGGCCAATTTCACTGGGATGACCTGTTCTAGTTAAATTGGAATCAAAGATTGGCAAGCCAAACTGTATTTGAACAATGAGCTGCCTTTTAAAGAGGAGATAGTTTAGCTACAGTCTAGACACATTCCCAAAAGGGAGAAAGGTAAAATAAACAAAACCAAAGCTTCCTGATTGATGAAAGAGAAAGATTAAGATTAAGCAGAAAAAGCGATGATGACAGATGTCAGGTTGATGAAACAAGTGAGAATCAGGCTGAATATAGAATGTTCAAAGGGGAAGTGAGAAAAGAAATGAGAAGCAAAGAGAGAGTATGAGAAGAGACTGGCAGCTAACAAGGAATCAAAGTCTGCTGTGGGCATATAAATATTAAAGAGTGGTAAAGGAGAAGTGGGGTTGATTAGGGACCAAAAAGGGGATTTATGCATGGAGGCAGAAGGCCTGGCTCAGCTACTAAATGAGTACTTTGCATCTGTCTTTACTAAGGAAGATGCTGCCATAGTCTTAGTGAAAGAGAACGTAGTTAAGATAAGAGCAAAATACTGCGGATGCTGGAAATCTGAAACAAAAACAGAAAATGCTGTAAAAACTCAGCAGGCCTGGCAGCAGGTTAGAGTTCTGAAGAAGGGTCATACGGACTCAAAACGTTAACTCTGTTTCTCTCTCCACAGATGCTGCCAGACCTGCTGAGTTTTTCCAGCATTTTCGATTTTTGTTGTAGTTGAGATGCTGGATGGGCTGAAAAATTGATTCAAAGGAGGTATTAGAAAGGCTTGCTGTATTTAAAGGTGATAAGTCACCAGGACTGGATCAGATGCATCTGAGGATACTCAGTGAAGTAAGGGTGGAAATTAGAGACACTGGGCGTAACCTTCCAATCCTCCCTAGATACAGGGGTGGTGCCAGGCGATTTGAGAATTGCAAACGTTGCACTCTTGCTCAAAAAAGAGTGTTAGGATTAATGCAACAACTATAGGCTAGCCAGTTTAACCATGGTGGTTGGAAAAATTTTAGAAACTATAATCAGAAAAAAATCGTAGTCCCCTGGACAAGTATTGATTAGTTAAGGAAAGCCAG
This sequence comes from Cetorhinus maximus, assembly GCF_964194155.1. Classification (NCBI taxonomy): domain Eukaryota; kingdom Metazoa; phylum Chordata; class Chondrichthyes; order Lamniformes; family Cetorhinidae; genus Cetorhinus; species Cetorhinus maximus. The sequence goes on along the minus strand of NC_135880.1, from coordinate 30,524,230 downwards.
CATGGATTTATTAAAGGTAAATTGTGCTTAACTGATTTGATTGAGTTTTTTTTTGTTGAGGTAACAGATAGAGTTGACAAAGTTAATGCATTTGACATGGTGTACATGGCCTTCCAAGAGGTGTTCGATAAAGTGCTACATAACAGGGTTGTCAGCAAAGTTAAAGCCCATGCAATAAAAGGGACAGTGAGAACATGGTTATGAAGTTGGCGGAATGACAGAAAACAGTAGTGGAGAATGGTTGATTTCAAACTGGAGGAAGTCATGTAGTGGGGTTCCCCAGAGGTTGGTATTAAGACCCCTACTTTTCTAGATCTATATTAATGAGCCAGATTTGGGTTTGCAGGCTACAATTTCAAAATTTGCAGATGACACAATACTTGAAATGTTGTGAACTATGAGGAGGATAGAGATAGGCTAGTGGAATAGGTCGACATGAAGCAGATGAAATTTAATGCAGAGAAGGTGAAGTGACACATTTTGGTAGGAAGAATAAAGATAGGTAATATTTTTTTTAAAATTCTAAAGGTGATGTAGGAGAAGAGAGACCTGTGTGTGTGAGACATTAAATCAAGGCCCCATTTTCCTGCTAGTGTGGAAGTAAAAGATCCTATGCATCTATTTTGAAGAAGAGCAACAGATTTATCTCCAGTGTCCTGGTCAATATTTACCCCTCAGTCAAAAAAACAGATTATTTGATCTTGGTCCTGACAATTGTCATAAGCCTTAATTTTCTGTTATATTTGAACTTCTATTTCCTTTGTCATCCAGGGTACATTAGCATTGGATGCTCTAACTTTTGCCTTCAAAAGAATATGTCTGGCTTGCACCTGACTATCTTCCCTGAATGTCTTCCATTGCTCCGTTGCTGTTTTACCTCGCAATTGTCTTTTACAAACTACCTGTGTTATAGGTCCCTTCTTAAATCACTGAAATGAACTTTTTCCCAGTAACAACTCCCCCTCTGTTCTTCAAGTCAAGGCAAATCTGAAATTAAAAGTCTAATGATGACCATGAAACCAGGCTCACTAATATCCTTTAGGGAAGGAAATCTGCTGTCCTTACCTGGTCTGGCTGACGTGATCCCAGACCCACACCAATGTGGTTGACTCTTAAATGCCCTCTGAAATGGCCTAGCAAGCCACCCTGTTGTATCAAATCGCTATAAAGTCTCAAAGAGGAATGAAACCGGACGGATCACCCGGCATCGACCTTGGCACCAGAAATAACTCCCTGTAGACCCAGCAAAGCCCTCCTTACTAACATGTGGGGGCTAGTGCCAAAATTGGGAGACCTGTCTCACACACTAGTCAAGTAACAGCCTGACATAGTCATACTCATGGAATCATACCTTACAGACAATGTCCCAAACACCACCATCACCATCACCATCCCTAACTACGTCCAGCAGAGGTGGCGGCGCAGTGGTATACAGTTGGGAGGGAGCTGCCCTGGGAGTCCTCAACATCAGCTCCGGACCCCATGAAGTTTCATGGCATCAGGTCAAACATGGGCAAGGGAGCATCCTGCTGATTGCCACGTAGTGTCCTCCCTCAGTTGATGAATCACTGCTCCTCAATGTTGAACACGACTTGGAGGAAGCACTGAGGGTGGCAAGGACGCATAATGTACTCTGGGTGGGGGACTTCAATGTCCATCAACAAGAGTGGCTCGGTAGTACCACCACTGACCAAGCCAGCTGAGCCCTAAAGGACATAGCTGCAAGACTGGGTCTGCAGCAGGTGGTGAGGAAACCAACAAGAGGAAAAAACATACCTGACCTCATCCTCACCAATCTGTCTGCCGCAGATGCATCTTTTCATGACAGTATCGGTAGGAGTGACCACCGCACAGTCGTTGTGGAGACGAAGTCCCGTCTTCTCACTGAGTTGTGTGGCGCTACTACCGTGCTAAATGGGATAGATTTCAAACACATCTAGCAATTGAAGACTATACATCCATGAGGCACTGTGGGCCATCAGCAGCAGCAAAATTGTATCGAACATAATCTGTGACCTCATGACCTGGTATATCCCCCACTCTGTCATTCCCGCCAAGCCAGGGGATCAACCCTGGTTCAATGAAGAGTGAAGGAGGGCATGCCAGGAGCAGCACCAGGCATACCTAAAAATGAGGTGCCAACCTGGTGAAGCTACAACACAGAACTACTTGCATGCCAAGCAGCATAAGCAGCAAGTGATAGACAGCCAGAACTAAGCAATCCCACAATCAACAGACTAGATCTAATCTCTGCCACATCCAGTTGTGAATGATGGTGGACGATTAAACAACTCACTGGAGGAGGTGGCTCCACAAATATCCCCATCCTCAGTGACACAGGGGCCCAGTACATCAGTGCAAAAAAGATAAGGCCGAAGCATTTGCTACAATCTTCAGCAAGAAGTGCAGAGTGGATGATCCATCTTGGCCACCTCCAGAGGTCCCCAGCATCACAGATGCCAGTCTTCAGCCAATTCAATTCACTCCATGTGATATCAAGAAACGGTTGAAGGTACTGGATACTACAAAGGCTATGGGCCCTGACAATAGTACTGAAGACTTGTGCTCCAGAACATGCTGCGACCCTAGCCAAGGTTCCAGTACAGCTATAACACTGGCATCTACCCGGCAATGTGGAAAATTGCACAGATATGTCCTGTACACAAAAAGCAGGACAAATCCAACCCAGCCAATTACCGCCCCATCAGTCTACTCTCCATCATCAGTAAAGTAATGGAAGGGGTCATCAACAGTGCTCTCAAGTAGCACTTGCCTAGCAATAACCTGCTCAGTGATGTCCATTTTGGATTCCACCAGGGCCATTCAGCTCCTGACCTCAATACAGCCTTGGTTCAAACATGGACAAAAGAGCTGAACTCCCGAAGTGAGGTGAGAGTGACTGCCCTTGACATCAAGGCAGCATTTGACCAAGTGTCGCATCAAGCAGCCCTAGCAAAACTGGAGTCAATGGGAACCGGCGTGAAAACTCCGCTGGTTGGAGTCGCTCCTAGCACAAAGGAAGATGGTTGTGGTTGTTGGAGGTCAGTCACCTCAGCTCCAGGACATCACTGCAGGAGTTCCTCAGGGTAGTGCCCTTGGCGCACGCATCTTCAGCTGCTTCATCAATGACTTTAAGGGGAGGTGGTGGCATAGTGACATTGTCACTGGACTGGTAATCCAGGGACCCAGGGCTCTGGGGACCTGGGTTCAAATCCCACCATGGCAGATGGTGGAATTTGAATTCAATAAAAATCTAGAATTTAAAAGTCTGATGATGACCATGAAACCATTGCCGATTGTCGTAAAAACCTATCTGGTTCACTAATGTCCTTTTAGGGGAGGAAATCTGTGTCCTTACCTGGTCTGGCCTACATGTGACTCCAGACCCACAGCAATGTGGTTGACTCTTAAATGCCCTCTGAACAAGGGCAATTAGGAATAGGCAGTAAATGCTGGCCCTGCCAGCGACGCCCACATCCCATGAACAAATTTTTTTAAAAAGTGACTTTCCTTCCATCTTAAGGTCAGAAGTGGGGATGTTCGCTGTTGATTGCACAGTGTTACAACTCCTCAGATACTGAAGCAGTCCATGTCCAAATGCAGCAAGACCTGGACAATATCCAGGCTTGGGCTGACAGTGAGTGACAAGTAATGTCCTTTACACACAAGTGCCAGGCAATGACCATCTCCAACAAGAGAAAATCTAACCATCGCCCTTTGATATTCAATTGCATCTCTGAATCCCCCACGATCAACATCCTGAGTGTTACGATTGACCAGAAACTGAGCTGGACTAGCCATATAAATACTGTTGCTACAAGAGCAGGTCAGAAGCTAGGAATCCTGCAACAAGTAACTCGCCTCCTGACTCCTCAAAGCATGCCCACCATCTACAAGGCACAAGTCAGGAGTGTGATGGAATACTCCACACGTGCCTGGATGATTGCAGCTCCCACAACATTCAAGAAGCTTGACACCGTCCAGCACAAAACAGCCCGCTTGATTGGAATCACATCCGCAAACATTCACTCCCTCTGCCACCGACGCACAGTGGCAGCAGTGTGTACCATCTACAAGATGCACTGCAGGAATTCACCAAGGCTCCTTTGACAGCACTTTCCAAACCCTTAACCACTACCATCTAGAAGGACAAGGGCAGCAGACATATGGGAAGAACGTCACCAGGAAGCTCCCCTTCAAGTCACTCACCATCCTAACTTGAAAATATAACACCGCTCCTTCACTGTTGCTGGGTCAAAATCCTGGAACTCCCTAACAGCACTGTGGGTGTACTGACACCACATGTACTGCAGCGGTTCAAGAAGACAGCTCACTACCACTGCTCAAGGGCAATTAAGGATAGGCAATAAATGCTGGCTTAGCCAGCAACACCCACATCCTGTGAATGAATTTAAAAAAAATTAAGTCCTAGGACAATCAAATAATGGCCACTGACTGGCGCTCACACTACCAGAACTATTTAACTGCCCACTGACATGAGACTGGAACAGAAACACTGTCACTATCATTAGTAATTATGTATGAATGATGAAGGATTGGGTTAGTAATGATTGCTTCCATGTCACCAGTCAAGCCAATTATTACTGGAGACAACACTATGCAGTTTGGCATGGTTGCCACAATCTGAGGTGATGTCATTAATCCCAATGGCACTGTATAGAATGATAATGGTCATAATTTGACATAATGCATAAGATGATCATTGCCTAGATAGCAATAACAGTAATTATGTTCTTCTGACTGCTGAATATAAAACTCCCTGAATGTATAGTGTAAAGCAATACCAGATTTCAGAAAAATGCTGATATTGCCAGCCTGACTGGCAGAACAAATTATTCAAAGATGATGCAAGCACTTTGAGGCACTGAATGAAGCTCTTGACACAGTTGTATAGTGACCAAAATATTATGCAAATGAGATTCCTACAATTGCTAATGTTGGAAAGTTGCCAAAGCAATGAAGACCAGTAAAGCTCCAGATTGGATTGAATTCCTGCAGAGATTAATAAATTGCAGTTGTAGGGATTTTCCTGAGCAACTACATAAACTCTTCTAAACCATTTGGAGAGATGTAAACAATCTCATCATTATCACCACCTGCATGCAGTAATGAGAAAGCAAATCTGGCAATCATTCAAGAATTTTGTTGCTTTTGAAAGCTGGATAAACATTCACAAGGTGGTTTAAAAATGCTATTGAATGGATTCTTCCAGTTACTACTGGTATGATTTTCGTTGCTACTTTTCCTAAATCTAAGGAGTAATGAGATCATTATGCAGTCTTCATTGACTAAGACTTCTGATGTGATCAGTCAACTGGATCTATATTTGCTGATGCAAAGAGGATTTGTCTCGATTCTGCATTCCTTTTATGATGGAATGCTTGGTAGAATGAGTGCTAATTGAATGCAGCCTGGGTTTTTTTCCATCACCAGTGGACTCCAGAGAGAAGGGGGCCAGAGTAGGTGGCATAAGCTACTGCATATGCAAGATTTTTTATCCTGCATTGACTGGAGGGTGACAGGGTTCCACTTTGGCCCCAGGCTAATGCATAGGTTTATTTCCACCATTTTAGGGAGTTCGACCTGTTTTCTCTAGTTCACCTGATATTTCTTTCCTACCTTGGTCATTTCATTATTGTACAAATATGTTTTAGGGGAAAGATGCTTAAGGTATATTGAATACTAACCATTTCAGGTACTAGGGTGAGCATGTGAAGCTAATCTCCGAGCATATTTATTTTATGGATATTACATTTAGAAATTGATTTGAAACACGTTTTTCTAATAAAAGTTACTCATAAGCATTCAATTGTTTTATTTCATCTTTTCCAGGCTATTACTCTTGGCGAAATACAGGCAATGGTTCATGGTTTATTCAGTCATTATGCCATGTACTGGATAGATATGGCAAGGAACTGGAGATCATGCAGATGCTTACCAGAGTCAACCACAAAGTGGCACTAGAATTTGAATCCAGCACAACTACATTGGCCTGCAATGAAAAGAAGCAAATCCCTTGCATTATTTCTATGCTAACAAAAGAACTTTACTTTTGTCATTAAGACCCCTTTGGAAACATGTGGAATTGCACAATTGTTTACAGATCTATTTCAAAATTAAATACTTCTTACAGTTTAGAATAACTTACTTGCCTGCAGTGAAATAGCTTTTTTAACCAAAAGAGCCAATGATTTCTCAAACCCATTCAGTTAAATTGTTGAATATAATGTCTTTCCAATAATTTTGAAAATCAGCAGTTTTTCGAGTCTCATTGTAGAGAGCAACTTGGTGTGAATAGATATGTGCTCAAATATACATACATTTTTCACGATTGCTAGGTAGCCTAGTGGGGAGCAACTAAGTACACATACTGGAGAATAATTAGTTTTACTGTCCTTCAAACGCGTTAAAACTTCTCGCCAACATATTAAAACAGTGTCCATTAGTCTGTTAATTCAATTTTGGCCCTGTAGTAACACTTTCACCTCTGAATCAGAAGATTGAGATTCAAGCTCCTTTCCAGAAATTTGAGCTATAAACCAGGATGATATTTCTGATTGTACTACTGAAGGAATGCTGAACTGCCCTTTGCTACATTTCAGGTGACACTTTAAACAGAGGCCTAGCCTTGCTCCCCCTCATCTGGGAAAGTGGCATTGAGGTTGACAATCGGCCATGATCTAATTGAATGGTGGAGCAGGCTCAACAGGCGGAATGGCCTAGTCCTATTCCTATGTTCTTATCCACTCTCAGATGGACCTAAATGATCTCATACATCTAATTGAAGAAGAGCAGGGAGTTCTCCCAATGTCTTGATCAACATTGTTCCTCAACCAGCAGCATTAAAATAGTATACTGGTCATTTATTTCATTGTTTTTTGTGGAACCTTGCTTTGTGCAAAGCAGCTGTCATGTTTATCTACATTACAACAGAGAAATTTCAAAAATATTTAAGCTGTGAAACATTGGGGCATCCTCGGGTAGTGAAAGGCACTATATAAATAGAAGTTTGAATGTTTAGTTTGAGGGTGGAGATGGTTTGACTAATTCAGTTGTATTCCAGAACTTTCAAGAAAACTTTTGCTGCCAACATCGAAGTTTGCTGGTGTTAGGCAGGCGATTTCTGACCAGTCAGTTTCCTTGCATTAAGTTTTACATACCAAAGTCATGATAAAAGTAAGCTCATATAGCATGCAACATTTTTAAGCCAATGAAATTACAAACATTATTCTATGGACTGGTACTATTACCATTTCATATTTGAAGTTTTTATCAAATCAGTCTGTACACAGTGTAATTGGGCATTCCCAGTTCATAATCAAAATTTCAGTCTTATTAATTAGGAAGTACATTCCTGAGGGATTGCATTTCAAACTTTTTCCTCAGTCACTATCTCAAATTCCCCCATATTATTTCCTATTAAGAGATGAACAGAACATGCTCCCTCGATGGGATTCTTGAGCCTCTGTGGTAATTCATTATGGTCTAAGATGATCTGTGCCTTTTTCTTCCATCTGTGGAGCAGGTGGGAAGCTTGACTACTGTGTCTGCTCATGACAATTGATGTCATGAACTTGGATACAAACCCTTGTAGTTGTTAGCACAGCAGATTTGTACATTACTGCATTGCTCTGACAAAAAAATAATTTTTTATTTAAAAAAATGAATACTAAGGCACATGCTTTGACTTTTCACAATGTTTGAAATATTTACAGCTTGATCCTATGTACTTTTCAGCTTATAATAATGAAAATTGTTTAATTTAGCACTGATTAAACCTTGGAATATTTGAACCATCAGTATTTGATGCTTTTTTTTCTAAAAAGAATGGATGCTGAGTATTGCAAAATAGTGTCAGTTGGTTTTTCTTGTTCACAGACACATTGTATAACTGAAATAAACAAATTGCTATTTTACTGCTGTGCTCAAGTCTAATGCACTAACAGCCCAATCATTTTTATTCCTGCTAGGCTGTTAATTGCTACATTATGAACCTTATAATTTAAATTACAATCCATATCCAGGAAATTACAGGCCGGTGAGCTTTACGTCAGTGGTAGGGAAATTATTGGAGAAGGTTCTTCATGACAGGATTTACTACCATTTGGAAGCGAATGGGTGTATTAGTGAGAGGCAGCATGGTTTTGTGAAGGGGAGGTCGTGTCTCACTAACTTGATCGAGTTTTTCGAGTAAGTGACAAAGATGATTGATGATGGAAGGGCAGTGGATGTTATATACATGAATTTCAGTAAGCCCTTTGACAAGGTCCCTCATGGCAGACTGGTACAGAAGGTAAAGTTGCATGGGATCAGAGGTGAGCTGGCAAGATGGATACAGAATTGGCTTGGTCATAGAAGACAGAGGGTAGCAGTGGAAGGGTGCTTTTCTGAATGGAGAGCTGTGACTAGTGGTGTTCCGCAGGGATTAGTGCTGGGACCTTTGCTGTTTGTAGTATACATAAATGATTTGGAGGAAAATGTAACTGGGCTAATTAGTAAGTTTGCAGACGACACTGAGGTTGGAGGAGTTTCAGATAGTGAAGAGGATTGTCAAAGGATACAACAGGATATAGATCGGTTGGAGACTTGGGTGGAGAAATGGCAGATGGAGTTTAATCCGGACAAATGCGAGGTAATGTATTTTGGAAGGTCTAATATAGGCATGAATTATACAGTAAATGGCAGAACCCTTAAGTGCATCGACGGGCAGAGGGATCTGGGTGTACAGGTCCACAGGTCACTGAAAGTGGCAACACAGGTGGATAAGGTAGTCAGGAAGGCATATGGCATGCTTGCCTTCATTGGCAAGGATATTGAGTATAAAAGCTGGGAAGTCATGCTGCAGCTGTATAGAACCTTGGTTAGGCCACACTTGGAATATTGCATGCAATTCTGGTCACCACATTACCAGAAGGATATGGAGGCGTTGGAGAGGGTGCAGAGGAGGTTTACCAGGATGCTGCTTGGTCTGGAGGTTATTAGCTATGAGGAGAGGTTGGAGAAACTCATTGTTCTCACTAGAGCGACGGAGATTGAGGGGCGACTTGATAGAAGTTTACAAAATTATGAGTGCATGGACAGAGTAGATAGAAGCTTTTTCCCTGGGTGGAAGAGTCAATTACTAGGGGACGTAGATTTAACATGAGAAGAGAAAACTATAGAGGAGATATGTGGGCAACTTTTTACGCAGAGGGTAGTGAGTGTCTGGAATTCGCTGCCAGAGGAGGTGGTGGAAGCAGGTACGATAGTGGTGTTTAAGAGGCAGCTTGACAAATACATGAATAGGATGGGAATAGAGGGATACAGACTCAGGAAGTGCAAAATGTTTTAGTTGACGGGCAATATGATCGGCGCAGGCTTGGAGGGCCGAAGGGCCTGTTCCTGTGCTGTACTTTTCTTTGTTCTTTATATAACTATTGTGCTTTTCCACATAATGCTTAGTAGGTACAGGGTTTCATCTAACATATACGCAACAACTTGCATATATGTAGCATCTTTAATGTAGAAAAGCATCTCAATTTAATTCTTATACATAAATAGTTTTTTAAGTGAATTGCATTTTGAGAAAATGCTGTCAGGTTTGTATGATGGTATTTAGTACATAGGAGTTTTCCAGATCTACTCTTTTTGGGGGAAAAAATTGTAGTTGATATGACTATAAATGACTGGCCAGTTAATCTGGATATGGAAAATAACATTTGTGCTCTGGGCTATATACAAAAAATTTTTGAGAGATAATTTGAATTGGATTACTCAAAGTTCCTTTGAAGCAGTTAGAAGTTTTTATAATAGCTGAGCCACGTAAGAAGTAAGTAACCCTGTATCAAGGGGTATTTTTATATTGACAGCAAGAGCCAAGTTTTTAATTTGCACTGGGGATGTGGGTGACAGTGACAAAGCAGTCATTATCCATGTGTTAACCATGTACAGTGGGATTCAGAAGCATGTATAGACCAGACCAGTTAGAGGTGGTAGGTTCCATTGCCTGAAAGACATCAGTGAACCAGGTGGGTTTTTGTGACTTTTAACAGCTTTCATAGTAATTTCCCCAAAACATTCATTTCACAACTTGTGGTGGGATTTGAACGCTCAGGGTGGAATATAATGTAGGCAATTTGGGGGGTGGGTCTTGCCTGCAGCTGGAGAGCTCCTCATCACCTCTTCAGAAGGCCTACCGTATTAGTACCAGTTGGGCACTGGAGTGTGGCAGGCCTTCCCTTGGGTCATGGACCCTGGGGCAGAAGTCCTGCCCACTAAGAGCTGCTGGCTAATCAGAAGCTAGCAGCTTATTGCTCAGCAGTTCCACTGGTAAGGTGATGACAGCTGCAGGTAATACATTCACCTGATGCCTGGGATCACTGAGGGACACAGGCCACAGGTGAGTGATGAAGGGGAGAATCGATGGGAGGGGATAGTAGGGTTGGCAGCAAGTGCAGGGTGTGGCTTTAACAGGCACCATGCTTCACAATGCCTGATCCCTCAATCAGAGATTTAGTACCTTCAAATGAGCGCCCCAGCCCCTTGGGAAACCCGCAAGCAACCTCAACGGGTTTGCTTTTCAGGCTCCCCAAATGGTGAGCCCCTGCCTGCTGTTAGGTGAATGCCAGGCATATCTGAATGAGGCTTTTAAGTGTCCTGGCATCAAACTCCCTCAGAGGGCATTAAATTCTGCCCTCTATTTCTAGGTTGCCTCTTTTCCATAGCGTAAACCACTAGTTTAGTGCATCCATGCCTTGATACTATTCAGTTCTTACAATAAACCTGACTATTGATTGGAAACCAGTGCTGCAGTTTGATAGATTGTATATTTATCGACCTAACAAAGGTGAAATTAGGTATGCCAATCAGCTAGAATTTTCCTTATTCCCCTAGATCTTACAGCATTTGTCTGGTACTGAAGCAGGTAAAAGCACACACTGTTTCATAGGGGATTTCAGGTCTTACAGGTGTGCCCAGAGGCCTTAATTTCATGGAAATATCTTGCATAAGCCTTAAATCAGCTTGTGAGATCCTTGCAACGTTCGCCAATGGCAGGCAGTAAGAGTGGGACAGATTCTTGGTCAGCCATGTAATGGAAAGAAACTGGAGCCTCTACCGTCACTATCCATAGCTCCAGGCTACAACTTACATTTAAAAGAGTATGTTGCCTTGGGGAGGCCGGTTGGCTCAGTTGACTGGATGGCCAGTGTGATTCAGACTGGTGCCAACAGCATAGGGTTGAATCCCTACTCCAGCTGGGGTCGGTTTGGGATCTGCCCCTTTCCCCTATCCATGGTGGAGGTCATTGTGGTACTGTGGTTCAGACCTGCCTTCGAGCAGAGAACTTGAGAAGATAGGTTTAAGAATGATATGTACTTGGCTGAAGCATCCTGAACTTCTGAAAAATATGTTTGAATGACATTGCCACTTTGCACACAACTATTCAGAGTCCATGTGTGTGAAATTTATAAAAGCAAAATACTGCGGATGCTGGAAATCTAGACGAAAACAAAAATACCTGGAAAAACTCAGCAGGTCTGACAAATTTAAGAGTTCTGATGAAGAGTCATACGGACTCGAAATGTCAATTGTATTCCTCTCCGCAGATGCTGTCAGACCTGCTGAGTTTTTCCAGGTATTTTTGTTTTTGTGTAAAATTTATGTTCATTGCAGATTTAGTTAACATCAGCACTGATGTTAGTTAACTGATTGAATTTAAAATTTACCAGCAGGCAATATTTCAGTAATTCGCCTACAACGCAGAATGAAGTTCAATATATTTTGCAGCCAAGCTATAAAACCTTCAAGATTCTCTAATCAGTGCTCTAAAAATGCAGGAGTTCTTGAGTGTTTATACCCTGGCTCCAATAACATTTAGTTATGAAGATAGTACCACTGATTTGCACATTCATTTATTTGTGTACAAGATTATCATCTAAACTAATCTGATCTTGGCAATTCTTTCATCAACTCCTTCCTTTCCCCATGTCGGATAAGTTGATCTTAATCCTCAGCAGGATTTCTCTCCAGTCTTCCAAAGTGGCGGGATGTTACATCAGACCTGGTACCAGAACGTAGCAAAGAGATAACACAGCACATTAATCTCATTGCTGATTGTGGGACCTTGCTGTGCATAAAATATAGTTTATTTCAAATGAAATGCCTTGAGACATTTCTGAGAGATAAGGGACACTACAAAAAGAAAGACTTGCAGTTATGCAGCACTTTTCATGACCACCAGATTCTTTTTCAAGATATTTGCTTTCTAAAAGTATGATGTAGCCTTTATTGGTAACACTCATTGTTAATGTGTCATGTGTCCTCCATCTGGTACGATTACAGTGCAACCACTTGTGAAGTTGATCAATACTTCAGTTAAAATCCATTCCAGCTACCTTGTGATAAGTCTTCACCTGTCAGGAAGTTAAACTTGACGTATAATTTAACTTAATAAACCCCTAAATGGCAGGCAGAAAGTGTCTAAATTTCTGGCCGGAAGTACGCTGCCCACCATGTTGGTGAAGATCAGAAATAGATATTCAGGGCCCACATCTGAAAGAGGTGTTAGATTCTTTGCATGTGCAAATAAGTATCTGTTTGAGGCCCCATTGTAAGATTAGTTTTGCCCTCAACCAATGAGGCTTGGGACCTAGAGTTCCCAACTCTTTTGTTTTTGGAAGTCGTCTACCAGAATGGGTGATTAGTATCCTGTGTGCTACTGCTAGTGACTCAGGAGAAAAAGCCCTTGTGTGAGCATTTTGTGCATTTGCATTAGCTGAGTATTGTGACTTGCAACCAATCCAAGTTGTCTGTCACCTGCTGAACATACTACTACATTGTCAGTTGTGAGGGCATTGATAGCTTGTTGAATCAGTGGAACTTGATGTTTTTCAATGTAGTCGACACTGTAGAAAAACCACATCAGTAATTTTTATTAAAACATTACTTATCCATAAATCTTCTTTTTCTTTTATGTTCTTTAATTTAATATTGTTATTCGTCTCACTACAAAAAAAGTCATTTTATTTTGGCTTGCTGATACTATGGCATTCAACTGGGGTAGATTTACTAACATTTTTCAACAGTAAGCAAGCATCACGTATTCAAGTGTTATATGAATAACCATATGAGTGGCATCATGTTTGAATGTCAAGGAATCAAATGTCACAAACTCAAAATCCCCTGGAACACTTCAAACCAGAGGCGGCAACCCCATTGGAGCGATCTGCTCCTAAAAAGCTGAGTTTTAGAAATATACTTAACTGAATGTGGGGCAGAGAGGAGCAGGAGAATGCAGGCTCCCCCTGCCTAATCATTGCTGTTGCTCCCCCTGACCCAGCCTCCTATCCCCTGATCTCCTGCCTCCATGTTTTCATTTCCCCACCCCCCAACCGAATCCTGCCGTTTAGCAATGGCCCAGCTCAATCTAGGCTGACTGTTAGACTGCTCCATTGAATTAAGATCCAAAGCCTAATGCTGGGGACTCCTCAAGCCTCATCATTTATGTGCAGGGAATGTACCCTGTGCTTCATTGCCCAGCCAACATCACCCCCTCGCTCCCAGCAACACAACAGCCAAAGATCGGAGCGCCCTAACTTGTACCCCTAAGCTTGAACAAGGTATTGCTTAGACAACGGGTTCTTGACCTTTTTACTTCTGAAGCCCCCTTCCTTGTTACAAAAATACCACAGACCCCTGTAAAATCTTATCACACATTGAACATCAAACCTCACCAGCCTGCTGCTCTGCTTGCCTGATTTTAACATAGCAGGCAGGAGTGTGTGCGCTGTGCAGCCTGGTGGGGAAATAGATCCATTAGTGACAGGGAGTTGAGGGAAAAGAATGGGTGGAGTCTTCGCCAACAGAAGTTCTGGCAGTAGTACCACATTATCCCAACCTAGCATTAGTGTGCTAAATTAAAATTTTTTTTGGATGTGGGTCAAAGAAAAATAGCCTATTTCAAGGTCTCATTCTGAGTAATAAATAGGGCACCATGGACATCAGTAGTGAACAGTCACACTCTTGTTGATCCCAATTGAAGAAATGGATTTTTAGAAAGACTATTGTTAAAAACTACTGATTTGGTCGACTCCTTAAAAACTTTTTTCATTCTTTTTTTGGATGTTGGCATCGCTGGCAAGGCAACGTCCTTGGGAAGGTGGTGGTACCTTCATTAACAAACAAGAAGCAAAGAGTAGGGATAAATGGGTCTTTTTTGGGTTGGCAAGCTGTAACTAGTGAAGTGCCACAGGGATTAGTGCTGGGGCCTCAACTACTTACAACCTTTATCGATGGTTGGAGAAAGGGACTGAATATGTGGTTGCCATTTTCACTGACTGGTGTACAAGGACACCAGATCCCTTTGTACATCCATATTTCCCAATATATCACCATTTAAATAATGCTCTGCCTTTCTGTTCTTCACACCGAAGTGTATAACTTTACATTTATCCACGTTATACTGCATCTGCCATGTGTTTGCCCACACACACAACTTGTCTAAATCACCCTGAAGCCTCCTTGCATCCTCCTCACAACTCACAACCCCGCCCAGTTTTGTGTCATCAGCAAACTTGGAAATATTGCATTTGGTTTCCTCATCCAAGTAATATATATATATCATGAATAGCTGGGGCCCAAGCACTGATCCCTGTGGTACACCACAAGTCACCACCTGCCACCCGGAAAAAGACCCATTTATTTCCACTCTCTGTTTCCGGTCTGTCAGCCAATTCTCAATCCATGCCAGTATATTACTCCCAATCCCATGTGCTTTAATTTTGCCCACTAGCCTCTTATGTGGGACCTTATCAAAAGCCTTCTTGAAATCCAAATACACCATATCCACTGGTTCTCCCTTATCTATTCTACTTGTTACATCCTCAAAAAACCCCAGTAGATTAGTTAAGCATGATTTCCCTTTCATGAACCCATGCTGACTTTGTCTAATCTCGTTAATGCTTTCCAAGTGTTCTGTTACCACGTCTTTTATAATAGACTTTAGCATTTCCCCCACTACTGATGTTAGGCCAACTGGTCTGTAATTCTCTGTTTTTTTCTCTCCCTCCTTTTTTAAATAGTGGGGTTACATTTGCCACCCTCCAATCTGTAGGAACTGCTCCAGAGTCTACAGAATTTTGGAAGATGCATCCAATATTTCCAGGGCCACTTCCTTTAGCACTCTGGGATGTAGATTTGATTGGAAAGCTTTACGGTTCCCATCCATTGATTGAAGCTGCACTACTGATTTTTGTGCAGAGTAGTTGTAGCTAATTGTGGATTATCTCCCCAAACCTCGTTTTGGAGGGCGCATCCAACATGCAGATGTGCGATATTCTGTCAAAAGCCATCTCCTGGTCCAACCCCTCTGTACCCCATAAAGGTAACTGTATCCCTGAGTAGCATGAGGCTTTCAGAGATATTTCTGCCAGGTACAGCGCAGGTCTGGTCAGGATGGATCACTAACTCCGGAGCAGAATTCACCCGATTGGCAATGACCTTGGCATGAATTTTGTAATTTGCATTCAGCAGTGAAATGGGCCACCAATTTTTGATTTCCTCCCTCTCCCCTTTCCACTTAAGATGAGAGTGATGCCATTCCTCATGGATTCTGACATATTGCTGGCTAGTAGCGTACTCTCACACCTCCAGCAGTGTCCCACATAGTCGAATACAATTCAGCCGTTAAGCCGTCACTTCCAGGTGTTTTGTTCTTCTCAGAGGACATGAAAGCCTTAGTCAGCTCATCAGAGTTAGCGGTTTGTCCAGACTCTCCTGCATACTGTCATCTAAGACCTCCGTGATAGAGAACAGGAAAGACTGGGAGACTATGTTTTCTGTGCACCTCACATCATGCACGCTGAAGTAAAAGGATTTGCTGATCCTCAGAATGTCAGACTGTGATGACATTGTGGAGCTATCCTCTTCCTTCAGACTGCTAATCACAGGGCTCTCTCTGAGTAACTTTTGGAAGAAGAAACAAGAGCACGTCTCATCCTGCTCCACAGAGTGGACTCTGGGCTGGAAGATGGTCTTGGAGGCCTCCGCAGCAAACAAGGAATCCTGCTGGCTCTTCGCCTCTTGGAGATCCTCTGTGATATCCATCCCCTTGGACTGCAGCCGGAGCAGATTCTGCATGCTTTTCTGGGGTTAGGACATGCCCTTCCATTCCTTTCTCACCTTCTGAACATCTTTGAGGATGAAGAACCTCTTGATGTTTGCCTTGATCACTCCCCGGCAGTCCATCGGAGACTCACAGAGGCGTTTTGTGGTTCTCCAACCTTTGTAGTTCCTTTTGAGTTCTTCCGTGTTTTTTGGGGTTAGCAAACTCGCTTTCAGCTTCCATGTCCCCTGCCAACCCCCTGGTCTTCCTGTAGGTGACGGACGGCCAGTAGGAGGCAGTGGTCAGAGAATAACACCGGTTTAGCGTCGATGGATTTGACCATGCATGCTCGGTACACAAACAGGGACTCTATCCTGGAACAGACAAATCCTTCTGGCCTCGACCAGGTGTATCTCTGTGGCATGCCACCTGTAGGGTTGCTGAAGATGTTGAGTAGCTTGGCATCTTTTATCATTTGCATCAAGACTCTGAACTAGGTGTCCAGTTTGCTGCCAGTCCTGCTGGATTGTCCAGCTGCATCAATGGTGCAACAGAAGTCACCGCCCAGAATGAGTGGCCTGGATGTCGCCAGTAGCTGCTGAAGAACAGGTAGCTGCTCACTGTTTTGAGCCCAGGTATACAATTAACCAGAAAAGACCATTTCTGCACATTACATCTGGACAAGGAGGTGACCACTCATTACCACCTTAACTTCGAAGATGGTGAAGTTGTCTCCCTCCAGCAGAATACCCAGGCAAGAGGAACAAGAGTCATTTCCTCCTGACCAGATCGATGGCCCATGGGACCACCACTGCGACCATTGCCTTGAGGAGCTGAGGTGGGGTATCCCATATTCGTGCAGAAACAGCAGATCGGCTGTAACCTTGGCACAGAAATCCAAGGTTGAAACACATGGCGCTACACACGTTAATGGAAGCAACCTTTACCCCTTTTGAAGTGTTTTGTCGCTCACCAGACCCGTATTCTTTGACAGTTCCAGTCCTTGGGGATGCTCCTGCATACCCATTGTGTTCACAAATGGTCTCACTTGTGCTAGGCTGCCCAATGTGCTCCCACCTTCGGGGTGATCTTGCTGGAGGTGGGTGTCGGTGTGACAGCAATAATCTGCCTGGCAGTGGTGGGTGTTGTGGTAAACCTTTAAAAGGGTGTAGTCATGTTTTCTGTATACATTACTAGAGGGGAAATGATGCAATGTTGAATGTGATTCAGTCTTAGTCTCAGTTTGTTCTGAAGAAGCTATCAACTCAGACATGTGTATATGTTCCCCATAGATGTAATACAACTAGCAACTTCTCAGATCCTTAATAAATAAACCTGTGTATTCTTGTGTTAATCAATCCTTTTTGCCTTGTTTGTGCCTTGATGTTTACATGCTAAGTTAAGCATAAGGAGAAGAAAAACATAGCTCCCTGATGTGTTTCTTCCTCTGGGCAACCTTGCCCCATGCTCCCCTACTTGCTTCAGCAAAGCCCCCTTCTGCCGGTGAGGCTGCCGTCCATGCAGTGCTGCGGGACCTCCTATTGGGTCTCCCATCTTGTGAACCCAACCGCTCTCCTTAGTTGGCTGGTGAACGAGGAGGCGAGCTGTTAATTGGCCACCTCCTGGAAGATTACAACCATTGGCACACCTCTGACCCATGCAGGTTCAGGACCTGGAAATGATCCTGAAGTCTGAAAGTTTTCAAAGGGCATAAGATTCCATCCAGAGAATCTAAGATCAACCACCACCTTCTCAAGGGGAACTAGGGATGGGCAATAAATGCTGGCCCAGCCAGTGAAGCCCACATCCCATGACTGAATAAAAAAGAATGAACAAAGAAAGGTTAGAGACTAGCGATGAATAGGTCGATACAGGGGAGACAATGGCATAAAATCACAACAATGTAACAAACTATTTGGCCCAAACAATCAGTGTTGGTGGTTATCTTCCATGCAAACAGTAATCCAAATCCCATAAACTAGAGATGAATCGCCAGGAGAAGATAGAGAGAGAAAGAGGAGCTGGAGTGAATCACTTTCAACGGGAGAAAAAGGACACTAGAGAGGAACAACTCGTAATGGTGGGGGGGTGAGAGGGGATTAGGTGGAGAAGATGTTAAAGGTTACAGGTTAAATGCCTGGAACGCAGAGAGAAAATGGTCAGATGACTCATCCAAATTGAATTTATAAAGAACTTAAATCATCTGTAATGGTGACAGATAGAGAGGTTACCTGGCAATAAAACCCCTGGGGCTGAATTTTCTCCCTGTTGGGGGGGTGTTGATGGGCGGGTGTGTACGGACGTGCTTCCGATCAGCGCCCCCGATCGGAGGCGCGGCGCCATTTTACATGGGCAGGCCAATTAAGGCCCACCCAGCATGATGTTCACACAGAAGCGCTATGTGCTCCCTGTGCGGGCCGGGGGGAGGAAATCCCAAAATCGAGAGTGCGCTTTTTCGCACATGCGCACGAAAGAGTGCACTCATCTCCCTGAGGCTAAGTGCTGCCTCAGAGAGATCGGCTGTACATGTAAAAAAGACAAAAATAAAAAAATAAAATTTCCCTTACATGTCCCCTCATGTGACAATGTCACATGAGTTGGGAAATGCCCATAATTTTTACAAAATCTTTATTAAAAGTTTTTAAAGCCTGCATGAAACCTCATTTTAAGGTCGGACGGGCAGGTCCTTTAATTACTTAATTGACCCTGTCAATGGCCTCAATTGGCCATTGACAGGTCGGCGGGCACACAGCTGATTTTGCTGCGCTCCAGCCTTCCTGAAAATTTAAATCGGGCGCAGTGACGTCGGGAGCTCCCCCCTGACGTCACCGTGCGTCATTTTACGTGTTGGCGAGCGGGCCCCGCCTCCACTCGCTGACTCATACAATTCTGCCCCTGTAATGGATCAACCTGCCAATATAGACATTAGATTAAAAACTCAACTTGCAAGCCACTGTACTACGATTTATTTAATTATTCATTCAACAATTACAATTTTAAATTTAAGTAACTGAAAACTCTTCAAGAGAATACATATTTTACATATTCACTCGAATTAGAATTGTAAGCAATCCCCTTATATAAGAAAGACATGTGGTGCTTTGTTTCGTCTATGAACATTAAATAACATAATTGGGAGTACTTGGATCAGGATTTGTTATTTTTATTTTAACCTTGGATTAAGAACTTTGTGCAGGAGAGCGGGTGGCATATGCACTGGAATTCTTATCTGATTTGCTCAGACATTCTTCCAGGCATCACTTAATGATAGAAGACCGGTTTTTCATTTGTAGTTGGTCATGGATCTCTAGAAAGGATTAGTTCATTTGAGATAAAAAACATATGTATCTCAATTCATATGAAAGTAAATTGAATACTTGTACTTTTAATGGTTTCTGTACTAGTAAAACTGATGATCATCTGCATACAATTTAAAAAATGATCCACTTCAGCAAGTTATTGCATGAATTCAATGCTTATTATATCCTCTTGAACTAAAATATGTGTATACGTCCCAGACAAATGAATGATTATAATTCACCTGATTCAACTGTTTTGTATAATGCAATTGTTCTTGTTTTTATTAGTTTGTAGACACGTTTTTATGTTGCTAAGTGAGCATGTGACTGAAGACTAGCCACAGGCATAAACATATCATCCATGTAATCTCTCCTGAACAAAATTACTCACTGACCCTCAAATGTTCAAAAATAGAAAATCCAGTTTATTTAAGCCATCTCTACAATTCAACCTTGCACGTCTGCCTCCACAGATAATACTCCTCACCCCACCTTAAAATCAGCCCCTGCTTGCAGACCATGGGCTGGATTTAATGAAGCCTGTCACCCTGGGAACCGTAGCAGCCAGGCCCACTTAATTATGGGAGCGGCCCTGCGTCAGTCTTCCAGTGCCCGATTAAGTCAGAGGATGGAAGGGGCTGACCCAAGGTTCCCGGCCGTCCCCAGTAGGATGTCAATTGGGCTCATTTGAAGAGCTAACTAACACTCATAATCCCTGATGCCGCCACAATTCAATGGCGGCTCAGGACTAAATAGGAGATGTACAATTTTCCTGCGCCTCCCGAAGGCCACCCAGTAAACCCTGTTGTGTTTACCAGCGGCTCCCCATGGGGCGGTTCCTTGTTGTCAGGCTGATCAAAGGACCCAGCATCGGGAAGTGGGGGAGGGCCCCAAGCCCTTGCTTCTGAACCCCCTGCCCTCATCTCCCATGACCCCCCCCCCCCCACCCTGCAATCCCATCCTGTGACCTCCATCCTGTCCTCACTCACTATTGGCCTGGGGACCCTCAGCAATCTTGGGCCTCTGGTTGGTGCATTGCCGCCAGTTACCACCATTCTTGGCGGTGTTGATGAACAATGTAGAGCTCTCGGTAGGTGGGACTTCTGCTACTGGGGTCCTGAATACCGAGAAAAGCTGGGCAGTGGCTTCTGTTGGGCCACTCCCACGGAAATGATGGGAGTTCCCTGCTGGTTCTCCAACTGGTGGACAAGACTCTCTCCAGGCCAACTAAGTCCAGCCTGCAACCTCGTTTCTAGCTATGTATCCATTTTAATTCAAAGAAGCTAACTGACTCAATCTTAGGTACTTTTTCTGGGGGATCTGTTCAACAAAACCACTATCTGTTGGCGCAGAGAGCTTTAACTTTGAATTCAAGCACAGGCAGAGCGTAATGATATAAAAAAAATGATATAAAATGATATTTAATGATATACAATAAAAGTAAAAGCAGAAAGTGCTGGAAAAGCTCAGCAGGTCTGGCAGCAACTGTGGAGGGAGAAACAGAGTTAACGTTTCGAGTCCAATATGACTCTTCTTCGGAACTTGTGTTCCAAAGAAGAGTCAGGCTGGACTCGAAACGTTAACTCTGTTTCTCTTTCCACAGATGCTGCCAGACTGGCTGAGTTTTTCCAGCACTTTCTGTTTTTATTTTAAACTGCCAGCGTCTGCAGTATTTTGCATTTAAACGAGATTGCAATGATGTTGGACATATGACTTATGTGGCTTCCCTAATGGTCAGACAAAGTGCAGCACAATACAGAACCTGAACTATACAAAGCAGTTGGCCCAAGTTTGGGTCCCAGTAGGTGCTGAACTAGCTGATATGAGCCAAGACAGCAATTAAAATTGTATCACCCACTTTGGGTTTATGGGATGGGATTACAAAACTGGAAACCACCCAGAGCTTCTGACTGCTATCAAGTGGCAAGTGCTTGTGTTTTTTTTATTCATTCACGGGATGTGGGCTTCGCTGGCTGGGCCAGCATTTATTGCCCATCCCTAATTGCCCTTGAGAAGCTGGTGGCGAGCTGCCTTCTTGAACCGCTGAAGTCCCTGAGGTGTAGGTACACCCACAGTGCTGTTAGGGAGGGAGTTCCAGGATTTTGACCCAGGGACAGCGAAGGAACGGTGATATATTTCCAAGTCAGGGTGGTGAGTGACTTGGAGGGATTTGAGGGTGTTGAGTGAGTCAGGTTTGAGCTCAGATGCAGTGCCAAATTGCATAGGTTCATACATGAACAATACCCACTTTGCTAATGGACTGATGGATTTACAGAGCCTCTGGCAACAGTTAGAATCTTCAGGGGAAAAGAGAAGAAAATTACTGAAAAAAAATGGATCATTGCAAAGCAAACCTTAGGAACAGTTGTAATGAAGTTTTTTTTGCCAATACATAAGTGTGTATAATTTTATCCAATAATTTGCATTTGATTACACGAACACTGCAGATTACAAGGATTTCTATACTAAAGGTGGACCTATTGAACAAGTGTAGTTTGGAGATTTGTGATATCGTAATAGGTCATATTAAATATAAAGGTACAGGATCAACACATAGAAAACATCATGTGTCATTGAAAGTATCACATGGTATTTCTTATTAAAATGTTAAAAATTTTCAGAACATTTGATGTTTTGTAAAATGTGAAGGAATACACGTGATAAGCTATTCTTATTCTGTTGTATGTTTTACTGGTTTTCTCTGCCTTATTCTTTAATAAAATAAGAAGTGGTACTTGGTTTAATGTGATGGTTTTGGCTCAGTAGTAACACTCTCATTTCTCAGTCCAAAGATTGTGGATTCAAGTCCCACTCTAGGAACCACGTACATAATCCAGGCTGATACTTCAATGTGTAGTACTGAGGGAGCGCTGCACTGTAGGATGTGATTTTTCTTTGGATTAAGCATTAAATTGAGACTCCGACTGCTCCCTGACCGTGGATGTAAAAGATGCTATGGCACTTTTTTGAAGAAGAGCATCGGAGTTCTCCCATTGTCCTGACTAACATTGTATCCCTCAAATCTCAGGTCTTGAGCATTCCCTTTTTCAATTATTTCACCCGACTGTGCCTTTAGCTGCCTAAGCTCTAAATTCTGGAATTCCCTCACTAAACCTCTCTCTACCTCTCTCTCCTCCTTTAACATGCTTTTTAAAACCTATAGCTTTGACCGAGCTTTTGGTCATCTGCTATATTATCTCCTTATGTGGCTTTGTGTTAATTTTTGCTTTATAATGCCCCTGTGAAGCACTTTGGGATGCTTTATTATGTTAAACGTGTTATATAAATACAGATTGTTGGTGTCCAACATCATTAGAACAGATTTATCTGATAATTTATCTCTTTGCTGTTACAGAAACTTGCTGTGCATAAATTGGCTGCTATTTTTCCCGATATTGCAACAGTGACTACATTTTGAAAGTGCATCATTGGCTGTGAAGTGTTGGGCCATCCTCAGGTAACGAAAGGCACTATATTAGTCGAAGCTTGAATGCCAGTAATGCCTGTGAATTGAGGCGTTTTGATTAATTGCTCAGTGACTTAAAAACAAAAACCCACCATTGGCTGCACAGTGTAATTGGAAAGTCCTGAGATCATCGAATCTGTTATATGAATAGAAGGTCTTATTTTTGTGTTGTACTGTATGCTGGTTGAATGTTGCAATCAATAAGCCCAGTGTTTCTTTAACCAATTCAGCCACATGGTGGCGTCAGAACTCTGATTCCAGCTCAAACCATAAGGCATTAAGGAAATTCCACCAATTTTACTGCCCTGTCCACAAAAGAGCGGATTAATATTGCGGTTTTATACAAAACTCAAACTGTGCTAAAATGCACATAGGCCAAAAGAATTTGCTGGTATTATCAAACTCAAAATTTGTTAATTTCTTTCCCGTTTTATGGGATTTATTCTATCATCAGTAAAAAAAAACTTGCATTTATATGGTGCTTTTCATGATCACAGATGTCTCAGAGTGCTTTACAGCCAATGAAATATTTTTTTAAGTGCAGCCTGCATTGTAATGCAGGAAACCTGGAAGTCCAAATTTGCGCACATCAAGCAGCAATGTGATTAAAAACAGAAAATGCTGGAAAAACTCAGCAGGTCTGGCAACATCTGCGGAGAGAGAAACAGAGTTAACGTTTCGAGTCCGTATGACTCTTAGCTCTGAAGAACTCAAAACGTTAGCTCTGTGTCTCTCTCCACAGATGCTGCCAGACCTGCTGAGCATTTTCTGTTTTTATTTTAGATTTCCAACGTCCACAGTATTTTGCTCTTAGTGCGATTAAGAGCAGTTAACGTGTTTTTTGTAATGTTGATTGAGGGATAAATATTGGGAAAGTCACCAGGGGTAACTCCCCTGCTCTTCTTCAAAATAGTGCCACGGGATCTTTTGCATCCACCCGAGCAGGCAAATGGACCCTAGCTTAACTTCTCATCTGAAAGGTGGCACTCCGATAGTGCAGCAATCCCTCAGTACCACATTGGAGTGTCAGTCATGGCTTTAGGGCTCAAACTCTGGAGTAGTGCTTGAACCCAGAACCTTGTGACTCAGAGGCAAGAGTGGTGCTCACTGAGCCTTGACTCACACTTTAACATCAGCATTTTGGAAAACATGTTGGCACTGTACATACAAACCAGATGTGTGACATTCTGTTGGCACTCTATGATGAGGCAATTCCCCCGTAATTCTATTGGAAGCTTCACTAAAAACTTGACACACCCAGTATGGGCATCATTAATGTGTTAAAATATAAACATTTAGGAACATCATTGGATTATTGCATCCATTTGTAATTATTTCTAACAGTGTATTGTTACAAGTGTGAGATTTATAAATTATTATGTTTCAGGGCTATAACTTTTGTTTTATCAGATTATCATAATTTGGGACTGTATTTTTAAATGTGGGTTAAACGAAAAATGTCATGTAACCTATGCTGGAGTCTATCTGACAGTAAATCTGGGTGCTTTAATTGTTAAAGATCAAATGGAAGATTCAGATTGTCTTATTGAAAGGAAGGTGCCTAATATTTATACCTGGGGACAATGACAGCTGTTTCTAAGTCCACAATGAGGAGACCCTAAGACACAGAAAGGTGTTATCGATATCAGGTTGTAGACAGTTGTGCTGGAACCTGTCCCTTTGTTTCTAAGGTGAAATGTATTGGTTTATCAGAGGTGGCTGATTAACATTTCTGCTTGGATACATGGCTAATGTGTTTCCCATTGTGTTGGAGAAGGGAATGGAGGAGGCCATTTTAAGATCAAGTTACAGGCTTCCCTATAAAAACAGAAATATCACAGAGAGAGGAGAGTTGCAGTTTTGGCCTTCTGAAGTCTGTAACTGACTCAGAGGTGGGGAGCAAAAAGGGATCGATGTTAGCCAGGTTTGCACCTTAAGCAGAGAAAATGCTGACTATCGTTCACCACATGGAATGTGAGTGGGAGCTCAACTCAGTTTGAAGACTGAATTTGTGAATACGCAAACATATGAACTAGGAGCAAGAGTAAGCCATTCAGCCCCTCGTGCCTGCTCAGCCATTCAATAAGATCATGGCTAACCTGACAATGGCTTCAACTCCACACTCCACCTACACCCGATAACCTTTGACTCCCTTGTTAGTCAAGAATCTATCTACCTCTGCCTTAAAAATATTCATTGACCCTGCCTCCACTGCTCTCTGGGGAAGAGAGTTCCAAAGATTCATGACCCTCTGAGAGAAAAAAATTCTTCTCATCTCCATCTTAAAAGGGAGCCCACTTATTTTTAAACTGTGTTCCCTAGTTCTAGTTTGTCCCACAAAGGGATAGATCCTTTCAACATCCACCCTGTCATGTTCTCTCAGGATCTTATATGTTTCAATAAAATCACCTCTCAAACTTTTAAACTCCAGTGGATACAGGCACAGCCTGTCCAACCTTTCTTTGTAAGATAACCCCCCCATCCCAGGTATCAGTTGAGTGAACCTTGAGAAGTTAAAACAAGGATTGAGGGGTTGCCTAGCTAAATCTACAGGAAGAATCCTCAAGAAAACTCTCACAGTATAAGATAGAATTGGGAAAGGGAAAGAACAGAACTAAACCCTTGGGAGCTACGAAACACTTTGGACTTGTTTCAGGTGACTGGATGCCTACTTATGAGACCGAGTAACATTACAAAATTGGGGTTTTTGGCTGTGGTAAAACATTGAACGGAGCAAACTCTGTTCAGTGGTTGAAAGTATAAGTTGCCTACAAGAAGACCATAGTGCTTTGATAATAGCGTTTTGTCTTTAGTCATTGATACAGTAAAGGTTCTTTTAAAACGTGAAATCTTGTCCTTTCATCTAAAAACTGGAAGTTTGACTTTCACTTTAAAAGTTATTGGTCTCTACGCAGATCAAAACGATACTTGGAAGAAAATTAAGTTAATTTCATTTCAACTAGAACTAATGAAATATTGAAAAAGATGTCTGTCTGCACATTACTACTTCACGATCTACGCCAGGATCACAATTGCTGCTCTCTTCAGCTTTATCTGTACATTGCACAGGAACACCCAATTAAATCTCATGTATATGCTGAACATTCTCAGCAGGGGGATATTGTTATGGCAAACACTATCAAGAGGCTACACTGTACCTGATTTGCAAAACACTAATAGAATCGTGAATGGGTTGGCTAGGGAGAGGAAGACAATTGTGTGTAATGACATTGTAAGTTAATTCAAAAAGATTAATGTGATTCCAGTCTTGCCACCAGTAGTGCCACAGTAATTCTTCCGTCATGGTTATAATGGTTGTGTGTTCAGGAAATATGTTGAGGTGGACAAGCAAGTGCTGGCGGCTCATTAAAGCACAAAAGAGGTTAGATTTATGATACAAACAGCTCAGTATTTTTAAATGTCATTTATTCCACTGAGACTGATACTGCTTATGTCTAATGCATGTCACACAGTTAACATTGTAGGTGTTAGAATGACAACAGTCATTTATGGTAATATATGTTACCAGATGTGCAGTTACAAGAAGACTGGTAAATGTAATCACAGGGGAATTTTTAGTGGATTTATTTTGGTAACCATAACATTTCACTGAGAATTTTTACGTATGGCAGTTTGAAGAAATATTTTTTTTAAATATACAAACCCTGAGCACCTTTAAAGGGCCAGTTTGGTGATGGCACACCCTGTGAGGACACTCGTATATGCTGTCTGTCTTCATCAATCAAACAAGTCAAAAAAATCACAAAATAATGCAGCATTGAAGGAGACCGTTTGGCTTATCATGTCCGTGCTGGCTCTTTGAATGAGATATCCAATGAGACTCACTCCCCTGATTCTTTTGTCAATTGCTTTGAATCTGATCACCAACCACTGGTTATGAGCCCTTTAGCCAGTGGAAACAGTTCTCTTTGTTTACCAAATACGGTAGCATAGTGGTTACGTTACACGGCTAGCAATCCGAAGGCCTGGGCTATTGAGCCAAAGACAATGGGTGGAATTGTCCCAGGTTTGCACTAAGTGCGCTAGTGGGCGTGAAAAACCTGCCGGCCGTAATGGCGGGTTTTCGCGCTAGCTCGTCAGCTTCCCGCCTCATTAATTGTGCAGCCACAGGAAACATGGCCAGCCTCTGAATTGTGCGCCATGCTGTTACCTCACCGTTTCCTCAGTCCGGGTGCCATATCTAAACTGCAGCCGTGCACACAGTTGTCAATGCTTGCAGCCCAGGACTGCTCCAACAAAGAAGAGTTCATTAACCTGTCACTGGAATGCCTTTTGGAGGCCTGTTGCAATGTCGTCCACCCCCAGCTCTGGCCACAGGAGGTCCAGAAAACTCACCAATCCAGCTTGGGGGGCGGTGGCAGTGGTGGTCAGTGCCAACGCTGCACACAAGAGGTTGGCCATCCAGTGTAGAAAGAGGATGAATGATCTCTTCTGTGCCGCCAGGGTAAGGCAATCATCTCATCACTCTAAACTCACACACTCAAAAGGCCAACACACATTCACTGGCATATCACTCACTGCCAGCTCAAGAGACATCACCACTCACTCTCTCACACACACACCCTCACATCACCATCTGGCCTCATCTCCTCTGGAGACTGCCGCCTCAGCCCTCACCACCTTGAGGCTACTTGCACAGATGAACATGTGCCCCAACAGACACCCTAGGATAACCTCCTTCCCCAGTACAGGCCTCGCCCTGAAGCCTCTTCCCTTGCATGAGGCGACTTCTCCCCCTTCCCCAAGCCAGCCCCAGCCCTGCAGCCATTGAAAAGCCACCCCTGCCTCACGGCTGGTCTGGTAGGTAGCGACCTGCCTGAGAGCTCCCCTAAAAGTGATGTGGTGCTGCCTGTGAAGCCTGGCGCTGATGACTGCGAGTGCTGCCTGAAGCAAGGTTGGCAAACAAACCTGGAAGTCCCGAGCGAAGTGCAGCTCGTCGGGTGCATGTCTCTTATGTGCTGTTGTGAAATACGTTGGCGTGATGCCCAGATGATCCAGCGGAGGGGGGATGATTCTGGCGAGCAGGGCTTATAATGAGATGCTAAAGTATTCAGTTTGGGTTTCTGATGTGCGGCGTCGAGGTGCCATTGACGGGTGGAGTGGACAATCACAAGCTGGTTTCACGACGGCATAAAACTGATCTTTGGCCTTCTCGCCATGTTGTCCACTCACACCGGCCATGATGCCCACCGTCAACAGGACCGGAAGATTCAGCCCAATGAGTTCAAATCCCATCATGGCAGTGGGGAATTTAAATTCACAGTAACATGGCTGACCCTTAACTGCCCTCTGAAGTACCGTAGGAAGCCACTCAATTGTCTCAAACAGCTATGAAGAATTCTAATAAAAATAAAACTGGATGGTACACCTGGCGTTGACACAGGCACAGGAAACAATGAAGGCATGCCCTGTCCAGTTCACCCTGCAAAGCCCTCCTCACTAACATCTGGGAGAGCTGTACTTCCCAACGTACTAATCTTCCTGACATAGTTAGATTCACAGAATCTTCCTAACAGCACCGTTCCTAACAGCGCTATGGGTGGACCTGCGCCACATAAACTGCAGCAGTTCAAGAAGGCAGCCCACCTTCTCAAGGGCAATTAGGGATGGGCAACAAATGCTGGCCTTGCTGATCATCAGCAAGATGATGGAAAGTGCTGTCAACAGCGCCATCAAGCAGAATTTTACGTGCCCCCACCGGTGGGGTGAGGTGGGGGGAGGGGGGAGGGGGGAGGGGGGGTGGGGGGGGCATAAAATTCTCTGGATGGCCTTCCCACTGCCCTCTCACCTGCCCCCCCACCCCCATACACAGTTCTACGGTGGAACGGGTGAGGCTTATGCCGACCGGCCCACCCTTGCCCCAGTCGAGGCCCTTAAGTGGACAATTACTGACACCTTCAGGGCTGATTCCCAGCCGGCCTCTGTTTTGAGGCTGGTTGAAGGTCAGGGGCGGAGGGGAAACCCCGGAAATTCACTCTGCTTAAGCCTCCATCCATCAACAGCCTCCTTTCAAAATCAGGAGACTCCTTCCTGCACAAGAGCTGGCCCCTCGCAGGTTCTCCCTCCGCCACTGGCCTCTAAATCAACACCCCCTCACCCCACCCCCCCACCCCCTCCCCTGCCAGGGCCTCACCTCCCCTTCCCGCCCTGGGAGCCCCTGCACTTACCTGGCCCTGAACTCTAGGACTTGTGGCTGAATTTTACCCACCTCAGCTGTGGGCAGGGGTTGGTCCTGGAAGTTAGTGCATCACTGACAGTCACCCCTGCTTTTGCAACATGTCCAATAATACGGGAATCGTCCAGTTAACAGCCGCTCAGCAGGGAGCCGGCCACCAGCTTCGGGAGATGGTGGGCAGTGCACCCAACTGGCAAATGAGGGTGGGACATCTGGGCACAGAGGGGGTAAGCTGTGCCCTGAAAGTGACACTGCCACTCACTTAATGGGACCCCTGGCATGGCACCATATTTGGTGAATCAACTAAGAGCCTTGTGCTGGTGAATCTGAATTTATTTAAACCATTACAGAAGGTAAGTGATCATTTATAAATGTTGTATGGCTATTCTTACAGCTGGGAAGCATTCAGGACCTTTACTAAGGAAGGAATCACATTGGAATGCAGCTGAGACATCACCCTGATGAATATCAAGTGTTTAAGAAGATATTGAACATCAGGCTGTTAACTCTCTGTGCCTGTCCACAGATGGCTGAGAGAGGGAGCCACAAGATGGGGAGGGCAAAAGATCAAGGATGACCCCAAGGTTTGATGATGGCTCCCTGTGTTCCCTCCTCCATAGAGTCATAGAGTCATAGAGGCCTACAGCACAGAGAAAAGCCCTTCAGCCTATCGAGTCTACCCCGGTCAAACAAGTTTCTAACTATTCTAATCCCATTTTCCAGCACTAGGCCCATAGCCTTGTATGCCATGGCATCGCAAGTGCACATCCAAATACTTCTTAAATGTTATGAGGGTTTCTGCCTCTACCACCCTTTCAGGCAGTGAGTTCCAGATTCCCACCACTCTGGGTGAAAAAATTCTTCCTCACATCCCCTCTAAACCTCCTGCCCCTTACCTTAAATCTATGCCCCCTGGTTATTGATCCCTCCACTAAGGGGAAAAGTTCCTTCCTGTCTACCCTATCTATGCCCCTCATAATGTTATACACCTCAATCATGTCCCCCCTCAATCTCCTCTGCTCCAGGGAAAATAACCCCAGTCTATCCAATCTCTCCTCATAACTAAAACTCCCCAGCCCAGGCAACATCCTGGTAAATCTCAGCAGGTCTGACAGCATATGTGGAGAGGAAGATAGAGTTAACGTTTCGAGTCCATATGACTCTTCATGATGAAGGGTCATACGGACTCGAAACCTTAACTTTGTCTTCCTCTCCACAGATGCCGTCAGGCCTGCTGAATTTTTCCAGCAATTTTTGTTTTTGTTTCAGATTTCCAGCATCCGTAGTATTTTGCTTTTATCCTGGTAAATCTCCTCTGCGCTCTCTCCAATGCAATAACATCCTTCCTATAATGCGGATTCCAGAACCGCACGCAATACTCTAGCTGTGGCCTAACCAGCATTTTATACAGTTCCAGCATAACCTCCCTGCTCTTATATTCTATGCCTTGGCTAATAAAGGCAAGTATCCCATATGCCTTCTTAATCACCTTATCTACGTGTCCTGTTACCTTAAGGGACCGGTGGACATGCATACCAAAGTCCCTCTGATCCTCGGTTCTTCCCAGGATCCTACCATTCATTTTGTATTCCCGTGCCTTGTTTGTCCTGCCCAAGTGCATCACCTCACACTTGACCGCATTAAATTCCATTTGCCACTGATCAGCCCATCTGACCAGCCCATCTACATCCTCCTGTAATCTAAGGCTATCCGCCTCACTATTTACCACCCCACCAATTTTTATGTCATCCGCGAACTTACTGATCGTCCCTCCAACATTCAAGCCTAAGTCATTTATATATACCACAAACAGCAAGGGACCCAACACGTATCCCTGTGGAACCCCACTGGACATAAGCATCCAGTCACAAAAACACCCCTTGACCATCACCCTCTGCTTCCTGCCACTTAGCCAATTCTGGATTCAATTTACCAAATTGCCTTGGATCCCATGGGCTCTTACCTTCGTTATCAGTCTCCCATGCGGGACCTTATCAAAAGCCTTGCTGAAGTCCAAGTAGACTACATCAAATGCATTGCCCTCATCTACACACCTGGTCACCTCTTCGAAAAATTCAATCAAATTGGTCAGACATGACCTCCCCTTAACAAAACCATGCTGACTCCTTGATTAATCCCTGCCTCTCCAACTGTAGATTAATTCTGTCACTCAGAATTGCTTCCAATAGTTTCCCCACCATTGAGTTTAGACTGACTGGCCTGTCGTTCTCTGGTTTATCCCTTCCTCCCTTCTTGAATAACAGTACCACACTGCCTGTCCTCCAGTCCTCTGGCACCTCTCCTGTGGTCAGGGAGGTATTGAAAATTATTGCTAGTGCCCCTGCTATCTCCTTCCTTGCATCACTCAACAGCCTGAGATACATTTCATCCGGGCCTGGAGATTTATCTATTTTTAAGCCTGCCAGGCCACTTAGAACCTCCTCCCTTTCGATGCTAATTTCTTTAATTATATCACAGTCCTTCTGTTAGGATGTCAGGCTGTTAGGCGAGAGGCCCTGATGATTGTGGTACAGCAGCATCATCATTATAATGTCCCTCTTTAACTGTAGGAGAAGAGGGCGCATTATGCCAGGGAGAGAAACAGGACTGGAGGTGGCTTGCCAAGCCTGGCCATATTAACTCCCATTGAGGAGGAGGTGCTGCTGTTGGCTGCCAATGACTGGAGCTGGGCCACTGGGGAAGGTGAGATAGGAGGAAGGTCCCATGTTGGTGAGATTCCAAGGGATCTTTTTCATCATTCCAGCAAACAAATGTTAAGAGGGCTAGAGAGGGGAGGGTGCAAGATGCTTGGAGGGCTGATAAGAATGAATCATTGATGCTTTCATGGATTGGGGAATAACGTGTGAATACATGTCAAAGATACAAGGTCCAAACACTGACCCACACCTCACAGCACTTCCAGTGGTTTTACTGATGGGGCTCGTCGTAGCGCACTCACCTTGAAGGTTGAAGATGTCGCTTTATTTTTGTTTCCCACACATCGGCAGCTGCTATTGCTAGCCCCAGCGTACCCCACCCCTCCCCTGGGTCCCACATTAACCTCTGAGGAGGAAGAGAATGCCTCAGAAGATGCAGCATCACATCCTTGCTCCACACCCAGCACCAGCGCCGATACAAGCACCTCGGGGGGCATGCGTGTCTTGGCTCTAAAGGAAGCACAGACTGGTGAAGGCACATCACAGTCGCACGTGCCACTGGTTGGAGCCTGAGATGGAACAGGCCTCTGCTGAGTGCCAGTCTGATAGCAAGCCCCTGGAGTCGTCCTTTAGGTGGCAGATGCTGGACGTCCAGCGCGAGGTGAGTGGAGATGTGGCAGAGATATCAGAGGGGTTGCACGCACCGGCACAGACTTTGGAGGAGCCCATCCAGACTGTGAGCACTGTGATCACCCACTCTACAGAACACATGGCTTCCTCCATTGACAGACTGGCGTGGAGGGCCAAACCCAGCAGATCACTAAAGCGATAGTGGGGTATGTGTCCTGACCTGCACTCCATCACCTTTTTTCTGAGCTCAGGTGTCCAGTGCCAGGTTGAGAGGGAGGTGAGGTGCCTAGAGTCATGTCCAGCTCTTGGTGCCTCCTAGGAAAGCAGGGAGGGTCGGATGGACCTCATGGTGGAAGGTGAGCAGCAGTTGTGCCCTCTCAGGGCACTTCTGATGGGGCAGCCTCTTCTTCACCCCTTCGACATTGGCACAGATACTTTCGAGCGCCGTGTAAACAGATAGGAGTCCTGTCACTGTTGGAAACTGCCACCATGCCAGACATGGAAACCATTCAAGAAAACCCCACATTAGTCACGCATAGATGAACGTGGGTGTCTTTATCATTTGTAAAATTTGCATATTTTTCTGCCGTTCTGTGTATACACATGAATTGTATTTTGCACAATTTACCTGGCTGCATTTGTTTATGAAAAATGTGTTTGTATGCATGAGGAAGAGACCAATTGATGGTCTTATTTGACTATGTGATTATATGGGTCCTGACGTTTGATATTGTTTGTCTGATTAACATTGCCCATATGAGAGACTGCTTTTCAGGTAATGAAGGAGTGCAAGAAAGTAACCACTGGCCATGATGCTGATATTGGAGAATCTATTAGAATCATCTCATGATAAGAGCTTCCTGTGTCCCAGAGCCATCAAGACCCTTCCTGGGAGTCGCTTCCACAACTGGCAGCCGCAGCTCAGACTCCTCTTCCTCTGACTCCTCATCAGAGGACCGGTTTGTCTCCCTTGACTCATCCTCTGAAAGGGCTTCCTCTCTCTGAGTGGCCAGGTTGTGCAGTGCACAGCAGGCTATGTCCATGAAGGATACTCTGACTGGTGCATTTTGGAGAGATCCACCTGATCTGTCAAGGCACCCGAATTTCATCTTGAGCAGACCAGTGCCCTGCTCAATGATGGACCTGGGCGTGGTTTCGCTTTCTTTATAACAGTGCTCGCGTTCCAGGCTAGCATTTCAAACTGGAGTCATCAGCCGCTTCTTGAGGGGGTAACCTTCATCACCAAGCAGCCACCCATCCAATGCATCCAGGCCCATGAATATCCCTGGCACCTGCGAGTGCCTGAGGATGTATGAGTCATGGCTTCTCCCCAGGTACCTTGCACAAACCAGTATGATTCATTGCTGGTGCTTCCACAGTGATGGAGTGGTATCCCTCATGGTTTATAAATACCCCTAGCTGCCCTGCTGGTGCCTTGGTTGCTATATGGGTGCAATCAATGACTTCTTGCACCCTTGGGAATCCAGCCATGGCTTCAAAGCCTCTGGCTCTTTCCAATTGACTATTGTTGTCTCTAGTGAAGGAAATGAATTGATGGGCACAGTGAAACAAGGCATTTGTGAAAACCTTTATGCAGTGATGAGCTGCAGGCTGGGTCATCCCACTCAGGTCTCCAAAGGCGACATGAAATGATTCTGAGGTGAAGAAGTTCAGCACCATCATGACTCTTAATGTCACAGACACCCCATCCATCACCTTAAGCATTCTCTCCCTCCCATCACCAACGTACAGTAGCAGTAGTGTGTACCATCCACAAGATGCACTGCAGGAATTCAACAAGGCTCCTTTGACAGCACATTCCAAACTCGTGACTGCTACCATCTAGAAGGACAAGGGCAGCAGATAGATGGGGACACCACCACCTGGAAGTTCCCGTCCAAGTCACTCACCATCCTGACTTGGAAATGCATCGCTGTTCCTTCACTGTCGCTGGGTCAAAATCCCGGAACTCCCTTCCTAACAGCACACTGGATATTCCTACACCACATGGACTGCAGCGGTTCGAGAAGGCTGCTCACCACCACCTTCTCAAGGGCAACTAGGAATGGGCAATAAATGCTGGCCTAGCCATCAATACCCCCATCCTGTGAAAGAATTTAAAAAAGGCATTGGGTGGCCGCCAACACATTTGGAGACAATCTCAGGGGCTAGCATGTCACACAGGGATGTGACAATGGCTCGTGAAAAGGGAAGTCTGTGTTGACACTGTCGCTGTGTAAGTTGCAGAACTGACATTTGCACCCTATAGATGCGATTGGCAAGGTACAGCCTTCGCCTGTGTCTCAGTGCCTGCTGCTGTCTCCCTTCCACAGCCCCTCACTCCTCAGCAGCTTGGCCACCTCCTTCCAAATCATGTGTCTTCTGCCCCTGGATAGCTGGCCTCCTCCTCCTCCTTCTCCTTCTCCTCACCTCCTGACTGGAGGAGGTATCTCCCAAAGATTTCACAATGGCCGTAATAGACACCGTTTGTCAGTGCAAATGGTGCAGTGATGAAAATTGACAGAATCAACAAGATTCTGGACATTCCACTGATGGATAGCCCTAATTGTAATGAGAGGTTTATGACCAGCAAAGGTTTACTAAAGAAATACCTGCCAACAGTCTCTGCTGCTAAAGTCAGGCATAGACCCAAATCCAGCCTTTACATCCGTCCCTTTCAGTAGAACATGAAAAGAATTGAGTTTCCACCAGGCGTGTTTCACACACGCCCAAGTTATTATTGCTTCAGGAAGTAAGGAAGTGTTACTGCAGTCAATTAGACAGCTAACTAGCTTAAACGGCATTTAGTTATCAATTTAAAATGATGGGTGGGCCATTGATTTCAGAGCCTGCATGCCCACCGTATTCTTACAGACCAGTGTGATGGCCACGTGTT
This sequence comes from Cetorhinus maximus, assembly GCF_964194155.1. NCBI lineage: Eukaryota > Metazoa > Chordata > Chondrichthyes > Lamniformes > Cetorhinidae > Cetorhinus > Cetorhinus maximus. Next base: position 30,488,984 of record NC_135880.1, on the reverse strand, counting down.
GTAAACCTGACCTCATCACGCCGGATATTATGCTTCTGCGGGACTATGGCAGTCCTACTTTTGCTACATAAAATTCAACCCCTAGATTCGGTGGGGCTGACTGCAGTCTCAGCAATGGCTACCACAAGTCCTGGTGCTGCTGGGACTACAGAGCTGCCAGCCAATTAGATCAGCCGGACGGCCTCTGAGGCGGGACTTTCTCTTGAGTGAGGCAGAAGTCCCTGCCATCCGAAAAATCCTGGCCCCACTAGGCAATGCTCAGTTTTCAGTTAGGCCAGAATCATTTGGCTCCAACAATGGACAAAGAAGCTGAATTCCAGAGATGAGGTGAGAGTGGCTGCCCTTGACATCAAGACAGCATTTAACCGAATGTGGCATCAAGGAGCCTTAGCAAACTTGAAATTACATGTGGGTTGGAAGAAAGCTCTCCACTAGCTGGAGTCATACATATCACAAAGGAAGAAGGTTGCAGTTGTTGGAGGCCAATCATCTCAGCCCCAGGACATCACTGCAGGAACAGAAACAAAAATACCTGGAAAAACTCAGCAGGTCTGACAGCATCTGTGGAGAGGAACACAGTTAACGTTTCAAGTCCGTATGACTCTTCACCATCACTGCAGGAGTTCCTCAGGATAGTGTCTTTCCCCAGCCCTCTACAGCTGCTTCATCAGTGACTTTCCCTCCACCGCAATCTCAGGAGGAAGAATGTTTGCAGATAATTTTAGCGTTCAGTTCAATTCAGAATTCCTCAGATAATGAAGCAGCTTGTGCTTCATGCAGCATGATCTGGGTAACATTCAGGCTTGGCCTGGTAAGTGACAAATCATTTGTGCCACACAAGTGCCAGGCAATGACCATCTCTAAGAACAGAATCTAAACACCTCCCAGATTACCATTGTCAAATTCCCACCATCAACGTTCTAAGAACATAGGAAATAGAAGAAATAGGGCATTAGATGATTATTTGAATAAAAACAATGTGCAGAGGCAGGAGGAAGGGCAGGGCAACGGCACTAGGTCATAATGCTCATTTGGAGAGCTGGTACAGACATGATGGGCTGAATGGCTTCCTTCTGTACCGTTAAAATTCCATGATTCTGAGTAGGAGTAGACCATTCGGCCCTTCGAGCCTGCTCCGCCATTCAATATGATCATGGCTGATCATTTGCCTTAACTCCACTTTCCTGCTCGCTCCCCATATCTCTTGATTCTCCGAAAGGGCAGAAATCTTGAATATGTAACAGTAATTACGCCAATGGACAGAGAATTCTTCTTCTTATTCTTCAGGTAGCATCCTCAGTTATTCAAATTACTTTACTACAGGGCAGGATGAGAAAGCAGGCCCCAAATCTACCACAGCCAGAACAGGTATCAAACCCCATGCTGTTGGCAAGTGAACCACACACTAGCCATTTAGCCAACTGAGCTAAACAACACCCCCCAGACAGAGCATTAAGCAAGAAATAATTGGAAATGGTAATAAAGGCAATGGGATAGTTATGGTGGACTTTAATCTTAATAGAGACTGGACTAATGAAATTGGCAAAGGTGGTCAAGATGATGAGTTTGTAGAATGCTTTTGTAGTTTCGTGGAGTTATACATGTGGAGCCAACTAGGGATATAGCTAATTTAGGTCTAGCATTGTGCACTGTTACAGAGTTAATCAATAATCTCATAGTCATCTCATCTTGGGGCTGAACACTGACTAAATATTTAACTAAACCAGCCACATGAATACTCTGGCTACAAGAGCAGGTCAGAGGCTGGGAACTCTACGGTGAGTGACTCACTTCCTGATTATTGTTTTTCTCTCATTTCTGTTTGTTCTGCACAGCCTGCTTGTTGCCCTGTGTGAAATCCTCATGCGTCGGCACACATGTATGTACATGAAAAGCAATTTCGGTTGTGTGCTTCCAATTTGTTCCCTGCAGGGTTCTTTGCAGGTTACTGTGCTACCACTTGCCTGAGCAGCTTCAAGGGAACATTATTCCTGGCTCCCAAAGCATTTCCACCATCTGCAAGGCACAAGTCAGGAGTGCGATGGAAAACTCTCCAATTGACTGGATGAGTGCAGCTCCAACAACATTCAAGAAGCTCAACACCATCCAAGACAAAGCAGCCCACTTGATCGGCAACCCGTCCACCAAGTTAGGCATCCACTCCCTGCACCATCGGTACACAGTGGTGGCAGTGTTTACCATCTGCAGGATGCACTGCAGCAACTGTGCAAGACTTCTTCAACAGCATCTTAAAAACTGTGACCTCTACCACCTAAAAGAACAAGGGCAGCAGTTGTATGTGAACACACCACCTCCAATTCCCTTTTAAGAGCTACCTATGTAAGAACGAACAGGCTGTGTCTCTTTCTCACTTGAAAACAAAAAGGCTGAGTGGTGATCTAATATAGGTCTTTAAAATGACAAAAGGCTTTGATAGAGTGAACATGGAGGGAATAATTCCACTTGTGAGGAAGAAAAAAACTAGAGGCCATTAATATAAGGTGATATAATAAGAAATCAAATAAGGAATTATTGCGATCTTGGTAGAGTCCAGTAACTTATAAAAATAAATTTGTATTTGCAGTTATTCACTGAAAAGGCCACGCAGCAGGTTTCCGGTTTTAAAAGAAAAAACTTCCAGTTATAAAAAAAAGAACAAATACTATTAACTTAACACTATACCTTGTAAGCACTTATGCTTTATATCAAAATCCTGAACAGGACACCCCCATTCTACTTTTAATTTCAGCCGAGAACTCCTTTTAACATTACAGTTTCTTGAGTATCCAGTCAAATCTCCTGGAAGCAAACTGTAGTAATCTGAGGTGTAATACACCTTTAAGAGAGTGTGAGCAGATTGACCACGTGACTGTAAGACCCAATAGCCGTGTAGCCTGGGCTACCATGTAAATGTAAGTCTAGAGTAGGATCTGTTGGAGAAGCACACATCATATTAATGCTCTGTTATCTGTGTAAATAAGTAGCATGTGCTTCATTTCATATTGGTCTTTGCATCTGCAGTATTTTGTAATCGACTCACCTGCTGACAGATAAATGTGCAACAGGCTCGCGAACAAAGCGACCCCATAGTAGAACATTACAACTGGCGATGAGGCAAAACAGGACCAGCAAGGAAAGCCGCAAAAACTCAAATTAAGTGAATCATCTGTGCCTTGCAGGCCGATTGTAAGTACAGCCCTCACCATACCCGTCAAAGTTGTCGCTCTACAGTATGCCACAATTTGGCCACATTGGACCGTTTGATCAGACCACTGATGACTGGTCACATTGGCCAACGACATATCTGGGGAGGAGAAGAGGCGGGCAATCCTCTTATCGACATGTGGCAGTAAAATATATGGCCTGATTCGTAGTCTGACGGCACCCAATGCTCCAGATCCCAAGAGCTTTGATGAGTTGGCGAATCTTGTGAAAAGCCACTTTCAGCCGAAACCCTTGGTAACAACGCAGCGTTTTAAATTTGATTCGCAATGGGCACATTATGCGATATTGTAAAGAAAGATTGAGGCAAAATTTCAAACAAAAAAGCAAGAAGTCATGAAATTTATATAATGGAGGAACCTGAAGAAACAGAGTCAGATATTTACTCGCTACACACCTTAAAAAAGGGTAAAACAGAGCCAATCTACGTGACAGCGGAAGTCAACAGAAAACCCATTCGAATGGAAGTGCATACAGGTGCAACCATGACAGTCATAGGGGAACACACATTTAAGCATCTGAATGGAGGAGGCCACTCTCTAAAGCTGGAAAACTCAGATGCTAGTCTAAAGACATATACTGGTGAAGATATACGAGTAAAAGGCATATGCAAGGTTCCAGTACAATATGGAAGCCAGTCTGCTAATATACCCCTCATGGTGATAGCAGGCAGAGGACTGAGTCTCCTCAGGAGAAACTGGTTAAGAGAGATCAATCTTGAGAGATTACTGAGAACTCAATCAGAAGCAGGAAATGTTGCTGTTTGGAAAAAGGAGCATGTAAAGACTCAACAAAAGGAACTTGTCGAGTTGATGCTTCAGGACAGAGTTTGAGTTGAAGTCAGTAATCTCCAAAATGAAAAAGAAAACCTGCTGAAGGACTTTTCCACTTTGCAAGATTCCCTCAGATCCCAATTTGTACCACTAAAAAGATATGAGGAAGAACAGAAAGTATTCCACGTATCTCTGGCCATGATGAAGGATCAATTAGTTGAGAAAGCACAACAATACTTAATCCTCCAAGAAACAACTAACAAATATAAAAAAGAAGTGGAAGAACTGAAGAACTAGCTATGCGGAAGCCAAGAAGCTTCAAAAATAGAGACTCTTGAGTTTTCAAAGGAGCTGATAGGTGAGGAAATGCTAGAAGACTCAACCACTGAGTTCACTCCAGTTGAGCTCATACCTGAACCTAGTCTGGCCAATAGGGATTTGAAGAGGAAGGTGAGATTAAAGTCAGCGCTGCCAAGAAGAAAACCCATCAAAAGGAGACACACAGGAAGAAAAAGCGGAATTACTAACAAGGCCCCAAATTTTTTTTTACACAACGGGAAGCTGATCATTTTGTGTTAAATTTAGCCGTGCCCAACATCCTGATTCTCAGAACCTGCCTTACAGTTGCCCTTCATATTCTTGAACTTGGAGGGGAGGGGCAGCAGGAGTGCGTGTGATTGGGTCCGAAAGAGGATGAAAATATTCCTGTTGGAGTCTACACCACATGTAGAAGGAACTCCTCTTGCTTTGGAAGTATTTGTAGGACCCATTGAGCCTGGGAGAGTCGAAGAGGCAAACTCACAGGTTCCTACTGGGGAGCCTAGAGGACAGATAACTCCAGAGAGGAAAGCCTCAGATAAACCATTCGAAGTCATAGAACTACGAAGTTCGACATGTTTGAAAAAGCCTCCCAAGAGACTGAATTTGTAAATAGTTCATTTTTGTAAATGGTTAATATATTGTAAAATGTACTTTCAAGTAAAGGGGGAGGGATGTGGTAATCTGAGGTGTGATAAACCTTTAAGGGACTATGGGCAGATTGACCACATGACTGTAAGCTGTGTAGCGTGGGCTACCATGTTAATGTTAGTCTAGAGTAGGGTCTGGCTGGAGAATCACACATCATGTTAGTGCTCTGTTGTCGGTGTAAATAAATAGCATGTGCTTCATTTCATATTGGTCTTTGTGTCTGCAGTATATTGTAATCGACTCACCTGCTGACAGATAAATGTGCAACAGGTTCGCGAGCAAGCGGCCCCATAGTAGAACATAACACAAACCAAATAAAAACAAAAAACTACTGCGGATGCTGGAAATCCAAAACAAAAACAGAATTACCTGGAAAAACTCAGCAGGTCTGGCAGCATCGGCGGAGAAGAAAAGAGTTGACGTTTCGAGTCCTCATGACCCTTCAGCAGAACTGAGTGTAGTTAGGAGAGGGGTGAAATATAAGCTGGTTTAAGGTGGGGGGCGGGGGGAGAGAAGTTGAGGGTGGGGTGGTTGTAGGGACAAGCAAGCAGTGATAGGAGCAGATAATCAAAAGATGTCACAGACAAAAGGATCAAAGAGGTGTTGAAGGTGGTGATATTATCTAAGAAAATGTGCTAATTAAGAATGGATGGCAGGACACTCAAGGTACAGCTCTAGTGGGGGTGGGGTGGAAAGACTGACAAGGTATTAGTTGTAGATTTAAAAATAATGGAAATAGGTGGGAAAAGAAAAATCTATATAAATTATTGAAAAAAACGAAAGGGAGGGGGAAGAAATGGGGTGGGGATGGAGGGAGGGAGTTTAAGATCTAAAGTTGTTGAAAATTCAATATTCAGCCCAGAAGGCTGTAAAGTGCCTAGTTGGAAGATGAGGTGCTGTTCCTCCAGTTTGCGTTGGGCTTCACTGGAACAATGCAGCAAGCCAAGGATAGACATGTGGGCAAGAGAGCAGGGTGGAGTGTTAAAATGGCAAGCGACAGGGAGGTTTGGGTCTTTCTTGCGGACAGACCACAGGTGTTCTGCAAAGCAACGCAAACTGGGCGACTGCTTTGCAGAACACCTGCGGTCTGTCCGTAAGAAAGACCCAAACCTCCCTGTCGCTTGCCATTTTAACACTCCACCCTGCTCTCTTGCCCACATGTCTGTCCTTGGCTTGCTGCATTGTTCCAGTGAAGCCCAACGCAAACTGGAGGAACAGCACCTCATCTTCCGATATATTTGTTATCACACAAACCAATGTGTGTCTCAGCTCCCAAGGATTTACTGGGTTTTTCCCCTTTTCCAAGTTCTGTTCCAAGTTGAAGGGTTTGTTGGGGAATTTCCCATTCGCATTCAGCTAGGTGAAACCTCCAGCCCTACTTCAACACCTCACAAAATTGGATTTCCCAGGCCTAAGCATGGGCCTCACTTGCATCCTTACACAGTGACTCCAACCCAAAACACCCCTGGTTTCTGATGGCCCTCTGTTCCTTGTTCCGACTACTGCAGATCCTCTCTCTGCTGTCTCCAGGCTGCTCTGGACCTAGACTGATCAATACAGCTGAAGAGCTCTCAGAGAGGCAGACTTGCAGGAGATACATGGGGCAGGGACAGAATAAATGCAGCCTGGGGAGCACGGCCTACATCGCTCTCCTTCGGGAAGAGCAGTCGGAGAGGTGGACCTGTCAGCTGCTCGGAACTGGCCTGTGCTGAGTTCGAAAGGAGAGCGAAGAAGACAAATTGTGACAGCACAGGAAAGAAGCAATTTGATTGGTTGGAGAAGAAGTGAGCTGTTTGGTGAGTTTTTGGTGAGTATCTAGTAAGCGTTTAAGGTTTATTCTATTCCTAAGGTTTAAAATAAAGTAGGAACTGTACTTTTGGTAAGGTTCATTTAATAGGGCCAAGTAACATAAAGTTAATAGAAGTAAGCCAAAGTAAAATGAAGTAAATGTAAAGGAAGTAAATTGAAGCCATGGCAGGACAGCTCGGTCGTGTGGGATACGTGCCCTGTAATACGTGGGAACTCGTGGACGCTCCCGATGTCCTAGACGACCACATGTGCAGGAAGTGTCACCAGCTGCAGAAACTTGAGCTCTGGGTTTCAGAGCTCGAGTGGCAGCTGGATTCACTGTGGCACAGCCGAGAGGCTGAGAGCTACGTGGATAGCACGTTCAGGGAGGTGGTCCCACTACAGCTTAGAAGCCTGGAGGCAGAAAGGGAATGCATGACCACCAGGCAATCCAAGAAAACTAGGTCCCCTGGGGTCCCGCTCACAAATCGGTTTTCCATTTTGGAAGCTGGTGAGTGTGCTGGTTTTTCAGAGGAGTGCAGTCAGAGCTAAATTTGGGGCACCATGAACAGCTCAGCTGTACTAGAGGGGAGGAAAAGAAAGGAAGAGATATAGTGATAGGGGATTCATTTGTTAGGGGAACAGACAGGCATTTCTGTGGCCATAGACGTGACTTCAGGATGGTATGTTGCCTCCCTGGTGCCAGGGTCAAGGATGTCACAGAGCAGCAGCAGGACATTCTTCTGGGGGAGGGTGAACAGCCAGAAGTTGTGGTCCACGTTAGTACCAATGACTTAGGTAGGAAAGGGGATGAGCTCCTGAAAGCAGACTTTAGGTAGCTAGGAAGGAGATTGGAAAGCAGGACCTCTAAAGCAGGAATCTCATGATTACTCCCAGTCCCATGTGCAAGTGAGTATAGAAATAGGAGAATTGAGCAAATAAACATGTGGTTGGAAAGCTGGTGTAGGAGGGAGGGCATCAGATTCCTGGGGCATTGGGACCGGTTCTGGGGAAGGTGGGACATGTACATAGAGATAAAAACAAAAAACTACTGCGGATGCAGGAAATCCAAAACAAAAACAGAATTACCTGGAAAAACTCAGCAGGTCTGGCAGCATCGGCAGAGAAGAAAAGAGTCGACGTTTTGAGTCCTCATGACCCTTCAGCAGAACTGAGTATAGTTAGGAGAGGAGTGAAATATAAGCTGGTTTAAGGTGGGGCGGGGGGGCGGGGGGTGGGGAGAGAAGTTGAGGGGGGGTGGTTCCTACAACCACCCCCCCCCTCAACTTCTCTCTCTCCCCCCCGCCACCTTAAACCATGAGGACTCGAAACGTCGACTCTTTTCTTCTCCACCGATGCTGCCAGACCTGCTGAGTTTTTCCAGGTAATTCTGTTTTTGTTTGGGACATGTACATGCCAGACGGTCTACACCTGAACGAATATCCTCGCAGGGAGATTTGCTAGTGCTGTTGGGGGCGGGGGTTTTAAACTAGATGGGCAGGGGGATCGGAATCTGAGGGCAAAGTCAGAACAGGGAACGGGCGATGGAGAAATAGTGAAAGACTCTGAAAGACAGAAGAAGCACAGGTTAAAATGTGTACAGCACAGGAATTTGGCAGTGTTAAAATGTGTATATATAAATACAAGGAGTATAGCAAATAAAGCCAATGAGCTGAGGGCACACATAGACACACGGCAGCATGTTATTGTTGCTATAACGGAAACCTGGCTTAAGGAGGGGAAAAAATGGCAGCTCAACATCCCTGGATATAGAGTTTTCAGATAGGACAGGGAGGGGGATAAAAAAGGTGATGGGCTAGTATTATTGGTTAAAGAATCAATTACAGCTGTGAGGAGTGATGATATACTAAATGAGGCATCAAATGAGGTCATATGGGTTGAGCTCAGAAATAAAAAAGGGGCAACCACACTGCTAGGATTGTCCTATAGACCCTTAAATAGTGGAAGGAAGTTAGAAGAGCAAATATGTAGGCATATTTCTGAGTGCAAAAACAATAGGGCAATAATAGTTAGGGACTTCAACCACCCTAATATCAATTGGGATACGAACAGTGTGAAGGGCACAGGGGGCGTAAAATTCTTGAACTACATTTAAGAGAACTTTTTTAGCCAGCAGTAATAAGCCCAACAAAAGGGCTGCGATTCTAAATTTAGTCTTAGGAAATGAAGCTGGGCAAGTGGATGAATTAGCAATGGGGGACCATATTGGAGATGGTGACCATAATACAGTTGAAGTCAGCATCATTACAGAAAAGGACAAAGATAGAACATGAGTGAAAGTTCAAAATTGGGGGGAGACAAATTTTACAGAGCTCAGAGGTGAGCTGGTGAGAGTGGACTGGATACAGCTATTAGAAGGGAAAACTGTGTCAAATCAGTGGGAGGCATTCAAAAGTGAGATTCTATGGGCACAGTGTAGACATGTCCCCACAAAAAAAGGGTGGTACTGCCAAATCTAGAGCCCCCTGGTTATCCAGAAGCATACAGGCCAAGATAAAACAGAAAAAGAAAGCTTATGACAGTCACTATAAGACCGTAAGACATAGCAGCAGAAGTAGGAAATTCGGCCCATCGAGTCTGCTCCGCCATGCAATGAGATCATGGCTGATCTGATAATCCTCAACTCCACTTTCCTGCCTTTTCACCAAGGCTCCTTAGGCAGCACCTTCCAAACCCACGACCACTACCACCTAGAAGGACAAGGGCAGCAGATAGATGGAAACACACCACCTGGAGGTTCCTCTCCAAGTAACTCACCATCCTGACCTAGAAATATATCGCCGTTCCTTCACAGTCGCTGGGTCAAAATCCTGAAACTTCCTTCCTAATAGCACTGTGGGTGTGCCTATACTACATGGACTACTACGGTTCAAAAGGGCAGCTCACCACCACCTTCTCAAGGGGAACTAGGGAAGGGTAATAAAGGCTGGCCCAGCCAGCAAAGCCCACATCCTGTGAATGAATAAAAAAATACCCTTGATTTGCTTACTGATTAAAAATTTGTCTATCACAGCCTTGAATACACTTAACGATCCATGAGCAGCAGGCCACCAGCAGCAGAATTGTACTCGAACACAATCTGTAACCTCATGGCCCAGAATATCCCCCGCTCTACCATAACCATCAAGCCAGGGGATCAACCCTGGTTCAATGAAGAGTGCAGGAGGGCATGCCAGGAGCAGCACCAGGCATTCCTAAAAATGAGGTGTCAACTTAGTGAAGCTATAACACAGGACTACTTGCATGCCAAACAGCATAAGCAGCAAATGATAGACAGGGCTAAGCGATCCCACAACCAACGGATCAGATCTGAGCTCTGCAGTCCTGCCACATCCAGTCGTGAATGGTGGTGGGCAATTAAACAACTCACTGGAGGAAAAGGCTCCACAAATATCCCCACCCTCAATGATGGAGGAGCCCAGCACATCAGTGCAAAAGATAAGGCTGAATCATTTGCAACAATTTCCAGCCAGAAGTGCTGAGTGGGTGATCCATCTCAGCCTCCTCCTGAGGTCCCCAGCATCATAGATGCGAGTCTTCAGCCAATTCGATTCACTCCATGTGATATCAAGAAATGGCTGAAGGCACTGGACACTGCAAAGGCTTTGGGACCTGACAATATTCTGGCAATAGTACTGAAGACTTGTGCTCCAGAACTTGCTGCGCTCCTAGCCAAGCTGTTCCAGTACAACCTGGCATCCACCTGGCAATGTGGAAAGTTGCCCAGGTATGTCCTGTACACAAAAAGCAGGAAAAATCTAACCCAGCCAATTACTGCCCCATTAGTCTACTCTCCATTGTCAGTAATGTAAGGGGTCATCAACAGTGCTATCAAGCGGCACTTTCTTAGCAATAGCCTGCTCACTGACGCCCAGTTTGGGTTCCACCAGGGCCACTCAGCTCCTGATGTCATTACAGCCTTGGTTCAAACATGGACAAAAGAGCTGAACTCCCGAGGTGAGGTGAGAGTGACCGCCCTAGACATTAAGGCAGCATTTGACCGAGTGTGGCATCAAGGAGCCTTAGCAAAACTGGAGTCAATGGGAATCAGGGGGAAAACTCTCCGCTGGTTGGAGTCATACCTAGCACAAAGGAAGATGGTTGTGGTTGTTGGAGGTCAGTCATCTCAGCTCCAGGACATCACTGCAGGAGTTCCTCAGGGTAGTGTCCTCGGCCCAATCATCTTCAGCTGCTTCATCAATGACCTTCCTTTCATCATAAGGTCAGGAGCGGGGATGTTCGCTGATGATTGCACAATGTTCAGCACCATTCGCGACTCCTCAGATACTGAAGCAGTCTATGTCCAAATGCATCAAGACCTGGACAATATCCAAGGTAGGGCTGACAAGTGGCAAGTAACATTCGCACCACACAAGTGTCAGGCAATGACCATCTCCAACAAGAGAGAATCCAAGCATTGTCCCTTGACATTCAATGGCATTACCATCACTGAATCCCCCACTATAAACATCCTGGGGGGTTACCATTGACCAGAAACTGAACTGGACTAGACATATAAATGCTGTGGCTACAAGAGCAGGTCAGGGGCTTGGAATAGTGCACGGGTAGCCTATTCCCTGACTCCCCAAAATCTGTCCACCATCTACAAGGCACAAGTCAGGAGTGTGATGGAATACTCCCCACTTGCCTGGATGAGTGCAGCTCCCACAACACTCAAGGAGCTTGACACCGCCCACGACAAAGCAGCCCGCATGATTGGCATCATACCACAAACATTCTCTCCCTCCACCACCGAGCACAGTGGCAGCAGTGTGTACCATCTACAAGATGCACTGCAGGAATTCACCAAGGCTCCTTCGACAGCACCTTCCAGATCCACGACCGCTACCACCCAGAAGGACAAGGGCAGCAGATAGATGGGAACACCACAACCTGGAAGTTCCCCTCCAATTCACTCACCATCCTGATGTGGAAATATTTTGCCGTTACTTCACTGTTGCTGGGTCAAAATCCTGGAACTCCCTTCCTAACAGCACTGTGGGTGTACTCACACTGCATGGACTGCAGCTGTTCAAGAAGGCAGCTCACCACCACCTTCTCAAGGGCAACTAGGGGTGGGTAATAAATACTAGCCCAGCCAGCAGAGCCCACATGCCGTGAATGAATAAAAAAAACCCCAGCCTCTACAGCCCTCTGCGGTAAATAATTCCATCGATTTATTACCCCTGGAGAAATTCCTCCTCATCTCTACTTTAAATGGGCGCCTCCATTACTCTGAGATCACAAAAGACTTACTACCGTAGAAAACCTAGAGGAGTACAGAAAGTGCAGGGGTGAAGTAAAAATGGAAATTAGGAAAGCAAAGAGAGGAAACGAAAATATATTGGCAGGTAAAATCAAAGAAAATCTTAAGATGTTTTACCAGTACCTTAAGAGCAAGAGAATAACTAAGGAAAGGGTAGGGCCTTTCAGAGATGTACATGATAACTTGTGGGTTGATGCAGAAGATGTGGGCAGGGTTCTCAATGATAAGGTAAATGAGCTTGTGGCGCAGATTGAAATTGGCAGGTATGATGTGGTGGGCATCACCACATGCATGGCTGCAAGGGGATCAGGACTGGGAGCTAAATATCCAAGGATATACATTCTATCGAAAAGATAGGCAGGTTGGCAGAGGGGGTGGGGTTGCTTTGTTAGTAAGAAATGAAATTAAATCGATAGCAAGAAATGACGTAGGGTCAGATGATGTAGAATCTGTGTGGGTAGAGTTGAGGAACCGCAAAGGTAAAAAAACCATAATGGGAGTTATGTACAGGCCTCCGAACAGTAGTCAGGATGTGGGGCACAAGATACACCAGGAGACAGAAAAGGCGTGTAAGAAAGGCAAAGTTACAGTGATCACGGGGGATTTCAATATGCAGGTAGACTGGGAAAATCAGGTTGGTAGTGGATCCCAAGAAAAGGAATTTGTAAAATGTCTACGAGATGGCTTTTTGGAGCAGCTTGTGTTGGAGCCCACTAGGGAACAGGCAATTCTAGATTAAGTGATGTGTAATGAGGCAGATTTGATAAGGGAGCTTAAGGTGAAGGAACCCTTAGGAGGAAGTGACCATAATATGATAGGATTTACCCTGCTATTTGAGAGGAAAAAGCTGGAATCAGATGTAACGGTATTACAGTTGAATAAAGGCAACTACAGAGGCATGAGGGAGGAGCTGGCCAGAATTGACTGGGAGATGAGCCTAGCAGGAAAGACAGTGGAACAGCAATGGCAAGAGTTTCTGGGAGTAATTTGGGAGACACAGCAAAAATTCATCCCTAGGAAGAAGAAGCATACTAAAGGGAGGACGAGGCAACCATGGCTGACAAGGGAAGTCAGGGACAGCATAAAAGCTAAAGAGGAATGTGGCGAAGAGCAGTGGGAAACCAGGGGATTGGGAAGCCTACAAAGACCAACAGAGGACAACTAAAAAAGAAATAAGGAGGGAGAAGATTAAATATGAGGGTAAACTAGCCAGTAATATAAAAGAAGATTGCAAGAGGTTTTTTAGATATATAAAGGGTAAGAGAGAGGCAAAAGTGGAGATTGGGCCGCTGGAAAATGACGTTGGAGAAGTAGTAGTGGGGAACAAAGAAATGGCGGAGGAACTGAATAGGTACTTTGCGTCAGTCTTCACGGTGGAAGACACGAGTAACATCTCCAAAGTTCAAGAGAGTCGGGGGGCAGAGGTGAGTATGGTGGCCATTACCAAGGAGAAGGTGCTAGGAAAACTGAAAGGTCTGAAGGTGGATAAATCACTTGGACCAGATGGATTACACCCCAGAGTTCTGAAGGAGATAGCTGAAGAGAAAGTGGAGGCGTTAGTGGTGATCTTTCAGGAATCACTCGAGTCAGGGAGGGTCCCAGAGGACTGGAAAATCGCTAATGTAACCCCCCTGTTTAAGAAGGGAGTGAGGCAAAAGATGGGAAAATACAGGCCAATTAGCCTGACCTCGGTCGTTGGTAAGATTTTAGAGTCCATTATTAAGGATGAGATTTCAGAATACTTGGAAGTGCATGATAAAATAGGGCAAAGTCAGCATGGTTTCATCAAGGGGAGGTCATGCCTGACAAATCTGTTAGAATTCTTTGAGGAGGTAACAAGTAGGTTAGACAAAGGAGAGCCAATGGATGTTATCTACTTGGACTTCCAGAAGGCCTTTGACAAGGTGCCGCACAGGAGGCTGCTCAGTAAGATAAGAGCCCATGGTGTTAGAGGCAAGGTACTAGCATGGATAGAAGATTGGCTATCTGGCAGGAGGCAGAGAGTGGGGATAAGGGGGTCCTTCTCAGGATGGCGGCCAGTGACTAGTGGAGTTCCGCAGGGGTCAGTGTTGGGACCACAACTTTTCACTTTATACATTAATGATCTAGATGAAGGAACTGAGGGCATCCTGGCTAAGTTTGCAGATGATACAAAGATAGGTGGAGGGACAGGTAGTATTGAGGAGGTGGGGAGGCTGCAGAAGGATTTGGACAGGTTAGGAGAATGGGCAAAGAAGTGGCAGATGGAATACAACGTGGGGAAGTGTGAGGTCATGCACTTTGGTAGGAAGAATAGAGGCGTAGACTATTTTCTAAAAGGGGAGAGAATTCAGAAATCTGGAGTGCAAAGGGACTTGGGAGTCCTAGTCCAGGATTCTCTTAAGGTTAACTTGCAGGTTGAGTCGGTAGTTAGGAAGGCAAATGCAATGTTGGCATTTATTTCGAGAGGACTAGAATATAAAAGCAGGGATGTGCTGCTGAGGCTTTATAAGGCTCTGGTCAGACCACATTTAGAATATTGTGAGCAATTTTGGGCCCTGTATCTCAGGAAGGATGTGCTGGCCCTGGAGAGGGTCCAGAGGAGGTTCACGAGAACGATCCCAGGAATGAAAGGCTTAACATATGAGGAACGTTTGAGGACTCTGGGTCTATACTTGATGGAGTTTAGAAGGATGAGGGGGGATCTGATTGAAACTTACAGAATACTGAAAGGCCTGGATAGAGTGGACGTGGGGAAGATGTTTCCATTAGTAGGAGAGACTAGGACCTGAGGGCACAGCCTCAGAGTAAAGGGAAGACCTTTTAGAACAGAGATGAGGAGAAACTTCTTTAGCCAGAGAGTGGTGAATCTATGGAATTCATTGCCACAGAAGGCTGTGGAGGCTAGGTCATTGAGTGTATTTAAGACCGAGATAGATAGGTTCTTGATTGCTAAGGGGATCAAAGGTTACGGGGAGAAGGCGGGAGAATGGGGTTGAAAAACTTATCAGCCATGATTGAATGGCGGAGCAGACTCGATGGGCCGAATAGCCTAATTTCTGCTCCTATGTCTTATGGTCTTTTGGTCTTATGGTCTTATGAGTACTTTGTCTCTGTCTTCACTAAGGAGAGGGATGATGCAGACATTCCAGTTAATGAGGAGGAGTGTGAAACATTAGATACAATAAGCATAGTGAGAGAGGAAGTACTGGAGCGACTGACATTCTTGAAGGTGGATAAGTCACCAGGGCTGGATGTATTGTATCCCAGACTGTTAAAGGAAGCCAGGGAGAAAATAAGGAATGCTCTGAGGATTATTTTCCAATCCTCACTAGATACAGGCGTGGTACCAGGTGATTGGAGGTCTGTAAATGTGTACCATTATTTAAAAAGGGTGCAAGGGATAGGCCTGAAAATTATAGACCGGTCAGTCTGTCTTCAGTGGTGGGCAAATTATTGGAATCAATTCTGAGAGACAGGATAAACTGTCACTTAGAAAGGCATGGATTAATCAGGGATAGTCAGCATAGGTTTGTTAGGAAAAGGTTGTGTCTTACTAACTTAATAGAATTTTTTGAGGAAGTAACAAGGAAGATTGATGAGGGTAGTGCAGTGGATGTTGTTTACATGGATTTTAGTAAGGCTTTTGACAAGGTCCCACCTGGCAGACTGGTCAGAAAAGTGAGATCCCATGGGATACAGGGGAAGGTGACAAGTTGGATCCAAAATTAGCTCAGCGACAGGAAACAAATAGTTGATGGATGTTTTTGCGAATGAAAAATGGTTTCCAGTGGTGTTCCACAGGGCTCAGTGTTAGCGCCATTGCTGTTTGTTGTATATATAAATGATTTGGACATACATGTGGGAGGTATGATTGGGAAATTTGTAGATGACACAATAATTGGCCGTGTATTTGATAGCGAAGAGGATAGCTGTTGTCTCCAGAATAATATCAATGGTTTAGTTGAGTGGGCAAAAAAGTGGCAAATGGAATTAAATCCAGAAAAGTGTGAGGTAATGCATTTGGGAAGGCCAAACAAAGCAAGGAAATACTCAATAAGCAGGAGGATATTGAGGGAGATTGAGGAAGTGAGAGACTTTGGAGTGCGTGCCCACAGGTCCTTGAAGGTGGCAGGACAGGTGGACAAGGTGGTAAAGAAAGCATATGGAATGCTTTCTTTCATTGGACGAGGTGTTGAATACAAAAGAGGGATGTAATGCTGACACTGCATAAAACACTGGTTGGGCCACAGCTGGAATTTTGTGTACAGTTCTGGTCACCACATTACAGGAAGGACCATAATTGCTCTGGAGAAAGTGCAGAGGAGATTTACAAGAATGTTGCCGGGGCTTGAAAATTGAAGCTATGAGGAGAGATTGGATGGACTAGGGTTGTTTTCCTTAGAACAGAGGAGGCTGAGGGGTGACCTAATTGAGGTGTACAAAATTATGAGGAGCCTAGATAGGGTAGACAGGAAAGACTTGTTTCCCCTAGCTGAGGGGTCGATTACCAGGAGGAATAGATTTAAGGTGACTGGTAGAAGGATTAGAGGGGACATGAAGATAAACTTTTTCACCCAGAGGGTGGTGGACTTCTGGAATTTACTGCCTAAATCAGTGGTTGAGGCTGAAACACTCAACTCATTTAAAAGGTACATAGATCTGCATCTGATGTGCTGTAACCTGTAAGGCTATGGACCAGGTGCTGGAAAGTAAGATTAAAATGAGTGCCTAGTTCCTTTTTCATCTTTTTCAGGCCGGCACAGACATGATGGACTGAATGGCCTCTTTCTGCAGCACAACTTTTTAATGTTTTCTATGGTTCTATATACAAAAACAAAAAAAAAAGACTTTCTAGCACTCCACAGCCTGTCTCCATGGGAACTTGATACACATGGCCTGTTCCCAGATAGAAATGAAAATGAATTATCTTTAACTTTAAACATGCCCGTTGATCTGAAACGTATATGGATTCTTTAGCCTTTCTTTGCTTTCCAAGTGCCGTCAGACTTTTCTTTGATCTGGGGAAATTACATGAATAATATAAACCCCCCAGTTTACATTTTAGTTTCAAACCTTCTCCTGAGACCCTACAGACAACCCGTCTCCTCAAGAGATATTCAGAGAAGCCACTTTTAACCTAGGTACCTCTCACCACCATTTCAGCAGCACAATAAGAATTCCCCTTTGATCTGCAGCTCTAGACCTATTTGATAATCTACCCAGGCCAAGAGTTCTTGCATCTATCCTACATTTAAAAATTACAATTTTGTAGTAACTGAAGGTATACCCCTCCTGCTGTCTATCGGGAGTCACGTGATGTTCTTGGAGGCTCCGACCAATGAACCATAAGCGCAGGGAATCCGAAGGGCTTCCTGTCGAGGGTCCTCATCGAGCATGTAGCATCTGAAAAGGTCTCTGTAATAAAGCTTATCTGTCTCTTGTTGAAACCTGTCCCGTCCATCTACTCATTAGAAATTTCCAAACTAAAAGTTGATCCTATAATATACAAATTTGCAACAGAATTGAGGTGAAACTTCTTTAGCCAGCGAGTGGTGATAATGTGAAACTCATTACCACAGCAAGTAGTTGAGGTGAATTGTATAGATGCATTTAAGGGAAAGTTAGGTACACATATGAGGGAGAAGGGAATTTAGGGTTTTAGAGGTAGATGAAGAAGGACGGCAGGAGGCTGGAGAGGAGCATAAATGCTGGCATGTTGAGCTGAGTAGTTTGTTTCTGTATTGTATATTTTACATAATTCTATGTAAATCCTGACTTGAAAAATCTTTGCCATTCCTTTATTGTCACTGGGTCAAAATTTTGGAACTCCCCACCAAACGGTGCTGTTGGATTACCAGCACCACACAGACTGCAGCCGACCAAGAAAAAGGTTTAACTTCTCAGGTGCAAATAGCGATGGGCAATAAATGCTGACCTTTCCAGTGACACCCACATTCTGCAAATGTGATAAAAACTCTAACAAAACCTGTGTGGTGCCCAGAATTGAAGATAATACAGCATCAGAGACCAAACCAGTGTTGTATAAAGATTTAGCATAACCTCCTTGCTTTTATATTCTATTCCTCTATTCATATAACCAATGCCACTATATATTTTTTAACACCCTTGTCAACTTGACCTGCCACCATTAACAATTTGTGTACATACGCCCATTGGTCTCTCTTGTCTTGAAACCCCATTTAAAATTCAACTATTACATTCATGTTGCCTCTCCTCATTTCTCCTACCAAAATGTATCACTTCACACCTCTCAGCATTAAATAGTATCTGACCCATGTCTTCCCCTCTTACCTGCTTATCAATGTTCTCCCGAAGTCTGTTGCTGTCCTCCCCACTGTTTACTATATTTCCAAGCTTTGTGTCATTTGCAAACTTTGAGATATATGTCTGCATAACTGAGTTTGGGTTATTAATGTGCATCAAATGTGGTCCTCATACCAACCTGTGGAGGACAGCACTGCACACATCCCTTCAGTTTGTTAAACAATTCATTACTAATATGCT
The DNA here is from genome assembly GCF_964194155.1 of Cetorhinus maximus. NCBI lineage: Eukaryota > Metazoa > Chordata > Chondrichthyes > Lamniformes > Cetorhinidae > Cetorhinus > Cetorhinus maximus. Next base: position 30,470,438 of record NC_135880.1, on the reverse strand, counting down.
CTCTCCTTTCTGACTTTAACCAATTTTGTACCAATGCTGCCCCTTTAATCCCATGAGCTTTAATTTTGATAACAAATGTGCTATGTGATACTCAATCAGATAGATAGAGTTGCCAATCGCCAGTCTTTTCCTAGAGTGTCCAGCTATGAAAGATTCATTTCCTAGCCAGTGCTGCAAAAGAACTTGGGAGAACACTTCACTCACTCACATTTCCAGAACCGCTTCATCTAATTGAAGGTCACAGGGGAGTTGGAGCCTATCCCAACAGGGAATCGGCACTAGGTAGGGTACACCCAAGACAGGACACCAGTACATCACAGGGATGATTTACTGTAGGCAATCCACCTAACCAGTAGGTCTTTGGACAGTGGGAGGAAACCGGTTCACCCAGCAGAAACCCACGCAGACACAGGGAGAACATGCAAACTCCACACAGGCAGACACCTGAAGTCAGGATTGAACCCAGATCCCTGGAGCTGTGAGGCAGCAGCACTAACCACTGCGCCACCTTGGGAGAGCAATCATTGCAAACTGATAGGTTTTGGTATACTGAGGGAATTAAGGAATATGGGGAGCGGGTGGGAAATTGGAGTTGAGTGAGAGGATCAGCCATGGTCGTATTGAATTGCGGAGTGAGCTCAAAGGCCAAAGGCCTGCTTTCTTATATACTTGCGAGATTGCCAATTTTCCATTTGCATCTATGTCAATTCCTTTGTGCCAAAGTCAATATCGAGTGGTTCCTGGTGATTTTTTGCGTTACTCCATACTGAATTTGTTTCAAAGTAACATTATGTCATCTGATGAAACATCCACTCTGAGTTGGCAACCCAGCATCCAATTCATGGGATGCTGAAATTCAACAAAACAAAATTTTCCAAAATTTTTGGAAGCCTTATAGCAAGTGCACAAGTTCATCCCATTACAAAGCTTCCAACACTTTTCCCCTCTCTCCTTTAGGAGTGAGGAGTGAAGTTGTTCTCACTTATTTAAGCAGGAATCTGTGCAGATTCGTTGCTTTCAATCTTTGGGAGTTTCCTTTTCTTTTAAAATTCATTTTTACAGTATGTGGGTGTCGCTGGCTAGGCCAGCATTTATTGCCCATCCCTAATTGCCCTTGAGAAGGTGGTGGTGAGCTGCCTTCTTGAACTGCTGCAGTCCCTGTGGTGTAGGTACATCCACAGTGCTGTTAGGGAAGGAGTTCCAGGATTTTGACCCAGTGACAGTGAAGGAACAGCGATATATTTCCAAATCAGGGGGATGGTGAGTGGCTTGGAGGGTAACTTCCACCTGGTGGTGTTCCTATATACTTGCCGCCCTTGTCCTTCAGTCATGGGTTTGGAAGGTGCTGCCTAAGGAGCCTTGATGAGTTTCTTCAGTGCATCTTGTAGATGGTACACACTGCTGCCTCTATTCACCGGTTGTTGAGGGAATGAATGTTTGTGGGTGGGGTGCCAAGCAAGAGGGCTGCTTTGTCCTGGATGGTGTCAAGCTTCTTGAGTGTTGTTGGAGCTGATATGTTTGACTGTCTACTGTTAAAATTAAGGTTTCTTCTTTGCCCTTTTGGCTACTTTGGTGCTATTTCCTGTTGACGTTTCTGTATTGCTAGTCTGTTTTTGATCAGCTCTATTCCCAGGACAGTCTGGCTCACAGCTGCTACTTCATTTGCATCGAGGAAGTTGTTCAGTATGGGAATTCCTTTGGGTATTGATGGAGGAAAATGAGGAAGAAATAATTGAGGACAACCTGCAGCCAATCATCGATTGACAAGACTTAGACCCAAGTTTATGGTTTTCATCCTGCATAGACAGCCCTATCTATACAATCGATCTATAAACACCTCCATTACAATCAGCTGTTCCTCAATAACTAGACATGTCCATTGCCTGCTATTTTAATGTGGCCCCTTTCAAAAAGAAGTTTGGGACTAGGTTGAAATCAATTCATTTTCTGATTTGTGCAATTACTGCTTGTTTCCCGATCGTGTTTCCTTTTGGCTACCTAATGTACCTAATGTACCTTCTTCTAGGTAGGGTTGCAAAGCTTTCCAGATTATGCAAGAGTGTTCCAAAATGGGTGATTGGTCCCCCAGGCTGTGCTGCCTGCGACTAAGATGAAATGATCCTTCTACGCATGGTTTGCAGATGCACAGTACTCTAGTTGTCATGGCTTGCCGTCAATCAGCATTCCCTGGTCCCTTTTGGCTGCAATTACAGTAATGAGACATTGGTGGTGGAGGCTCAGCTGTGGAGTGCAGTGTGCAAGAGAGAAGTTATAATGGTGGAGGTTAGATATATAAATGAGTTAAATGTCTAAACGTTCAATGCAAATGATGTGAACTGAGCATTACACAAAGGCAAAGCAGGATCTTTATTGGCAGACAAAATAAAAATGAACTCGTTGGAGAAGTTCTTGAAAATTTAACAAGAAAAGAAAATTTATGGAAAATTGTAATTTTGTTAGTGAGCTGAGTTAATGTTAAGGAAGTGTAAGTTTCTGGGGCAGGATTTAAACTCAAAACCATGATTGAGCCACATGACATAAGGAGGGATTATATGTTATTAAACATGAGGGACTCCTGCAGCAATTTCCTGGGGCAGAGAAGAACGGCCTCCAACAACTCCAATCACCTTCTGCTGTACTAGATACTGGAATGTTGTTTCTCAATTAACTTCCGTTTGACTCATGCTTCTTGGTGCCAAGAGCAGTCACTCTAACATAATCTCTGGCAGAGAAATTGTTTCGCTTAAATAGATATTAAAACCAGTCCCTGCTGTACCTCAATGTTCATTTTTACCAATAATAGTTTTAACACTTGGAAAGTTCAGTGACTTCTTTCCTTCTTTTAATAAAGCCTGAAAGGGATCATTGCTTTGCTAATATTTTAGTTCAGATAAGTATGCATTGATCTAAGATATACTATGGGACGACATGATTGGTCTGTATTGGCACCTTCTGATCAGATGAGACCATGTTAAATGTTGCTAACTTCGAAAACCTATTAGCAATAAAAATTAGACATCCAGCAGAAATCGCAGTTCACTGTTAAATGAAAACACTTCATCTAAAAGGCTGGCCTAATATTTGTCTTAAAACAAATGCTAAAGCACAAGTGACTAAGAATGGAACACGTATGCAAATTTATGATTTGCTCTTTTGAACTCAAGACATATTTGGAGATTGAAAGGATGTGCAGTGAACCAGAGATATGCTCTGAAGCTTGCAGATGTTTGTTATTTAATTGTTGGACAAGTGATGAATGTTATAAAGGGTGACTTTAGGGTCTTGTGCGTTCAGTGGGGAATTCATGCTCAAAGGTAAAGTGGTAAAAGCCTGGATTTACCACTCAGACAAAACCCTGAATGAAAAGACAGCACAGAACAGTTATGTCTAAACAAATGTTGTTAACCTCCATTGCAGTTACCAGGGTCAGCCTAATTTAATCAATGATGGCGAGCTCCTGGCATAAGCGCACCGATGATTAGGACTTCATTATTGGGAAATATCATGCTGATGCTGGAATTAAAAGCCTACAGTAATGGGGCAATGCCACAAAAGTGGTTTTGGAAGTAAATTGGAAATGTATTTAACTCTACTGCTGCCTTTCAGCTCTGCGGAAGGGCCGGTAGGTTCACTGATAGATTTATAGAGATCCTTCTCTGCTAGGAATGGTGGAAGAGGGAGGCATTATTTGGCAAAGAATATGATCAGCAGCACAGCAGTAGAGCAGGAGGCGGCTAGGGCACTCATTGCTAATCCGATCATCTCAGGCATGGCAACTCAGTGTTGGATATGGTTTACTGACCATGCCAGTGCAAACCAGGTGAGAGAAGTCAGCCAGATCTTCAAAGGCCTTTTGGCCCAAAATGCTGAATCTGTTTATGTTCTACATGAGCCTCTCCCCACCTTACTTTATCTCACTCTATCAATGTATCTTCCTAATCCTTTCTCCTTCAAGTACTTGTCTAGTTTCCAGTTATTTAGCACGCCTGCCTATCGCACTGCATTAATGTGCTTCAATGCCCAGGGGGCTGCACAGTACAACTTTCACCCTTCCCTTAATCTGGAAGTGTTCCTTCACTCACAGACCTCCATACATTTATTCCAGTCACTCATATGCTATGTATTTGCTTGCTGCATGCAATAGCCATCAGATCCATATAATCTGCATGCTGTCTCCTGGGCTTTATTTCATCTCTTTGGTGTCTTTATCCCCTCTCCTCAAAAAACCTTTGATCCCGCTGTCCCTGCAAATTACTGTCCCATCTCTAACCTCCCTCTCCTTTCCAGAGTCCTTGAATGTGTTGCCACCTCCCAAATCCATTCCCAACTTTCTCACAACTCCTGAATTTTACAGGGCGTTGTGGTCCTTGCCCTTCAGCTAAAAAGTTGGTGGGCCACCTGCCCATGACCCTGAAGGCTGCCCCGCAACAATTTATTGCTGGGAGCAGGGTTAATTGCATTAAGGCAAGACTTCTGCCCCTATCGTATATGACAACCCGCCTTAGAGAGCTGCTGGCCAATCAAATTGGCCAGCAGCTCTGTAGTCCCACCAGCGCCATCAGGAGCGGTGGCCACTGCTGGGATTACAAACAGTCCCATTACACTGAGCAGCCCAGGGAATTCTGGAGTCGGAGGGGTGGGGGTGGGGGGGGGGAGCATTTCTGTGAGGAGGGTGAGGGGTTGCATTAAAATGGCCAGTGGGGAGGGTCAAAGAGGGGGATGCCTTTGGGGGGAGTGCCAAGAGGACCCAAAAGATATCTGCTGCATGTGGCCTGAGACCAGCCCGTGCAGCTAAAGCTGCCAGGCTTCCAATATGGAGTGGACTATACCCCATCACCAGTAAATTAACAGCAGCAGCAGGATGAGACCCTTAAGTGCCCATTAATTCACCATTTAAGGGTCTCAATGGGCCCAAGGGTGGGTGGCTGCCCGACACTTTCCCTGTAATCCATAAAATTTCAGGCAGGTTGGAGGTAGGCGGTTAGGCACTGGGAAAGCCACCTGGTGAATTTTACCGGCCCCTTCCACTTTCAAACCCACTGGCACGGCAGCGTAAAATCCAGCCCCATGTTTGAATAGCTCCAACCAGATTTCCGCCCCTGGCAAAGTACTGAAGCAGCTCTTATCAAAGTCACAACTGACATTTTATGTGACGATGATAAAGGTAAACTTTCCCTCCTCATCCTTCTCGACCTGTCTGCAGCCTGTGACGTGGTTGACCGTACCATCCTCCTCCAGCGCCTCTCCACTGTTGTTCAGCTGACTAGGACTGCTCTCATGTGGCTCCTATCTATCTAATATCTATCTAGCTATCTAATCATTGCCAGAGAATCACATTCAATGGCTTCTCTTCCAGCTCCCGCACTATTGCCTCTGGAGTCTCCCAATGGTCGATCCTTGGTCCCCTTCTATTTCTTATCTATGTGCTGCCTCTTGGCAACATCATCCAAAGGCACACCATTAGTTTTCACTTGTATGCTGATGACAGCCAGCTCTACCTCAGTGCCACCTCTCTCGACTCCGCCACTGCAGTTAAATTATTTGACTGCTTATCCAAGATCCATGTCTGGATCAGCAGAAATTTCCTCCAATTAAATATTGGTAAGACCGAAGCCATTGTTTTCAGTCCCTGCTCCAAGCACCATTCCTTAATTCCAGATTCCATCCCTCTCCCTGGCAGCAGTGTGAGATTAAGCTCGTCTGTATGCAACCTTGGTGCCACATTTGGTCCCAAGATGAACTACCAGCTTCATATTTGTGCCATTTCTAAGACCACCTTTTTTCACCTCTGTATCATTGTTTGACTTTGCCTGTGTCTCAGCTCATCTTCTGCTGAAACCCTCATCAATGCCTTTGTTACATCTAGACTTGACTATTCCAATGCACTCCTGCCCGGTCTCCCACTTTCTACCTTCAGGAAACTTGAGGTCTTCCAAAACTCTGCTGCCCGTGTCTTAACTCATAGCAAGTCCCGTTCCCCTATCACCCCTGTGCTCATTGACCTGCATTGGCTCCTGGTTAAGCAACATCTTAAATTTAAAATTCTCATCCCTGTTTTCAAACCCCTCCATGCCCTTGCCCCTCCTTTTCTCTGTCATCTCCTCCATCCCAACAACCCTCCGAGATACCTGTGCTTCTCTAATACAGGCCTCTTGTGTGTTCCCAATCATAATTCCTCCACCATATGGGGCACATGGTGACTGGACTAGTAAGCCAGGGGCCCAGGCTAATGCTCTGGGGAAATGGGTTCAAATCTAACCACGGCAGCTGGTGGAATTTGAATTCAATTAATAAATCTGGAATATAAAGTTGGTATCAATCATAGTGACCATAAAACTATCATCAATTGTCATGAAAACCTATCTGGTTCACTAAAGTCCTTTAGGGGAGGGAAATCTGTCACTCTTACCCAGTCTGGCCTACTCCAGACCTAGAGCAATGTGGTTGACTGTTAACTGCCCTCTGCGATGGCCACTCAGTTCAAGGGCAATTAGGGATGGGCAACAAACGCTGGCCTTGCCAGTGACACCCACATCCCATGAAAGAATAAAGAAAAAAGACTGTGACTGTGCCTGGAGTTGCCTAAGCTCTGGAATTCCCTCCCTATATCTCTCCGCCTCTCTATCACACTTTCTTCCATGAAGACACTTCTTAAAACCTACCTTTTACCAAGCTTTTAGTCATCTAATATCTGCTTTGTGGCTCAGTGTCATACCTTGGACGGAGTTTAATGTCTGCAGTGGGGACTCCTGCCCATCAGTTGGAGGAGTAGTGGGAACACTGTGTGGAATCATCTCACCGGAGGATCAATGCGATTGTCAGGCAATCAGGCGCATACTTGGACTGCGTCGGACCTCCCACGCAAATCCGGCCCCTGAGAGCTGCTACTAGTCAGAGACTGGCAGCTCTCCAGTACTGGCAGTGCCACTGGGAGCGGTGACCACTGCCGGTACAACATTTGGGCTCACCTTGAGGATCACCAGCGGATCCCCAGATAGAGGTGAGCGTGGGCGGGATGAGGGTTGCAGGGAGGGAATCACCAGCAAGGAGGTGGAAGAGGGCGGTTAGGAAGGGAGGCAAGGGGGTAGCTTTCATCGGGCAACCCCTTCCTGATGCTGGATATCTCGATGGGGCACTGAGTACCTCTGAATGAGGGACACCCTCCCACTAGGCTGCAGGCAAACCTGAGTTCCATGCCTGCTGCTGGTTAAATACAGCAGTGATGGGAATGAAGCCTTTAAGTGGCAATTAAGGGCCTCAGTTGGCTGCCGTGCATCCTTGCTGCCCTGAGGCTAAATGATGGGAGGGAGGGGTGGAGGGGGAGCGCGAGGATAGTGGAGTCCTGAAACCCCGCCCACCTGCCCGAACATAGGGCCCTCCCACCTCCAAACTCAACTCTGAGAGCGGCATTAGATTCCAGCCTTTGTTTTATACTAATCCTGTGAAGCACCTTGGGACGTTTCATTACGTTAATACAAGTTGCTGTTGTCTGCTGTTCCTCAGATCAATGACCATGCAGAGTTAAGATGGGGATGCTTGATAGGAATCACTGACAGGCCCCAGGTGTGGCTATGCCACTAGCTTAGCAACATACACAAATTTTTAATGGAAAACATCTTACATCTTACAAAGGTATTTCACGCAAATATTTACTTAATAAATACCTACCACCGTTCGGTTGAAATTCTTTCTCTTTCACCAGAGTTTGGAATTCTGCTACCAATTTATCCAATACAGCCCTTCTCATTGCAGAGTCTGGGTTTTTGTCCAGCGGTTACAATTGGTAACATGTATCACACGATTGGATTCTGCTTCTATTACCATGATGTGCCCTGTTGGTGCTATTCATTATTGATTGGACTTGCATTCTTCAACTATTCCAATTGGTTGACCTGACCGCTCCTCTGTCCATACAATGTTGCTGCTGTTGCCATGGTGCCATCGCCTGGTACTTTTACCTGTATTGTGCACCATTTCAGCAAATAATTAACAACTAAGTACGAACCAAGGATACAAGACACACACAATGACTAAAGAAAATTACTAACAAAATCTGCTTTTCACCTAGATAAGAGCAAAATGCTGTGCATGCTGGAAATCCGAAATAAAAACAGAAAATGCTGGAAAAACTCTGGCAGCATCTGCGGAGAGAGAAACAGAGTTAACATATCGAGGCCGTATGAGTCTTCTTCAGAGCTCGGAAGTGGCGATGCATGGAAACACCACCACCTGGAAATTCCCTTCCAAGCCACTCACAGACCTGACTTGGAATATATCACCATTCCTTCACTGTCGCTAGGTCAAAATCCTGGAACTCCCTCCCAAACAGCACTGTGGATGTACCTACAACAGAGGGCCTAAAGCAGTTCAAGAAGGCAGCTCACAACCACCTTCTCAAGGGGAAATAGGGATGGGCAATAAAAATGGGCAACAAAAGGGAAACCCACGTCCCCTGATAGAATAAAAAAAATTCCCTCATTGGGTGAGAACTGAGATCAACCAAAAAGTGTTGTGAAAAATTTGTCTTCAACAATCAGAACCTGCGTTGGAATAGCATCTATAACAAACCAGTAACAAAAGGCCTTTCACTGGAATATAATCAGAAAATAAAAAAAGCCTATGCACACTGTGTGTTTTGGGGATTGCCAAGCTACTTACTTGTCATTATCCCTAAATCTTTGTCATTCTGTGGCCCTAGATTTGTTTACTGTAATTTGCTCTAGGATGTTGGGAGGCTGTTTCATCTGGCTGGAGAGTCGTGAATTAGAGGTCAAGGCCTCAGGATAAGGGATCAGCCATTTAGGACTAAGGTAAGGAGAAATTTCTTCACCCAGATGGTTGTGAATCTTTGTAATTCTGTGCCCCCAAGAGCTGTGATGGTGACTTGTTGAGTATATTCAAGACAGTGAATGGTTATATTTTTGGGTATTAAGGGAATCAAGGGATAGCGGGGTGGGTAGAGAAGGAAACTGGAGTTGAGATAGAAGATCAGCCATGATCTTATTGAATGGTGTGTCAGGCTCAAGGGGGCAAATGGCCTACTCCAGCTCCTATTTACTTATGTTCTTATCTTATCCTTTAAATGTGAAGGCAATGAAGACCAAATACAATGTTGAATAAGCTTTAAAAGCACGCGTATGGCAAGCAAATCCAGAACTGAACTGGTTAAATATGAGACAGTTGCTCAGTTTATAATTTTGTGACCATGTGGTAACATTTAAACTGCTTTTGTTTTTCATTTCTTTATTTGGTTTCGTTTTCTGTCAGAACATTGCCATTTGCCATTTATTTGGATCCCACGTTTTTATAAGTTCTATGTATTTATTTATTGACATCAGATTATGTGATAACGTGTTTCAGTTAGGTACTGTATAGAGCTTCCTGTGGTTATGTGCAGGAAATGTACACATTGAGATGTGCAGACAACAAGCGTGTCTACTCACACTGAAACATTTTCGCTTATCAAATGACTAACAATATGGTACAGCAGCTGCCATAAGATTTCTGATCACCAAAGAGCTCAAATTCTACTACGGGTGCACCAGTTACCCTTGCTTGGCACATTTTGCACTCACAACATGCAGTGGGACTTCCCCTGTGCTTTCCACTGACAATTCATTTAAATGCAGCTGGTGTGTTCTGAGTGCATATTGTGCTGCACACTGGGAGTACAATTTCCTGTGCAGCAACAGAAATGTGCTCATGCATCTCCCCAAAATGGCACCTGCACATACTTTTGTTGGCAAAGATCGAAACCGAGCATTTTCTGTCTTGTTTTGTGTTGCGATGAGGCAGCTGGCTGCTGGTGCCTGGGCAGAGGCAGGGGAGGGAAGGGTATTGGTAGGCAGGGCAACCTATGCCAAAGTCCAGCAGCAAAGTTTAAATCAGACAGAAGGGAGCAAACAAACATCCAACCTAAGGAAACAATAGCAAGGAATTAAAAGCAGAAAAATAAATTCTAATCTCATCGCAACTTCACAAGGTCATTTGGGACAGTTTTAAACTTACTTTCAGTCAGGATAGTTTTGAACATGCTGCCAGTTGTTAAGAGTCAGTGCCAAGGCTCAGAGCCAAGGGTGGAAATCATTGGGCAGCAGGGTTGAATGCCACAATTCCTTGTGCCAGGAAAAAAAGTACAAGCCTTCTGGGTTTCCATCAAAGTCACATCAGGAAACCCAGAGAGCAAGTGTGAATCTGATGCAATGGCCATCTTCTGCTCTGTTCTACAACAGCTGCATACTGATGCTAGAGACGAGATTCACACCCTGATATAAGTGAAGGACACTGAGGTTGACTCATAATCTTGGATAAACTGAGTTATGAAGATGTTAGAAAAACACAATGGTGGATTCCCCTGGAGATTAAACGGAGAGAGATTGCAGAACAGAGGGATCTGGGTGTCCTGGTACATGAGTCACAAAAAGTTAGTATGCAGGTACGGCAAGTGATTAGGAAGGCAAATGGAATGTTGGCATTTATTACAAGAGGAATGGGATATAAAAGTTGGGAAGTTTTACTGCAGTGTATAGGGTCCTGGTGAGACCACATCTGGAATACTGTGTACGGTTTTGGTCTCCTTATTTGAAAAAGGATATAATTGCGTTAGAAGCAGTACAGAGAGGTTCATTCGACTCATTCCTGGGATGAAGGGCTTATCCTATGAAGAGAGGTTGAACAAGTTGGGCCTATACCCATGGGAGTTTAGAAGAATAATTCTAATTTTAATTCATCCACGTGATGTGGGCTTTACTGGCTGGGCCAGCATTTATTGCCCACCCCTTGTTGCCCTTGTGAAGGTGATGGTGAGCTGCCTTCTTGAACCGCTACAGTCCATGTGATGTAAGTACACCCACAGTGCTGTAGGGAGGGAATTAGTTTGCCTTACCGAAATATATAAGATCCCAAGGGGACTTGACAGTTTAGATATTGGGAGGATGTTTCTACTTGTGGGGGGGACTACAACCAGGGGACACAGTTTAAGAATGAGAGGATTTCCCTTTAAGACTGAGATGAGAAGAATTCTTATCTCTCAGAAGGCCGTTAGTATGTGGAATACTTTTCCCCAGAGAGCAGTGGAGGCTGGGTCATTGAATTTATTCAAGGCAGAGTTAGACAGAATTCTAATAGACAAGGGAGTTAAGGATTATGGGGGGCAGTCAGGAAAGTGGAGTTGAGGACACAACCAGATCACCCAAAAATTTATCCCGGTTAAAAAGAAGGACTCGATGAGAAGGATGAACCATGCATGGTTAACAAAGGTGGTCAAGGAGAGTATCCAATCAAAGACTAAGGCATACAAAGCGGTGAAAACTAGTGGTAGGCCAGAGGATTGGGAATTCTTTTAGGAACCAGCAGCAGGTGACTAAAAAGCTAATGAAGAGGGAGAAATTGCTTATGAAATATAAGCAAGGAATATAAAAACAAACAGCAAGAGCTTCTATGGGTATATAAAAAGGAAGAGAGTAGATAAAGTGAGCATGGGGCCCTTGGAGAATTGATAACAGGGAACAGGGAAATGGCAGATAATTTAAACCAATATTTTGCATTGGTCTTCATGGTGGACACTATAAACATTCCAAAGATAACAGATAAGCAAGGAGTTAATGGGAGGAAAGATCTTGTAACAGTCTCTATCAGGAAGGACAAAGTATTTGAGAAACTAATGGGACTAAAGGCAGACAAGTCACCAGGACCTGATGGCCTGCATCCAAGGGTTTTAAAGGAAGCGGCTGCAGAGATAGTGGAGGCATTGGTCGAAATATTCCAGAACACCCTGGATTCCAGGAGGGTCCCACCGGATTGGAAAACCGCTAATGTGACACCCCTGTTCAAGAAGCGATAGAGACAAAAAGTAGAAAATTATAGGCCAGTCAGCCTGACATCTGTCATTGGGAAAATGCTAGAGTCCATTATTAAGGAAGAAATAGCAGGATATTTAGAAAAGCTTAACGCAATCAAACAGAGTCAACATGGTTTTGTGAAAGGGAAATCATGTTTGACAAATTTGCTAGAGTTCTTTGAGGATATAACAAGCAGAGTTGATAATGGGGAACCGGTAGATGTAGTGTATTTTTTGTCCAGAAGGCATTTGATAAGGTGCCACATAAAAAGTTATTGCACAAGATAAGAGCTCACAGTATTGGGGGTAATGTATTAGCGTGGATTAAGGATTGGTTAACACACAGAAGACAGATAGTCGGGATGAATTGGTCTTTTTCAGGTTGGAAAGACGTAACTAGTGGAGTGCCACAAGGACCAGTCCTAGGGCCTCAATTGTTTACTATCTATATTAATGACTTGGAGGAGGGGACAGAATATATTGTATTCAAATTTGTTGATGATACAAAAATAGGTGGGAGGGCATATTGTGATGAGGACATAAGGAATCTGCAAGGGGATATAGACAGGTTGAGTGAGTGGGCAAAAACTTGGCAGATGGAGTTTAATATGTGAGGTCATGCACCTTGGTAGGAAGAATCAAAAGGCAGACTATTATTTAAATGGAGAGAGACTCCAAAAAAGTGCAGCACAGAGGGATCTGGGTATTCTTGTGCATGAAACACAAAAGGTTAGGATGCAGGTGCAGCAAGTAATTAAAAAGGCAAATGGAATTTTGGCCTGTATTGCTAGGGGGTTGGAGTTTAAAAATAGGAAAGTCTTGTTACAATTGTACAGGGTGTTGGTGAGGCCGCATCTGGAGTACTGCGTACAGTTTTGGTACCTGTATTTAAGAAAGGATATACTGGCATTGGAGGCAGTTCAAAAGAGATTCACTAGGCTGACTCCTGGAATGAAGGGGTTGACTTATCAAGAACGGCTAAACAGGTTAGGCCTTTATTCATTAGAGTTTAGAAGAATGAGGGATGATCTTATTGAAATGTACAAGATTCTGAGGGGGATTGACAGGGTAGGTGTTGAGAAGATGTTGAGAAGATGGGGGAATCTCGAACTAGGCGACATAGTTACAGAGTAAGGGGACACTTTTTAAAAACTCTGATGCAAAGGAATTTCTTCTCTCAGAGGGTAGTGAATGTCTGGAATTCTCCACCTCAGAGAGTTGTGGAGGCTAGATCACTGAAAGTATTTAAAGAGGAGATAGATAGATTTTTAAAATATCGGGGAGTTGAGGGCTATGAGGAGCTGGCACAAAAGAGGAGTTGAGGCCTGGGGCAGATCAGCCATGACCTTATTGAATGGCGGCACAGGCTTGAGGGGCTGAATGGCCTACTCCTGCTCCTAAATCTTGTGTTCTCATGTAGATCAGCCATGATCTTATTGAATGGCAGAGCAGGCTTGAAGAGCCGCATGGCCTACTCCTGCTCCTAAATCTTATGTCCTCATGCTCCCTGAGCTTGTGTGTGAGGTCTGCCAGTTCTCTGTGTAGAAAATACCAGGAGAAAGGAGCAAAGAGCTTTCTATATTGTCCCAGGATTTAGGGAGCTTGGCCTGTCCTGAAGACATGCTAATGAATCAGGAGGTTAGGGGGTGGGGGAGGGGTGATGGGGCAAGGGGGGCATTCCTGCCTCCTGCCTCAGTTTCTGGATCACATTGGCTGGCTGCTGCAAAGATGAGTCTCCTTTGAAATAGACACTGTGGCCTATTCACAGATCCCCATCAACTGGAGAGTCTGAGGCCTTTTCCTTCTCTGCAGAGGCCACGTTTTCCTGCTCTTCTTCTTGGTAGTAAGGTCCATTGGGTGAAGAGAGGCAGGCTGCTCCCAGGTGAGTTAGGTAGCTCAGGGCAGGAAATATCAACTACCCTAGGACTGGAAGGGCTGGAGAGGGGATATCAAATCTGCTCTATGGGCTTGATCTCCAGCCTTGGAAGACGAATGCATGGGGACCTGAAAGAGACAAGATACCATGTAGAATAAAGAAGGCTAATCTGTGGCACTATTGCAAATTCAACCACAGATGCAGGTCAAGGAAAATAGGTACCAGCAACTCTGAAAAAAAGTTTCAGGATTGATATCAGGAAGCACTTGTTCAGGCAAAAGCGATTAGTACCTGCGACAGGTCTCTGGGTGAGCCAGTAGAGGAAAAACCCTGGGACAATTGGAAAAACAGTGATGGGGGAAAACATGGGAAACATGCTTCCACAGAAGAATGAGCTGAGTAACTGAATACATTCATTCACCTGTATCTAAATTTGTTATGTTTATTTAAATTATGTTTTAGAAACCTTGGAATGAGTGTTACAAGGAGGGGGCCCATATTCTTCCCCCCCACCCCAACCACCCCCCCTACCCTACCCACACCCTCCATCCCTCCCAGCCTCCCACCCCACCACCCCCCCACCCAAGCTGTTATAGTTGCAGGCTAACCACTTTCTTTCTGCCTCTGCCTTGCCCTGCCCAACGTATTATGGCAGCAGAAGCAGAATGAGGTTCTTAAGTGGCCTTTAACTGGCAACTTAAGGGCCTTAATAGGCCTAAGGCAAGGCAGGCTGCCTGATGCCTTACCCACCCCCCTATAATATCATGGACAGCTTGGCATGGGCGTGAAGGCAATGGGCAGGCCACCCGCTTCCTATTACATGACCCCACCCTCGAATACACCCCCAAAGCAAATTTCCCCACTTGGAACTTTAAGGCCTCCTAATATACAAAACACGAAGGCAAGCTTGTGATAGAGGTTTGTGCTAAACGGCATAAAACCTTAAATAGGATTACATCAAGATGTTCTTCGTTTTATTGGTGTTTTACATCTTCAGCGGTACACTTTTGAAAGTGCACATTGCAGTCTGAAGAGCTGCATTTATACAAAGATCAGGGGCAGAATCTTCTGTTTGGTGGGGCCCACTAGCCGACACGTAAAATGACACGGGGTGACGTCGGGCATGTGTCCTGACGTCACCCCGCGTCATTTAGATTTTCAGGTTGGTGGGAACGCAGCTGAGTTGGCTGCGCGCCCGCCGACCTGTCAACGGCCTATTAAGGCCAATAAAAAACTAATTGAAATCATTAATGGACCTGCCCGTCCAACCTTAAGACTGGCGGGCAGGCCGGGAGCCCTGGCGGGCTTCTGAAAATTCATGAAACCTCATCCACAGGCGGGATGAGGTTTCATGAGTGATTTAAAAATCTCGGAATATTTCAAAATAAAAGTTATGGACATGAGGGGACATGGCAGTGAAATTTTTTTCTCACGTTTATTTGAAGTTTCAAATCTGAGCTGATCTCCCTGAGGCAGCACTTTGCCTCAGCGAGATCTGTGCGCTATTCTGCGCGCATGCGTGGAAGAGCACACTCCTGGCTCAGGGAATCCCCCTCGCCCGAACAGGGAGTGCTCAGCGCTTCCTGGCGGATGTCACGCTGGGCGGGCCTTAATTGGCCCGCCCATGTAAAATGGCGGTGCGCCCCCAATTGGGGGCGCCGATCGAGATCCCGCCTGCCCGCTCCCGCACATCCCTCCCAACGGGGGGAAAATGCTGCCCTCGATGATTGATGATGGCCCAAGTGGATTGGGAGCAGCTACTTGCAGATAAAACTGTGTCAGAGCAGCGAGAGGCATTCAAGGGGGAAATAGCGAGAGTACAGGGCAAATATGTTCCCGTAAAGAAAAAGTGGTGAACCAAGTCCAGAGAACCCTGGATGTCAAGGGACATAGAGGTTAAGGTTAAGGAAAAAAGAGAAGCTTATGGCAGATACCAAGGGCTCAATACGGCAGAGTCCCTAGGGGAGTATAAAAAGAGCAGGGGGGAACTTAAAAAAGAAATTAGGGAAACTAAGAGAGTGCATGAGAAGACCTTGGTGGGTAGAATAAAGGGGTTTGATCAAGAAGTTCATGGATGACAGGAGAATTGGCAGGGTAGTAAATAGTGAGGAGGATAGCCATAAACTGCAGGAGGATATCAATGGACTGGTCAGGTGGGCAGAGCAGTGGCAAATGAAATTCAACCCTGAAAAGTGTGAGGTAATGCACTTGGAGAAGGCTAACAAGGCAAGGGATTACACTATGAATGGTAGATCCCTGGAAAGTACTGAAGATCAGAGGGACCTTGGTTTTCATATCCATAGATCCCAAAGGTAATGGAGTAGGTAGATAAGGTGGTTAAGAAGGCATATGGGATATCCTGAAGAAGGGTCAAACGGACTCGAAACATTAACTCTGTTTCTCTTTCTACTGATGCTGCTAGACCTGCTGAACTTTTCCAGCATTTTCCGTTGCGGTTATGTATAAAACACTGGTTAAGACACAACTCGAGTACTGCGTACAGTTCTGGTCACCACATTATAGGAAGGATGTGATTGCAGAGGGTGCAGAGGAGATTTACCAGGATGCTGCCTGGACTGGAGGGTCTGAGCTATGAAGAAAGATTGGATAGGCTGGGGTTGTTTTCCTTAGAGCAGCGAAGGTTGAGAGGGGACCTTACAGAGGTGTATAAGACTATGAGGGACATGGATAGGGTGGATAGGAAGGCATTTTTTCCAATAGTAGAGGGGTCAATAACCAGGGGGCATAGATTTAAGCATAGAAGTAGGAAGCTAAGAGGGGAGTTGAGGAGAAATTTCTTCACCCAGAGGGTGGTGGGAGTCTGGAACTCACTGCCTGAAAGGGTGGTTGAGTCAGGAACTCTTGTAACATATAAGAAGTATTTAGATATTCACTTGTGTTGCCATAGCCTCCAGGGCTATGGGCCAAGCGCTGGAAAATAGGATTAGTGTAGTCAGATCTTTGTCGATGGGCGTGGACATGATGGGCAAAATGGCCTCCTTCTGTGCTGTAAATGTCTATGAGTCTATGAGAATGTTTGAACTCAAAGCGCAAAATTCTGTAAAATTAGAAAAACGCAAGCATTGCAGCAAAAGAGAAGAGGGGCAAAATTTTAAAATATTACTGTGGTTTTTGTTCAGTGGAAATATGGTTTCTTTCCCAACAGCACGGTGGGTGTATCTACACCACATGGACTGAAGGCGTTCAAGAGGGCGGCTCACTACAATCTTCTCAAGGGCAATTAAGGGTGGGCAACAAGCACTGGCCTTGCCAGCGACGCCTGCATCCCATGAAAGAATAAAAAAAGCTGTGTGGAGCGATGTATTACTCAGACGTGGTCTGAAATGTTGAAACATGCTTTCACGAGGAGGTCTTGCATGCCAGAAATGCTTAAATAGTATTTAGTGTGCATTGCAAGTATAGTAACAGACAAATTGTTCTGTATGTCAACAGGCAGACGAGGAAATATATATGTACAATTATATAGGAAAAGTGAATCTCACTATAGAACATGCCACAGCAAAAGACAGTGGCCTTTCATGGTACAGTATAATGGAAAGTTTTACCCATACTATCACTACATTTACTGACTGCACTTGCACTATTAGTGTCATTGCTAGGTGGCAAATAATCATTGGGCTAACTTTTCCAATTCATTAGTATTGTACCTGAGTACTCTTTTACCTGCTTACCCTGGCCTTTATGTTACTGAACGATACAAAATAAAACCTGTTTCAGGACAATATGCAAATAATGAAGCCATTTTATTGATCGTAGTCTAGGCCATCATGTTGTTTTGGCAATCATGTGGGTTATTTTAACTCCCAGAAATAGGTAGGTTGGGTTTGGGTGCAAAGTAGATGTAATAGAAATTTTAAACATGACCACAACCTGCCTCCAGCACTTTCACTCCCTGGATTATCGGAAATAGGTTTGGCTGTGGGTAAGTAACCTTCTTGCCAAAGGTGCTTGTTTTTTAAAAATTCGGTCACGGGGTGTGAGCGTCACTGTCGAGGCCGGTATTTATTGTCTATCCCTAATTGCCTGTGAGAATGTGGTGGTGACCTGCCTTCTTGAACTGCTGCAGGCTATGTGGTGTGGATACACCCGCAGAGGTGTTAGAGAGGGAGTTCCAGGATTTTGACCCGGCGATGATGAAGGAAAGACAATGGCCAGGATTTTCCGATCCCGTCATGGCAGGACCCGCCGCGGGAGATTCGGCAGCCCAGCCAAAGGTCCATTGATTTTTGGCAGGACCGGACAACCCTGGTGGCAGACAGGGCCGGAAAATCCCGTCCAATATCTTTTCAAGTCAGGATGGCGTGTGACTGGAGGAGAACTTGCAGGTGGTGGGTTCCCATGCATGTGCTCCCCTTGCTCTTTTATGCGGTAGGGGTCATGGGTTTGGGAGGTGCTGCCAAAGGAGGCTTGGTGAGATGCTTCCATACATCTTGTAGATGGAACACACAGCAGCAGCTGATGGATGGAGTGAATGTTTAGGGTGGTGAATGTTCCTAAGTTTAAGCCTCCAGCACAGGATTTCTGGGGCTCAGGAAATGTGCCAGTGAAATGGAGATGATATTCATTCAGCAGCACTTTATGAGGGGGGTCATTAAAGTTCAGATTGCCTGATATCAATAAAGGCTCAGTACTTACAATTGATTTCTCATTTTCCTCAGACAAGTGCTTTACAGAGAATTCTTGAGATTTTTTGAGAATTTAGGAAGCTTTCAAATAGACAACATCAACTTTGTGGTGGGGGCCGGCGGGGTGGCACTATAAATATTCTTAATAGGACATTATACAAGGAAGACAATGTGGTGTGGTGCGATCTTAAGATTCACAGCAGAGAATTACATGAGAGAAATAAGCAAGAGAGGGATGCACAAGAAGGAGGTGCACAGTGATACGTACACAAGAGAGAGATGAACAAGAGAGGGGTGCACAAGAGAGGGGTGCACCAGAAGGAGGCGTGCAGAGCAGAGATAGGTAGACAAGAGAGGGATGCACAAGAGAGGGGTGCACCAGAAGGAGGTGTGCAGTGATACGTACACAAGAGAGAGATGAACAAGAGAGGGGTGCACAAGAGAGGGGTGCACAAGAGAGGGATGCACAAGAGAGGGGTGCACCAGAAGGAGGTGCGCTGTGATACGTACACGAGAGAGGGATGAACAAGAGAGGGGTGCACAAGAGAGGGGTGCACCAGAAGGAGGTGCGCTGTGATACGTACACGAGAGAGGGATGAACAAGAGAGGGGTGCACAAGAGAGGGGTGCACCAGAAGGAGGTGCGCTGTGATACGTACACGAGAGAGGGATGAACAAGAGAGGGGTGCACAAGAGAGTGGTGCACAAGAGAGGGGTGCACAAGAGAGGGGTGCACCAGAAGGAGGCGTGCAGAGCAGAGATAGGTACACAAGAGAGGGGTGAACAAGAGAGGGGCACACAAGAAGGAGGTGTGCAGAGATCAGTACACAAGAGAGGGGTGAACAAGAGAGGGGTGAACAAGAGATAGGAACTTTGAAGCCCTGCTTTTCAATTTCCTATCTAACTCCCTAACGTGTGCTTGCAGGGCCTCATTTCTCTTTCTTCATATGTCATTGGTCCTGACAAGGACCATGACCTCTGGCTGTTCACCTTCCCCCATCAGAATGGCCTGCAGCCGTTCCATAACATCCTTGACCCTGGCACCCAGGAGGCAACATACCATCCTGGAGTCACGTCTACAGCCTCAGAAGCGCCTGTCTACTCCCCTGACAAATGAATCCCCTACCACTATTGCCCTTCCACACTTCTTCCTACCCCGCTGAGCAACTGGACCACCCACAGTGCGATAGCCTTTGCTTCGGTCGGCCTCCAAAGAGAAGCCGCCACTCTCACGGTTTTCCAAAGCAAAAAATGGTTTGTGAGCATGATGCACTCTGGGGATACCCTCACTACCTGCCTGGTCCCTTTCTTCTGTCTGGCGGTCACCCATTCCTTCCCTGGTTGCTCTTCCTTAAGCTGCAGGGTGACCATGTCCTGAAAATTGCTGCCCAGGAACCCCTTAGCCTTGTGAATGCACCGTAGTGCCCCCAGCTGCCGCTCAAACTCCAAACCCCGGAGCTCGAGTTGCTCCATTCGGAGGCACCTCCTGCACACATGGTCATCCAGACTGCCAGGAACGTCTAGGATTTCCCATATAGCGCAGGATGTGCAAATCACGGGACTGAGCTCCCCAGACATATCTTAACTAAATGGAATATGGACCCTTGTTTTTAATTTACCCTTACTCCTACTTGAGTATAGACTAGATGCTAGATCCTCTAGTTAGACTAGATCCTCTAGGTGCTGCTGACTGCCTGTCCCAGGGTCCTCCTCCTGCACTCTCCTCAAATTCAGTGATAGTAATACCATTGGAGGCAAGGGGTGATGGTTAGATTCTCTCTTGTTGAAGATGGTCATTGCCTGGCGCTTGTGTGGCGTGAATGTTACTTGCCACTTATCAGCCTAAGCCTGTATATTGTCCAGGTCTTGCTGCATTTGGACATGGACTGCTTCAGTATCTGAGAAGTTGTGAAGGGTGCTGAACACTGTGCAATCATCAGCGAACATCCCCACTTCTGACTTTATGATGGAAGGAAGGTCATTAATGAAGCAGCTGAAGATGGTTAGGCCTAGTTCAGTAACCTGAGGAGCGCTGGCAGCAATGTCCTGGAATTGAGATGATTGACTCCAACAACCACAACCATCTTCCTTTGTGCTAGGTATGACTCGAACCAGTGGAAAGTTTTTCCCCTGATTCCCATTGACTCCAATTTTGCTCGGGCTCCTTGATGCCACATTCAGTCAAGTGCGGCCTTGATGTCGAGGGCATTCACACTCATCTCACCTCGGGAATTCAGCTCTTTTGTTCATGTTTTGACTAAGGCTGTAATGAGGTCAGGAGCTGAGTGGCCCTGGCAGAACCCAAATTGAGCGTCAGTGAGGAGGTTATTGCTAAGGAAGTGCCACTTAATAGCACTGTTGATGACCCCTTCCATCACTTTACTGATGATCAAGAGTAGACTGATGGGACGGTAATTGGCTGGTTTGGATTTGTCCTGCTTTTTGCGTACAGGACATACCTGGGCAACATTCCACATAGCCGGGTAGATGCCAGTGTTATAGCTGTACTGGAATAGCTTGGCTAGGGGTGTGGCAATTTCTGGAATGCTATTGCCGAAATATTGTCAGGGCCCATAGCCTTTGCAGTATCCAGTGCCTTCAGCCATTCCTTGATATCATGTGGAGTGAATCGAATTGGCTGAAGACTGGCATCTGTGATGCTGAGGACATCCGGAGGAGGTCAAGATGGATCATCCACACTTCTGGCAGAAGATTGTTGCAAATGCTTCAGCCTTAGCTTTTGCACTGATGTGTTGGGCTCCCCGATCATTAAGGATGGGGATATTTGTGGAGCCTCCTCCTCCAGTTAGTTGTTCAATTGTCTACCATCATTCACAACTGGATGTGGCAGGATTGCAGATCTTGGATCTGATCCATTGGCTGCAGAATGGCTTAGCTTAGTCTATCAGTTGCTGTTCATGCTGCTTGGCATGCAAGTAGTCCTGCGTTGTGGCTTCACCAGTTGACACCTCATATTTAGGTATGCCTGGTGCTGCTCCTGGCATGCCCTCCTGCACTTTTCATTAAACCAGGGTTGATCCCCTGGCTCGGTGTTAATGGTAGAGTGGGGGATATGCCGGGCCATGAGTTTATAGATTGTGGCTGAGTACAATTCTGCTGCTGCTGATGGCCTACAGTATTGCTACATCTATTCAAAATCTATCCCACTTAGCACAGTGAGGAGTGCCACACAACACGATGGAGGGTATCCTCAATGTGAAGACAGGACTCCTACCGATACTGTCATGGACAGATGCATCTGAGTCAGGTAGGTTGGAGAGGATGAGGTCAAGCATGTTTTTCCCTCTTGTTGGTTCGCTCACCACCTGCCACAGACCCAGTCTAGCACCTAAGCCCTTTAGGGGCTCAGCCACTAGCAGTGCTACTGAGCCACTCTTGATGATGGACATTGAAGTCCCCCACCCAAAGTACATTCTGCACCCTCAGTGCTTCCTCCAAGTGATGTTCAACATGGAGGAGTATGTGGTAATCAGCTGGAGGTTTCCTTGCCCATGCTTGACCTGATGTCCTGAGCTTCATGGGATTTGGAATCAATGCTGAGGACTTGCAGGCCAACTCCCTCCCAACTATATACCACCACCTACCAGCAGGACAGACCCTGGGATTGTGATGGTGGTGTCTGGGACCATTATTTGTAAGATATGACTCTGTGAGTATGACTATGTCAGGCTGTTGCTTGGCTAGTCCGTGAGACAGCTCTCCCAATTCTGGCAAAACATTCCAGATGTTAGTAAGCAGGATCGACAGGGGGGAAGTTTGCCATTGTCATTTCCAGTGCCTGGGTCAATGCCAAGTGGTCCATCTGATTTCATTCCTCTTTATGAATTTTTTGTGGTTTTTACAACTGAATTGCTTGCTAGGCCAGTTCAGAGGGCATTTAAGAGTCAACCACATTGTTGTGGACCTGGAGTCACATGCAGGCCAGACCACATAAGAATGGCAGATTTCCCTTTCCTAAAGGGCATTAGTGAACCAGATGGATTTTTGGGACAATTGACAATCATTAGACTTTTAATTCCAGATTATTTTATTGAATTCAAATTCCACCATCTGCGATGGTGGGATTTGAACCCTGGTCTCTATAGCATTACTCTGGATTACTATTCCAGTGACAATACACTATGCCACTGCCTCCCCACCTCTTGCTACCCATGGTGTCCAGAATGATACTGGTGTGCTGCTTCCCGCACAACATCGTGCAGCAGAAAAGATTAGAGGTGGAGAACCACCAAGGGACTCATCAATCATTTTCTAATGACGATAACATTGAAGATAAGAAGGAAGAGGAAGACGAGGATGATGAGCAACCTACAGGTGGGGCTGAACCCATCGCTAGAACAACTGGTAACATTGCTGCTTAGGGCGCCAGGGATGTTCTCAAAACTTGAAGTTTCAGTCAGCTACTCAGTTTGGACGAAGTAACAAATGAACCTTGCTCACACCAACAATTCTCCAACCACTCATCCCCCCATTGCAAATCACCAATGGGTCCTATCATGTAGTGACATGCAATACCCAGTAAGTGAAAGGGCAAGTTGGCACTCAAGGCCCAATAATCGGCAAAATGTGGAAATGGTGCTAATGAATAAATGTTATCATGGAATGATAGAATAATATTTGACAGAAGGAGGCCATTTGGCCTTTTGTACCTGTACTGGCTCTTTGATAGAGCTATTTGCCACTTGCTGTTATCCAAAAGCCTTGTTTTTTTGTTCCCCTCAAGTATGAATCCAATAGCCTTTTACATGTTTCTATTGAATATTCATCCTCCACCCTTTCAGGCAGTGCAATCCAGGTCACAACAACTCTGTGTAGAAAGCATGTTTCCTTTTGTTACCTCTGGGTTTTTTGTTAATCATTTAAAATCTGTATCCTCTGGTCACCAACTCTTCAGCCACAGGAAACAGCTTTCCCTTATTCAAACCCCTTCATGATTTTGAACAGCTCTGTCAAATCTCCCTTCAACCGCCAATCGAAAAGGGGAACAGTTCCAGTTTCTCCAGCCTTTCCACATAACTCAAGTCCCTTATCCTGGAACTAAATTTCTCTGCCCCCTCTCCAAGGTGTTGACAACCTTCCCAAAGTGTGATGTCCAGAACTGAAGGCAATGCTCTGGCAGAAGCTTAACTTGTGTTTTCTAGGGTTTAGCATGGTTTCATTGCTTTTTTCACTATTCCGCTATTAATTGAGCCATGGGTTTTGTATGTATTTTTTACAGCCTTCCCAATTTTTCCCGTCACCTCCAAACATTTGTGTGCATACAGCTCCCAGGTCTCTCTGTTCCAGAAACCTCTTTAAAAATCATATCATTTAGTCTCCACATTCTTCCTATCAAACTTCACGCTTCAATGCATTAAATTTCCATTTGCCTCGTGTCTTCCTGTGTTACCAGATAAACTGTGGCAGTTCAGAAAGGTAGTTCACCACCACCTTCTCCAGGGAAATTAGGGATGGACAATAAATGCTGGTCATGCCAATGATGCTCACATCCCATGAAAGAATTAAAAAATACATTGGAGGGATGGCAACAAGAGGATGGGCTAGGGAGTGAGAGAGGCTGCGAACCAGAGGGTCAGCGAGAGGATGAGACGTACCTTTCTCCATTGAAACAAAGAAACCTGCTCCTTTTTCCCAAGAAGGCATTGTTAGACCTGGCTGAGGAGGGCACAGGAACATGGTGCTCTGGTCTTCGATGAAGTCCAGGGAGTGGTTTAATGACACACCCAGGTCAGGAAATGTGCAATATTTGCTGATTTAACAGGGTGTAACCTGCACCCCCCACCTTCACTCCATCTTTCCCAATGTACTCCATCGCATCAGTCCTCACACCCACTTAAGTTTCAGAAACACCCATCCTTTACATTAAAGCACTTCCTCACTTCTCTTTATATCCACCCACCATTGCCCCTCAGCCCAATCATGCAATCTGATGCATCGGTCTGATAGTCTCCCTCATGGAATGCACTGCCTTATCTGGGTGAGGTTACATGAGGTTGCAGATTGTGACTGTATACAATTCCACTGCTGCTGATGTCCCACTGCGCCTCATGAATACCCAGTTTAGAGTTGCAAGATCTGTTCAAAATCTATCCCATTTAGCATGGTGGTAGCGCCACACAATACCATGTTGTTGTGGAGGGTATCCTCAAAATGAAGACAGATCTTCGTCTTCACAAGGACTGTGCAGTGGTCACTGCTACTGATACTGCCACAGAGAGATGCGTCTACAACAGGTGGATTGGTGAATGTGAGGCCAGGTAGGTTTTTCCCTCTTGTTGGTTCCCTCACCATCTGCTGCAGACCCAGTCTAGCAGCTATATCCTTTAGGACTCGGCCAGCTTGGTCAGTAGTGGTGCTACCGAACCACTCTTGGTGATGGACATTGAAGTCTCCCACCCAGACTACATTCTGTGCTCGTGCCACCCTCGGTGCTTCTTCCAATTGGTGCTCAATATGGAGGCATACTGATTCATCAGCTGAGTGTGGGAGGGGGGTGGGGGGTGGGTGGTGGTAGGTGGTAACAAGCAGAAGGTTTTCTTGCCCTTGTTTGACCTGAAACCATGAAACTTCATGGGGTCTAGAGTCAATGTTGAAGACTCCCAGGGCAACACCCTTGCAATTGTACTGTGCCTCTATCTCTGGTGTGTCTGCCCTGTCAGTGGGACAGGACATACCCAGGGATGGTGATACCATGGGGAGGCGGTGGCATAATGGAATTGTCACTGGACTAGTATTCCAGAGACCCAGGGTAATGCTCTGAGGACCTGGGTTTAAATCCCACCACAGCAAATGGTGAAATTTGAATGCAATAAAAATCTGGAATTAAAAGTCTAATGATGACCATGAAACCACTGTCGATGTAAAAACCCATCTGGTTCACTAACGTCCTTTCGGGAAAGAAATCTGTCATTTTTACCTGGTCTGGCCTACATGTGACTCCAGACCTACAGCAATGTGGTTGACTCTTAAATGCCCACTGAACAAGAGAAATTAGGGATGGGCAATAAATGCTGGCCTAGCCAGAGACACCCACATCCCATGAACAAATTTTAAAAACCTGGATCATTGTGAGGTATGATTCCATGAGTATGGCTATGTCAGGCTGTTGCTCGGCTAGTCTGTGAGACAGCTCTTTCAATTTTGGCATAAGCCCCTAGATGTTCGTAAGGAGGACTTTGCAGGGTTGACAGGGCTGGGTGTGCAGTTGTCATTTCTGGTGCCTAGATCGATGCTGGGTTGTCTGTCCGGTTTCATTCCTTTTAGACCTCATAGCGGTTTGATACAACTGAGTGGCTTGCTAGGCCATTTCAGAGTCAACCACATTGCTGTAGGTCTGGAGTCACATGTCAGCCAGACCAAGTAAGGACGGCATATTTGCATCCCTAAAGTGAACCAGATGGATTTTTATGATAATTGACAATGTTTCATGGTCACTATTATCGAGACAAGCTTCTTAATTCCATATTTATTAATTGAATTTAAACTCCACCGTTTAACGTGGTGTGATTTGAACCCGTATCCTCAGAGCATTAATGTGGACCTCTGGATTGCTAGTCCAGCGACATTACCACTACACCACCGCCTCCCCTCGTGCAGCCTCTCCCACACCCCAGCCCCACCCTCTTGATGCCGACCCTCCGACTTGCAGCCTCTCACGCTCCCTGACTCAGCCTCTTGCTGATCCTTGCTCTCTCTGATCCTCCGACTCACTGACTGGAGATGAGCAACGAGGGGCAGGAGGAGTAACTTCGACTTGCAGGAGGTAAGTCATGAACTGAAGGGTTGGCAACAGCGTGGCTTAGGAAGTGAGAGAAGCCGCAGGTCAGAGGGCCGGTAGCAAGAAGGTACGTTAAGGATGGGGAGAAGCTGCTTCAAAATGGTCCTGATTGGGTCACATAGCCCTCTGCGCAAAACGCCTTTAAAATTAAACACACAACGCTAAACATGAGTACAGGCCCCATTACCTGACTGGCGTTAAAGGGAAACAACATAAAACCGGGCAGCGTTAAATGAGGACTTACGGTACACTAATACCAGAACTCTCATGTTTGATGCTTTAAGGCAAAGCAATACTAAAGTTGTATATTATCAGTGAAAAATTGCCGAGCCTGAAAGGAAATCATTTTGATGTGCACCTGTTAAAAATTAATTTTGCATCCTCCTCAACTTTTTTCTGGTTTATATGCTGAGTCTGGATTTATGCTCGAAAGGGATTATTCCAAAATTGTGCAACCCTTTACAAGTTGTATTTTCACAAATTCCAAATTCCAACCTGTTCATCTTGATTCACGGAACATTAGCCAATGGTGGGAGAAAGATGAACAGGACAAAGAAAAGCTTAAATCAACTCTGGTCTGTGGTCAACCAACATGTGAGGCTCTGCAGGCTAAGGGCTGGCCTAGAAGTCTATGATTCACTGTTCCCTTAGCCCCATCCCTACCCAAAGCCAAAGCAGATTCCCACCATAAAATTGGGTAGCCTGAGCAAAATGCTAGAGAAACTTAGACCTAAAGGGATTAGAGTTTGAATGGCAATCAAGAATAGGGCTTGAATTGAGGCAGTTTGTGTGCAAAGTCAGTACTGTATTACCAGTGAAATGAAATATATATGGCACTTACACCTGCTTTACATTTGCTATTTTGTTCAAAACCTTATCACTACATCATTCAGAGGATAAAAATGTAGGACAAAAAAATGCACGTTAAAGTGTGACTCTACCTCTTTTAAGATGGTCCTTAACACCTATCTCTTCCACCATGGTTTTGGTCACCGAATATCTTCTTATGTGGCTTGGTGTCAAACTTGGCTTGATAATGCTCCAATGTCCACTTTGGGACATTTTGCCACGTTAAAGGTACTATATAAATGCAAGTTGTTGTTTACATCAATTTCTGCCATATCTGTTTTCTAGCAAAGAGGCAGAACTTATCACAACTCCTGATCTGGTACCTTAGTGGGAAGTTTAATCTGCAAACAAGAAGTCATATATATCTTGTAGCAATTGTCTAAATTCAAAGAAGGATAAATGAGTGCAATCTTCACACTTTGTGTTTCAGGCTAATGGTTCCAGGTATGCTGCAATTATACTGTATCTATTGGTGTGATATCAGAAACAGCTTTTAGAATAATGAAATAAGGCAGTTCAAGTTATACTACCCATTCAGTGCTCTCTGCTCAGGCAAAGTGTTTTTATTTAAAAAACTGCAACGAGCTTAGTTCACCACCCTCCAACATTTGTTACATATTCTTTCTCACAATATAGTTGTCACTGGCAAGGCCGATATTCCTTGCTCATTCTTATTTTTCTGTTAGTCTTTTCCTTGAACTGCTGCTGCACTCTGTGTAGTAAAGGTACTTCTTCCACATTGCTGTTAGCTAGGGATTCGAAGTCAGGAGGTGAGCCAGTCACTGCAGCATCAGGTCAGCCTCTGACCTGCCCTTTTCATAGTTTTCAATTCTTTCCTCCTTTCATTCCTCCTCCCCTTCCCCCTTTTACTCTTCCATTCTACCCTCCCTCTCCTTCCATTTTTTTCTCTCTCCACTCTATCCCTTCACTTTACCTCCTTTCTTTTTCAAACTCCTTTTCTTCTCTCTCTTCTCTTTCCCATATTTTCCTTTCCATCCGCTCCTGCTTTTACCTTTCATCTCTTCTGCTATCTCTTCTCTCTAATCCTCCTCTGGTTCATTGTCGCTCCTTTTATAGTCCATACTCCTTCTTCTTTCCTATTTCACATTCCCTCTCTACCATCCTCTAATTTTTAGTTCACGTTCTCTGATCCTTGCATTCTGGTTCGCTCTTGTCTCCTTTTCTGATTCACCTTCGCCTCTCTCCCTTGGGCTTGTGCAGCTTCTGCATTTTCTAGTTCATATTTTATCTCTTCTCTTTCTCTCTCTCCTTTTCATCTTTTGTTTTCCTCTCTCCAGCTACTGCAGGGATTCCTGGAATAATATGGCCAGGTGAGAATGGATTTGTGGAACATTCTAATGAGTGGTGGAACCCTGGAAAACTGGACCAGCAGGTGTGGCAGGGAAAATCTGGCAATTCTTGCAAAAAGTGGACTGTGAGTGACAGGCGTGTAATCCCTGGAAAATTGGAGATTCAGTCAGAAGGTCAGCACTTTTGTCAAAGAATTTGCCTTAGCCCTGCACGTGTAGAGGTTAAGCAACTGGGATATCCAGATTTTAAAAAATATTCATTCACTTGATGTGGCATCACCGACAATGCCTACATTTTTGCCCATCCCTAATCGCCCTTGAGCTGGTGAGTCTCCTTCCTGAATATAACTGAGCGGCTTACGGGCATTTCAGGGGTCACTTAACCAAATGGCTGCATGTCTGGAGTCACATAAGGTCAACAGATTCCCTTTCCTGAAGGATATTAGTGAACCAGATGTGTTTTTACAATACTCTGGTAGTTACATGGCCACCATTATTGATAATATATTTTTTAATTCCAAATTCATTGAATTTAAATTCCCTAGCTCATGTTTCTGTATCATTCGTCCAGTAACATAACCATTATGTTACCATTCCCTGTAAAGGAGCATTGCTCAGAGCAGATTGCACATGTACAACAAACATTGGCACCTCTGGCTCTCTAAAACCTTGATGGAAACCTTAAGTATTCTACTCATAGAAATGAGTAGAAGTTACAACTCAGAAACAAGACATTCAGCCCAACCAATCCATGTTGGTGTTTATGAAATAGTCCTAATCACCTTAATCTATCCTGTTCCCATGTCCATTATTCCCCTCTTCCTTAATTCGCCTGTCTAATCTGAAATATTGATAGAGTTTCTGCCTCAACCATCCAGTCTGGAAATAGATTTCACACTCACTCTGTGTAAAGAAGTTCCCTCATGTTCTAAGTGTAATTGCATTAAGTCTATTACCTATACTCCCTTATTCGAGATCTCTCAGCTACTGGAAACAGTTTGCTCCTGACCATTATTTCATACTTTTAATCACTTCTATCATGTCACCCTTGCTCTATCAAAAAGCCCAACATTTTTCATGTCTTCCTTCACGTTTGCATTTTTCCACACAAGGCAGCATTCTGTTGAAGGGTCATTCGGACTCGAAACGTTAACTGTGTTCCTCTCCGCAGATGCTGCCAGACCTGCTGAGTTTTTCCAGGTATTTATGTTTTTGTTTTGGATTTCCAGCACCTGCAGTTTTTTGCTTTTATCCTAGTAAATCTGTATTGTATACTCTCTAAAGTCTCACTATTCTTCTTATAAAGTGGAGTCCAATGCTGAAGTCTTAGAGGACTTTATATAGGCTCATCATTATCTCTTAGCTTATATACTCCATGCCTCTTACGTTAAAACTTAGAAATCCATTCAATTTTTTACAGCCGTTGTCATTCACACTACGATAATTGGAAATGGTTAGTATCTTTCATCCAGGGACAGCCTGGGAAAAGTGAGGATGGGGTATGTAGTAGGCACTGTACTCTGTACTTGTAAAAGCACCCGTCTAATTTTGCTAGGTAAAATGTACGGCAGAAAAAAAATCTAGAGAAGACAAAGGCAATTCACATTTAACTAAACAGAGAATCTAAAAGGTTTGACACCATCTGCTTCTTTCAGTAAGGAGGTGTTACCTTTCTCAGTGCCAATCACTTCTAAAAGCCACATGAAGGTCCTGTAAGATCTCAAGTTAATGAGGCATGAATATCTTGACATGCTAAGTTCTACTTCTACTCCCCTAACTTCTCAGTTTTTTTTCTTTAACAAAGGGTCATACACAGGACCAGATAAGGCATGACACATTTATATCTCACTAATGAGCTATCCCTGAGCACCATACACATTGCTGACCTCCTTATCTCTGGTAAGGAATGCTCTCTTTAAATAGACCCTCTGATTTTAGTTTGTTTAGACTTTGCAGTGTTCCATTTAACTACTGACTCCATTTTCCTGGCTACCTTTAAGCTGAAACTCCAATTTGAGACCATACTTCAGGCAATTTAGAGGGCTCTTTCCATACAACAATCTCTTTCCAGTACGCTAACACTTGGGAGGCAACAAATCACCCAGCTCTGCCAGCCTGGACGACAAGGAATGCACCAGCCTTTCTAACTATTGAATCCACTGCCACGACTGAATTTCTAGCTGTGCTGATAATTTCCCCAACCACCCCCCTTAAGCATATAATTGATATATATTTGTTGATCTGGCCCAGAGATCACCTCACAGGATGCTAGAACTTCAAGTCTGTTGCAGAGCAAATCGTTCCTCTGCTTGTTCCTGTTCTAACCGTTCCTTTCTGCCTGCCTCTCCCTATCCTTTGGCTAGTCACCCATTTATCCTCTTCCACTGCCTGCTTCCTATTTCACATTAGTAAATGATCCTCTCAAACTCTCTCTGCAAAAACTGCTCTCCCCACCTGACATATCAGGTTGCATCCATCACCCTCTCGTTTTCTGAGAATCTGAGATTGAGCAATGTGACTTGATAATGCTCCCCACGAACGTGTCCCCGCAACTTCCACCTTCCGCAGGATGGCACATCACTCTCCCTTTCTCTGCTGCACCTTTTAGATTTAGTTAGTTTGTCCATTATTTTCATATGGTATCAGCTTGTCTTACTTTGCACCTTTTTTCCAGCAGTGTACCTATTTCCTACTCTCACCAAATTACCATTTTAGAAGTTTTTTCTTATTCTCACTCTGTTATCATTCATTCTGTCACCACTCACTCTATCATTAATTGTCCTAAAAATGCAACTGATTCACTAATGTCCTTTAGGGGAGAAAATCTGCCATCCTTACCTACATGTGACTCCAGGCCCACAGCAATGTGGTTGACTCTTAGTTGGCCTCTGAAATGGCCTAGCAAACCACTCAGTTCAAGGGCAATTGGGGAGCAGCAATAAATGCTGGCCAACACTCACATCCCACGAAAGAATATAAAACAACAACTTTGTAATGTGATCCTGCAACTACCTCTCTTTATATACCCATCAGACGCAAACCAGTTTCAATTAGTCAGTAAGCCCCAACTAGACAGTATCTGATTATATGGGAGCATAGAACCATAGAAAAGTTACAGCACAGAAGGAGGCCATTCGGCCCATCTTGTTCATGCCAGCCCGAGGACACCCAGGTGCCCTTTCTAATCCCACCTTCCTGCACCCGGCCCATAGCCCTGCAGCTTACAGCACTTTAGGTGCAGATCCAGGTACTTTTTAAAAGAGTTTAAAGTTTCTGCCTCTACACCAACTTGGGCAGCGAATTCCAGACACCCACTACACTCTGTGTAAAAAAGTTTTTCCTCATGTTCCCCCTACACCTTCTGCCACTTATCTTGAATCTATGTCCCCTGGTTCTAGAATTCTCCATCAAGGGAAACAATTTTATCCTGTCCACTCTATCTATTCCCCTCATAATTTTGTGCACCTCAATCAAGTCACCTCTCAGCATATTGGTTATGTTACTTTTTAAAAAACTTATTCATCCATGGGATGTGGACGTCGCTGATGAGGTCAGCATTTATTGCCCATCCCTAATTGCCCTTGAGAAGGTAGTGGTGAGCCGACTTCTTGAACTGCTGCAGTCCATGTGGTGTAGGTACACCCAAAGTGCTGTTAAGAAGGGACTGGACTAATAATGCAGAAATGCAAGTTCGTAATCCAATGGAAGTTTGTGAATTTGAACTCAGCTAATTAAATAAACCTGGAATAAACTGTTAATATCAGTGATAGTGGTCATGAAGCTTTTGGGTTTTCATAAAAATCATGAACATCTTTTGGGAAAGGGAACCCATTACCCTTATCCACTCTAGCATTTATGTGACTCCAGTCCCACAGCAACATGATTGACTGACTCTTTGCTGCTCTCTGAAATAGCCTAGAAAAATCACTCAGTTATATTAAACTGCAACAATCATCATACAGACTGCAGTGGTTCATTCACCATCTTGTTTAGGGCAATTAGGGATGGGCAATAAATACTGGCCTTGCCAGTAATGCTCACATCCTGTGAATGAATAAAGAAAACATCTCATTAACGTCCAGCCAGTGACTTACCAACTGTTAAATGCTGCTTGCTCACAGTAACACCAGTTTAAATCATTGCTTAAATTTCAGATCAACAAAAAGCACAATTTCTGTACTACTGCTCCACAGATTATGTTCCTTACATTACAACACTTCAAAGATAAAATGCTTTGGGATGTCCTGAGTTTGTGAATGGCAAGTCTTTTTTTTCTTATCTAAGACCCACCACAGAATTCCAAAGTGGTCAATGGTTAGTTTTAAGCATGCTCAAATCTACAATAACAGAAGTTGCAACAGCCTTGTTCAAAATTGTAAAGATTAACTCTTCGTAAAACTAGAGGTTAGGCTTCAGTTGGCATATTGTATTCCACTTTGGTCATTACACATTAGGAACTTCAGGAAGGAGGGACTTCAGTTATGTGGAGACTGGAGAAGCTCTCCTTAAAGCGGAGGAGGTCAGCAGGATATTTGAGAGAACTGTGAAAGGTTTTGATAGAGGAGAAACTGTTTCCAGTGGCAGAAGGGTTGTTAACTGGAGGACACAACTTTAAGATGATTGACAAAAGAACCAGAGGCCAAATGAGGAAGTGCTTTTTTTTCAAACAGCAAGCTGATGTGATTTGGACTGCACTGATAGAGGTTTAACAGAAACTTTCGAAAGGAGCTTTAATAAATAAGGGGTAACTGGGTTAAGGGATAAGAGCATTTAAGTGTTATTAATTGGCTAGTTCTACCAAAGAGCTGGCACAGAATTATGGGCTGCATGGCCTCCTTCTATGCTAGATCATTCTCTGATTCTACGTTGACCCATAAAGCCTTTGAAAGAGCTCCTGAAAATATCGTACCAATCTTCCATAATAATTAATGTGTGAACGCGGATCCATAACGCCTGAAACATGAGACTTTATCATCGGTCAGGAGGAACACCAGAAACAGGGGAACAAAAGGAATAACCTGGAGGCTCCTACTCCTGGCAGGTATGATGGGCATGCGGCAGGGGTGTTTGTGAAGTGACACAGCCACATATACAGTTTTCCATCTCATGTTCTCAATGATCCTGGTATGGATTTCTGAACGACAAGGCACTTTGCTGAAATCTTTCATCTGTGGCTGATGCCTTGCCGGAAAGAGACTTGTCACGGGAAAGGACCGGAAAGAAGTGGAGGATATCATCAGCAGCCGAGGTGATTTTTGTGCGATATGGACAAGTACAGAGATGATTGTAACGTGGGCCTTTGGTTGAGGTATTCTCACAGTTCATGCTTAAAGCAGTCATAGGGAAATTACAACTGGTGATGGCTGAGGTTTTTAAAAACACTGCTTCTGTACGAAAACGTCCGTGAGATAGAAAGTAGGCCAGTATACTTTTTTTTAACAAGTCACGGTTAAACTTTCTGGACTAAACAGAAGCATAAAACCAATAGCAGAGCCAGGCCACAACATTATAAAGGAAGACATGTTAAACGACAAAGTGTGGA
Organism: Cetorhinus maximus; assembly: GCF_964194155.1. NCBI lineage: Eukaryota > Metazoa > Chordata > Chondrichthyes > Lamniformes > Cetorhinidae > Cetorhinus > Cetorhinus maximus. The sequence goes on along the minus strand of NC_135880.1, from coordinate 30,436,579 downwards.
ACAGTTCTGTTTGCATATTTACTAAACGAGTAACGTGGTAAACATTTATTTGCAATCATTTTACATCAATATTAACTTTACATCTATCCCATTAATTTTAGCACGCTTAAAATGGGTGCTTTGCTGAAAATGTCAAATGTAAAAATAAATGCAAAATGCCAAACGTCCATAAGATGAAACTTTAACTGATTGCGAATAATCCAAGAACACACCCCCCCACCAACACCCTCTGCATGACTGGTTTATTCCTGGCATAACAGGCTTCCTTAACACAACGGCACATGAAATACATTTTTGGAAGCGAAACAGTCCATTCAATATTTTTGCAACAAAACGCGACTTTAAAATGTTCTTGCGGCCGGCTAAGCTTGGACACGATCTAAACTTCTGAGGTGGACGCTTTCGCCATGGTGTCGAGCTGATCGGCTGCAGCGCCTCCACTTGTCCCCCCCCCCCTCAGCCCCCAAGCCCCGCCCCCGCCCCCGCTGGAGCCGGAGGTCTCCTTGACTCACTTCATCCGCTGGGCTGACGGACGGGGAAGTGAAAACTGAAAATGAATATTTTTTTTGCCAGTGAAGGATGCAGCCAGCGCGCGGGGCGGGGGGGAGAGAGAGAGGGGGCGGGGCGCGCGCGCGCGGGGAGCGGGGGGGGGGGGCTGGGCGGCGGGGAAGCCGTCAGGCCAATGAAAGCGCGCGGAAGACTTCCGCAGTCGGGGAGCGAGGCCCGCCCAGGCGGTGTTGTAAATTCTTAGGGACAAACACGAAAACAAATCACAAGGGGCGGGCTGGGGGGGGGGGGGGGGGGGGGGGATTTCCAACCTTCCGCCGCCTTCTTTTACTTTCGATCTAATTCTGCAACCGGCAGGATCGGGGGGTTTGGGTTTGCCTCTTGGACGTGTCCCCCCCCCCCCGTCCCCGTCCCCCACCCCCCCCGCCTCAAACCCCCCTCCCTCTCTCTCTCTCTCTCCCCTCCTCACTCCCTTTCTGGACGTGACCATCCCACTGTCAAGCCACTTTGAAAAAAACACCAGGGATCATTTATCTGTGGAATTGGGGATTTGGAGGTAAATGAACAGGTTTTGTCAAAGATTCGGAATGCACTGAGCAGGAAGTCGTGTGTTTGTATTGCAACATGTTAAAAGAGTCAGGAGAGATGTCAGCATTTTTGCGATTTTTGAGAAACAAGCGCTGAGCGGCTGCAAAAGGAAAACGAAAAGTGTTTCCAACTTTTGCGCGGAGCTTTCCTTTTTTGTAGTTTTAGTTTCGTTTTTACCATAAACACCTCTGCAAAAACATCGATTGTTAATAATTTAATTAATCGTGGACTTGGAGCCTTGCCGACCCGCGCAATGTGTTTCTGTTTCTTTTCCCAAATGCCGGTTCTTTTGTTTTAGGTTAAAGTGCAATCCCCGGCCACCTTTTATGTCAGCAAGTGCACTTTGCAAAAGAGACCAGGTTCCTCCTTGTAGGACTGTAGGGGACAACCGAACCAGGAGCCAGGAGTCTGAGCGTTTACAGTGTCTGGATTGAAATATGGAGGAACTCTTTGCAGTTTCGGTTTGCTCGTTTTGGAGACAGTAAACAGAGCCAGGCCGCTAAATAATAGGAGGACATTATAAATGGAAATGTGTTGAACGATTTTAGTGTGACACCGTGCAGTTTGGAATATTTCAGATAACTCTACAGTTGCGTCAAGGCATATTTATAGGACAACGCTGCCTTCAACCTGCATTAAATGTAGAAATAATGTTGGCACTCGTATTGAGTTGTCATATCTTCTGGCCAAAAAAAATAGAAATTTGGGGCTGCAGTGATGCCGAGCTATTTTATATTTTTGTAAGCTTTACTTTTCGAGTATGTATTTTTTTAAAGTAAATTCACTTCCGCCTTTCTGAGCGCAGCTCAGAGCTGGGGCGCGCCAAGGGCAGGGTAAGCGTTTGGATTGACACCCTCGCGGACCAATAGGCCCTCAGGATTATGATTGACAGCCGGAGTGGACAATGAGATGCTGCCGAGTCCCTGAGTGATGGGGCTGGCAGCCAATCAGCGTGTGCCTGCGTCCCCTTTTCCAATGCAGTCCGTCAGAGGTGGAGGGGGGAAGATGTTATATAATTCGAGAATTACAGTTCTGGCGGAAAAAAAAAGCTGGCAAATGAGCCAGGGCAGCAAAATGTCAGCGTGGAAAAAAGATGTTTTTCTTTCAAGTATTGGGAGAATAGGATTGGAAAGCGGTGAAGTTATGTTAGAGTTAAGTGGTTAGGCCGGATTTAAGAGTGCTCTTGTACAACTCTGGTCTCCATGTTACAAAATAGAAGCATTGGAATAGGTGCCTGCCTTTAAAAGTTAGACCAGAACTGAGAGGGCAAAAACTGAACAACCTGGGACACTTTTCTTTGGAAGTGAGAAGTTTCTGATAAGATCTCTAAAATTATGAAGGATTTTTAAAAAAAAAAAGTAGATTGGAGAGATTTTTTTTCCCTCAGATCCAAAGCGAGGGGCCACGAATGTAAGGTGGTCACAAATAAAACCGCGGAACTCGGGAGGGAACTTCTCTACTCGGAGAGAGATTAGACTGTGGAAAGCGCAACCAACCACATGGAATGGTTGAGGCGAATAGCAGTAGACACATCGGAGGTGAAGTTCAATAACATGAGAGTGAATTGAATAGAAGGATGTGCTGACAGGGTGAAATTGTGTGGAGGAGGCTGATGTGAAGCATAAACACTGGCGTGGATCTGTCGGACAAAATGGCCTGTTCCTCTGTAATTTTAAGTGCATAATTTAATATGGTCACAAAATAATTCAAGGGAAGGATAGAGATTAAAAAAGAATTCTTACAGGGAGAGTGAACTTGTGCAAGATGGTGATTACTCTTGTCAAAAACAGCTTTAGAACCCAAGTCCATCAGTGTTTCAAAGTGTTTTGAAAGGGGAATAGTAAATAATTATAGAAAAATGAATATTAAAGGTACAGGAGAGTAGGATCAAGTGTAAAAAAATGATTGCAGATTTGATGTGTGAAATAGCCTGTCTCTTGTGGTGTACCATTGGGCTGAATTTAATCCAGGAGGCAGAGATCTTGCATGCCAGTTGAAGAGCTGGCAAGAGCCCTGCACGTCCCTTTGGGGAAGGCCTGCCATATTAAGTCCAACCACCAACCCCCCCTCTCCCAAGAACTGCTCTCCAATCAGAGGCAGGCAGCTGTACATTGCCATCAGTACCACCAGTGGAGTGATGGCAGTTGCTGGCAATGCACCACCGGAGGCCCAGGATCAGTGAGATACACAGGCCACAGGTGAGTGAAGGCGGAATGGATGCCATGGGGTGAGTGTTGTGGGAGAGTGTGTGTTGGAGGCGGAGGTGGGGGTGGCTTTCAGCAGCCCCATTCCTTCTAATGCCAGGTCCCTTGATCAGGCACTTGTCTTTGAATGAGGGATGCCAATATTCCCCCTCCCCTCACCTCCCCCGTCCCCAGCTGGAAGACTGCAAGCAACTTGACAGGGTTTGCTTTTTGGACTTCCCGCCTGGTGACTTCTCCATCCGTCACTGATTGAATACCGAATGCCTCAATTGGCGTTGGGGCAGGAAGGCCGTCCATGAGCCTACCTGCTCTGGAGTTTAATTGCTGCAGAGGTTGGAAGACAACGGAATCCCCTCCTGGCACCCTCCAACTCGATTAAATGCCATCCCACATCCAAACTCTCCCACCCAATGGGAGAGAGCATTAAATTCCACCCATTGTATGAGTCTTGGATAACATTTCTGTGGAGCAGAGGGTGGTTCTGTCAATCGCCCAGTGGAATTTCAGTGGAAGATCTGTAGAAACAGCAACAACTCTTGTTTATATAGCACCTTTAATGTATTGAAATGTCCCAAGGCATTTCACAGGAACATTATAAAACAGTATGACACCGAGCCACATAAGGGAATATTAGGACTGGTAACCAAAAATTTTTGTCAAAGAGATAGGTTTCAAAGGAAAGTATTAAAGGATGAAAGTGAGGCGGAGAGGTGTAGGGAAGGAATTCCAGAGCTTGGGACATGGGCAGCTGAAGGCATGGCCAATAATGGTGGAGCAATTATAATTGGGAATGCACAAGAGGCTGGAATTAGAGGAGTGCAGATATCTCAAAGTGTTGTAGGTTTGGAGGAGATTATGGAGATAGGGAGGGGCATGGCCATGGAGGGATTTGAAAACCAGGATGAGAGACCCTGGAGAAATGGTGGAAGCGGCCATTTAAAAGTAGGGATTTTGCTCTGGAGGCTTAATTTGGAAAGGTACACCCAAAATGAGAGACATTCGTGTGCCCATTTTACCCATGTCAATTTACACTCCAATTTTCTGGCACACCTATTACTGTAATATAATGTAAAAGTGGCTGTAAACTAGAGGAAAGCAAAATAAACAACTGGGACCTGAGGATGGACACCAAATATTCCTCGTTTAAGCTTGACAATTAAGTTTTCAAGCCATCTAACATCTTCACATACATTCAGTACAGAATGTTTAAGAAGATGTGATCATAGAAGATTTTCGCTTTTGAACATGACTCATACTGGTATCATAAAAATACATTAAAAAAGACAACAAATACAGTGTAGTTCCCTATTAGGAGTAAAAACGAAATAGCTCCAAAAACAGCAAAAGAAATTGGCAAAATGATTTTGCTTCCTGCTGCACCAAGAATTCTGAGTTTAATTTTACATGTTTTGAACCAGTGTAATTGCAAAATATTTGTGTGCACAGCTCTTGACCCTGGGGATGGAGCCATTATAATGAGCCAAGATGTATTTAAGGGCAGGGATTGATAGACGGATGTAAAAGAGCAAGGAAATTTGGGCAATGCAGAATGATGTGAGTAATATACTTGCCCTCTGGATTCTTCCACTTTTTTTTTGCACTGGGTATTTGTTTTTCCCATGTCTTTGGGTTCAGATATATGGAAAAATCCACCTCATCCTATTTCTCCAGGGTTTCGACTGATTCTCTACTCAGGTTTTGGTGGGAGAACTCTGACAGAAAGAGCTTGACTTGTAATTTAAAAAAACAGGACACACTTGATGTCTTTCTGGGAATAAACATGAGAGAAAACAATATCATAGAATTTAACGCCTGTGGAGTGGGTTTTTGCTTAAAAACAGTGGACAGAATTTTCCAGGAGAAGGAAGGGCTGGTAATATGGCTGGCAAAAGCCTTGAGAGGGGAGCCCTAGGTCTTCCTGCCCATGGCTTATTGCCAGTGCCAGGCACTTCAGTGGGAGGGCTGCCTGCTGGGTGGCCAATTGAGCCAATTAAAGGCCACTTTCAGTTGTTTGCATTGGACGAACCGGCTGCTTTGTAACTTGCCACTGGTGCACCACGACCTGCTCACCCTCCACCAAGTAATATTCATGCCACACAATTGTCAGGAAATGACCGCCTCCAAGAAGATAGACTCTAACTATCTCCCCTTGACATTCAATGTCATTGCCATCACTGAATCCCCCACTATCAACATCCTGGGGGTGACCAGAAACTGAACTGGACCAGCCATATAAACACTGTCTACAAGAGCTGGGAACCCTGCGGTGAGTAACCCACCTCCTGACTCCCCAAAGCCTGTCCACCATCTACAAGGCACATGTCAGGACTTGCCTGGATGAGTGCAGCTCCGACAACACTCAAAGCTCATCACCATCCAGGAAAATGTAGCCCGCTTGATCAGCACTCTCTCCACTAACTCAAACATTCATCCCTCCACCACCAGCACTCAGTGGCAGCAGTGTGTACAATCTACAAGATGCACTGCAGCAACTCACAAAGGCTCCTTCGACAGCACCTTCCAATCCGTGACCTCTACCACCTAGAAGGACAAGGGCAGCAGATGGAACACCACCACCTGCAAGTTCCCCGCTAAGTCACTCACTATCCTGTTGTGGAAATGTATCGCCGTTCCTTCATTGTCGCTGGGTCAAAATCCTTGAACTGCCTTCCTAACAGCACTGAGGGTGTGTTTACACCAGATGGACTGCAGTAGTTCAAGAAGGTGGCTCACCACCACCTTCTCAAGGGCAATTAAGGATGGACAATAAATGCTGGCCCAGCCAGCGACACCCACATCCCATGGAAGAATTTTTAAAAAATCCTTATTGCTAGAGCCTGCCTGCTTCCACAAAAAACTCGCCAGTCTTTGAGGGCGCCTTGGCATTCAGCACTGCTAGCAGTGACATGGCTGAAGCTGCTGGGACTCTGGTTGAACCAGTGGGTGAGCTGCCATCTTCTGTTGGATGACAGCTCAGCAGTGCCTGTCAGTTTGCAGCTGCTGACAAAATGCTGCCCCAGGGTCCTGCTGCTACCCCCACCGGATCAGAGTTGCCACTCGTGCATCTTTCTTTCCTTCACTCCGCCATTGGCAGTTGTAGTTTTAGCTGTCTAGACTCAAAAATTCTGCAAATTCCTTTTCCTAATCTCTTTGCCTTGCCACTTCTCTCTCCTCCTTTAAGACATTGTTTAAAAGCAACTTAATTGACTGTGCATTTGATCAACTGTCCTAACATCTCCTCCTTTGGCACATTGTCAATTTTCATCTGATTATGCTCTTGTGAACCACCTTGGGACATTATTATGTTAAAGGCACTATATAAACGCAAGTTGCTATCTTATGAATTCTGAAATACCCTCTCTATATCTCTTCACCTCTCTACCTTGCTTTCTTCCTTTAAGACATTCATTAAAACTGTCCTCTTTGACCAAGCTTTTGGTCATATGACTTAATATTTCCTTATGTGGCTCGGTGTGATAGTTTGTTTTATAATGCTCCTGTGAAGCACCTTGGGGCGTTTCATTATGTTAAAGGTGATATATAGATATAAATTGTTGCTGTTGTTGTTGCTTGGGAGTAAAGCAGTGCAGTCCCCACAGCTAATCGTTGGTGCCTGCTATACAAGGTGGTCAATTTGGGCTGAGATCCTGGAGATGGTGCGCAACACAATAAGAACACCTGTAACAAAATAATTAAAAATTGAGAAGCTAGAATAGACATTGAAGATGGCGGTGATTTCATACCATGAAATTTTATTTCACTATAACTGGCTTTTTGTGCTGAAAAGAGCGGCTGTCATTTTGAACATTATTCACACAGTTTCCCATTTATCTCTCAGCATGAAACAACCAATTATTTTAATTCAATTACACAAAGCTGTTGTAAGAAAATCATAAGTTCCTACCAATAAAAATGAGGAAAATTTCAATGTAGCCCTGTGCTATGAAGGTAATGACATGGACCAAAGTCTATGCTGGGAACCAGGAAGTTTGAGATTTCATAACTTAACGACCGTGTTCAGATACTTCGTTGAGGTTTGCTATTGTTACCAATTCAGGCCAAAAAAAAACACTGTTTGCCATGTAGGAAGGACCAAATTTAAACCTTACTGTCAAATGGAGTCTGGAATTTGTGATGGGAAATAAGGAATAACTGGGATTGTAAAGAAAGAAGTTGCTTGACCTGCCTGAAATAAACAACACACCCAATACAGTTTAAGTGACACGTTCTGTAATCGACACCATGGTAATGACAAATGGTTAGCACCATTTTCCTGAAGAAGGGCTCTGTGTGGGATGGTGTAAGTGGTGGGGACTTTATAAGAGATGTGAGCATATTTCCAGTTTTATAGCTATGCTTTCAAAGATGCGATCACATTAATGGAAAATAATATGCAAAAACGAGTGTACATCTTTCATTTTGAAAAAAAAAGCATTTTCTGTGTTGGGGAATGTTTTTGCATATACCTTTTAAAGACCATAAAGGAAACTGTTAAGAGTGATATAGCTTGTGCCTGACTCTTCTTATAAATATGAGTACAATTTAATATATTTGAGTGACTTGTACCAATATCTATACTTTTAAACTAAAGTAAAGGTGGCACTTAGTGAGTGACACCTTAGCAGGTTTCCTCCAGATGGTTTGCATGAAAACTAGAAATTACTTTGCACAAAGTGTAAGTGTTGTGCAATGGAAAATTGAAAATACACTTACTTTTACATATTTTCCTATTAATATGTTGACACCTTTGAAATTATTGGAAAAAGATTGGAAATGGCTCATATTTCTAATAAAGTGCCCACCACTCATACCATTGCTGCATATCCCAGACAGTCCCCTATATCAAATAAATGTGTGAATCATATTCTATAAAATTTACTTTAAATATTAAGGAACAGGTATAAGCCTATCCCTGCCTTTGGACAGTTTCACAATACAGCTTTCTGAAAAAAAAAAATCTTGAACAAAGGTTGCACCTTGGAAACTCTTCAAAAATGTGTTCACTATAAAAGTAACTCATCTGTTGTGCTAATTATGAAGTAGGTTTTGGCTTGGAACCTCTAAGTTATAAATGATTGATACTGTGGACCCTGATTGATGTTTAAGGAGGTGGAATGCATGTGCTTAATTTTCTCATGCAATGAATGTTACTATGGAATTAGCCAATACCATTTGTGTCATGAAAATTGTACATTTTATTTGTCAGAAGATTATCCAGCAGTTTTTCATTGCTTCTCACGTCTTTGCTTTTTCTCTTGCTAGTTGTAAATTACTTTTGGTTTCACATGTATAAACCCTTCTTTCCTGACTGTCGCTTCCATCTTTCTCAGGAGATTGTGTGACTATTAATAAATTATAATTTTACCTTAGTTTCCATTATACATTACTTCTCTAATTTTACAACTGACCAAATTGAGCAATTATTTATTTAAGAATGATAAATGTTATATTCCCCCTTCCACCTTTTGTGGAGGTCATCTCGCTACCAAATGCCCTCCAGTTAAAAAGACAGCCTTTTTGATCCATTGGTAGGAAGCCTAGTTTATTGGTTGCACTTGCATAAAAACAGTTAACTAAAGTAGCACCTTATAAGCTAAGTGGTTATTAGAACCTTCAGTACTGATTTGCAGGTCCTAAAACAACTATTTTGCAATGGAAGTAACATATCATTTGTTTTTTTTCTTTCCGTTAGCCTCAATTCCTTATTTCCATCCAGTGTGATGGTTGATTATAAATTGAACATACTTGTCCACAGCGTTTGTAGCATTAAGAACTTAAGTCTGTGGAGTTGTACCTATGTATTGGCTAGAAGTCAAGCATTTGTAACACTGGAGCTATAGATTTCTCACTTTTTCTATTCATTCATGAGATGTGGGCTTCGCTGGCAAGGGCCAGCATTTATTGCCCATCCCTAGTTGCCTTTGAGAAGGTGGTGGTGAGCTGCTACCTTGAACTGTTGCAGTCTATGTGATGTAGGTACACCCACAGTGTGCTGTTAGGAAGTGAGTTCCAGGATTTTGACCCAGCGACAGTGAAGGAATGACAATATATTTTCACGTTAGGATGGTGAGTGACTTGGAGAGGAAATTCCAAGTGGTGGTTTTCCCATCTATCTGCTACCCTTGTCCTTCTAGATGGTAGTGGTTGTGGGTTTGGAAGGTGCTGTCGAAGGAGCCTTGGTGAATTCTTGCAGTGCACCTGTACACACTGTTGCTACTGTGTGTCAGTGGTGGAGGGAGTGAATGTTGCGTCAATGATGGAGAGAGTGAATGTTTGTGTATGTGGTGCCAAGCAAGCAGGCTGCTTTGTCCTGGACGGTGTCAAGCTTCTTGAGTGTTGTGGGAGGTGCACTCATCTAGACAAGTGGCGAGTATTCCATCATACTCCTGGCTTGTGCCTTGTAAATGGTGGACAGGCTTTGGGGAATCAGGAGGTGAGTTATTCGTCACAGGATTCCTAGCCTCTGACCTACTCTTGTAGCCACATACTCTTAATTGTAACTTCTTTTGTGCTGTACTGTATAATACATGCTGTCTATACAGGTATATGCAAATTAAAATGTTGCATTATCTTCAACAATTACATTATTATTTATTCTATTCTCTGCGGAACTCCTGTTTTGCAATGGTTACATTTCATTCACCTCAGTGCATGCTAAATGATGTAATAACAGCTAGTGCAGTGTACTGCATGCTTTGCCAAGCTTTGAGATTATAGTGAGAGCTTCTTTCTCCCTCACCAAAGCAGCACCATTTTTATCACATGCCTATCATCATTTTGACAATAGCTTCAGTTAAGGCCTGATGCAGTTTTGAAATCACATAACAACCATTTTTGCTTTCAATAGCAATTGTTGAGGGCGACGCCAAATAAATCAATAGATAGGATCATGTGTTCAATCCATGTCATGTTTTCAGATGATGGCCAGGAGTATGATGCAATGGAGTCAATGATATGGAAAGTAGAGCAAATTTAAAACAGTGGAAACAGAACAAGGCAGCATTGGACATTTTTTAAAAAATCAGTAAATTGTGTATCTGATATCAGGAAACAGCTTTCATACACATGTTACTCAGTAAACCTATTGTTGTGATCAAGGCCTGGTATTGAGTAAATCAAATTGCTCAAGTCCTTAAGTATTGACTTCCCATGGAGTTTAATTTCCACTTAAAAAATGTTAACAAATGTTGGTATTTCAACTTTACAGAGGCCTGTAGGGATCACAGCTTCTGTGGTGTTTGTGTATTAGTAACAGATGTCAACAACAGTTGTTGTGGCTGAAATTTTGAAAACTGTTTTTAAAAAACATAAAAAGTACTTAGTACAGCATTCTATAATTTATATTTCACCCCACTTTGATGTTGCACATGTCTAAGAAGAAAGGCAGTTAGCACGTACGACTGACATACGGGCCAGATCCACCCACAAACAATCCATATTGCGCAACTCCCACTAAAGCATTTGCTTGCATGTCGAGATGTTCAGGTGGCTGAAACTACCTTTCAAATACTGCCCTATAGTTTGAATGAATATTTTTGAGACATAACTTTCAATATTGAACATGAATAAAATACTATAATCATTGCCTTGCCAATTGCCTTGCTCACCAATTATGAATAAAACACTATAATCATTGCACTCACTTTTATTGGTAGTATACTTGTTAGTAATTTGGCATAACTGTCTTTCCATGTGTAACTCCTAAGATTAGGTTGACAACCAGAACCCATTCACCACCTCAATCTGCAAAATTCTATGCTGTACTTAGTTAAAAGCAAAATACCGTGGTTGCTGGAAATCTGCAATAAAATAGAAAGTGCTGGAAATACTCAGCAGGTCTGGCAGCATCCGTGGAGAGAGAAATTGCGTGCAGTTCTGGAATCCACATTATAGGAAGGATGTGACTGCACTAGAGGGAACGCAGAGGAGATTTACCAGGATGCTGCCTGGGCTGGAGAGTTTTAGTTATGAGGAGAGACTGGATAGGCTGGGGTTATTTTCCCTGGAGCAGAGGAGATTGAGGGGGGACATGATTTAGGTGTATAAAATTATGAGGGGCATAGATAGGGTAGACAGGAAGGAACTTTTCCCCTTGGTGGAGGCACCAATAACCAGGGGGCATAGATTTAAGGTAAGGGGCAGGAGGTTTAGAGGGGATGTGAGGAAGAATCTTTTCACCCAGAGGGTGGTGGGAATCTGGAACTCACTGCCTGAAAGGGTGGTAGAGGCACAAACCCTCATAACATTTAAGAAGTATTTGGATGTGCGCTTGCAATGCCATGGCATACAAGGCTATGGGCCTAGTGCTGGAAAATGGGATTAGAATAGTTAGGTTTTTGTTTGACCGGCGCAGACTTATTGGGCCAAAGGGCCTTTTTCTGTGCTGTAGACCTCTATGACTATAAATAGAGTTAACCTTTCAGGTCAAATATGACTTTTCTTTGTGAAGAGGTTATATTCGACCTGAAACGTTGGCCAGAATTTTTCCGTTGGTGAGTTGGGGGCGGGGCCCGCTCGCCGACGGGAAAATGACATGGGATGATGTTGGGAGGAACCCCCGACGTCATCCCGCCCCATTTAAATATTCAGGAAGGCGGGCGGACAGTGAAATCACCTGTCCGCCCGCCGACCTGTCAATGGCCAATTGAGGCCATTAACAGGATAATTAATCCGATTAAAGGCCCTGCCCATCCAACCTTAAGGCTGGCGGGCAGGCCAGGAGCCCCAGCGGGGAATAGAAAAAACATGAAACCTCATTCACTGGTGGGATGAGGTTTCATGTCCATTTTAAAAATCTTTAATAAACTTTGTCATATTTATTAACATGTCCCATCTCATGTGACATTGTCACATGAGGGGGACATGTTAATTTTTTTATTTTTCTATTTTTGAGGTATTTTAAACTGTCACCAATCTCCCTGCGACAGCACTTGAGGGAGATGTGCGATCTTTCACGCGCATGTGCGAAACAGCGCACTTTGACAGTTGGGGAATCCCCCCACCCCCTGCCGCACAGGAAGTGCATAGCGTTTCCCATTGGGCAGTCCGCTGGGCGGGCCTTAATTGGCTCGCCCACTCAAAATGGCGGCGGGGCCCGTTTCGGCGGTGGAGTTCGGCTGCCTGCCCGCCGCCGAGCCGGTGGGGCCCACTCGCCCATCGAGGGCTAAATTCTGCCCGTTGACTCTGTTTCTCCCTCCACAGATGCTGTCAGACCTGCCGAGTATTTGCAGCACTTACTGTTTTTATTTCTATGGTGTACCTGCTTTGTCACTTGTACCTGTGAAATATATATTTTTTTTTAATCAAATTTTCCTTTCTTACAAAAGAAAATCTGATCTTTATTCCTATGTAGTGCAGCAGTAAGTAAATGCCTTTTTCCATCTCTCTCTTTTTTAATCAGTGAATGCACCAGGCTTCTGTCCCATCCCATATCTGACAGAAATATCGCCCTTTTCCCATATGTCACTCTCTCCAAGTCAGAAACTGCTCTGACTCCACAGACGCATTCAGTTTGCAGGTAAGGGAACGATCAGGCAGTCTTAATTTTGCTTTAACTCTCACTGAATCTTTAATTGCACTATTTTCATTGCACTCACCATGCTGAGCCCTCAACAAAACTCTGAAGTAAAATAGAACAATAGAGAAGGGAATACCTACCTTAAGTCATGATAAGGGTAAGGAAACTGATATACTAGGACCTGTTTTTAATTCAAAACTTGTTAAGATGCTTGTTAGAGCTGATACAAGTATTGAGAAATTAATGGTTTGTTTTCAACATGTTGGAAGTACTGCCCAAGAACATTCAGGATGAAATTAATCTTTACCAGCCATGCAAAATGGGCAATACGGTTTGGCAGTCTGTTTGGCACTGTATCCGATTCTCTTCCCTGTTAAAGTCAATGGAAAAGATAATCGGACAAGGTGTAAAACAGACTGCTGATTCACTACCACTACCGGCAAAGATTAATTTCACCTTGGTTAACTTTCTTTAAATCCTCAATTGAATAAGCTGTAAAGTTTTGTCTCATTGGCAGCTGACATAATTTTTGTAACAATTTACTAAAGATTTAACAATCTTTTTAAAACAGGCTTTGCTAGCAAAAGTTGATGCGCCAGCAAATGTTGAGTTTTTAAAGAGTTCTTTTTATGTGATTTGATTTCATCCAGGAGAAGAAAGGCCGTGTTAGGGTCAGCAAGGCCGTGTTAGGGTCAGCAAGGCCGTGTTAGGGTCAGACAATGGAACAGTTTCCTCCCCTTCCTCTCTACAGATGCTGCCTTACCTGCTGAGTATTTACAGCATTTTCTATTTTTATTTCAGATTTCCAGCATTCACAGTATTTTACATTTGAATTAGTTTCACCTCTTTCATTGCCAACTCCAGATCGGGTTCTCACAGGTTAGATGGGGTTAGATGTAGGATAAAGCTGCAACATAGATGTATTGATCCCAGCTTCAGAACAAAATTGACTTGCTATGATAACTCCATCCGTAAGCCTCTTTTAGTGGGGTTGCCAGTCTAATCCCAAATTATAACCTCTAGTATGCAATGGAATCAACCTTAATAAGAACCGTGTTGAATTTATCCCAATACTTTTGCTAATTTTCCTAAGTGGAAATCATTCAGGTTCTCTAAACCTACTAGCGAGCAGGACTGCATAGCACAGATACTGTCCATCATTTGGTGCTTATTTAGAGAGAGTAAAAGGATGAGTAGAGTGAGAAGTGTAATATTTTGAAGTATTCTTTTTGAAGCTAGAATTGGCAAACATTGTTGGGACAATGTATGGGAATGAAATACGCACTGTCTTATACCCAATATCCTTAACAGCACTATTGGTGGTGAGGCAGCTCACCACCACCTTCTCAAGGGCAACTAGGGATGGGCAATATATGCTGATCCAGCCCATACCCATATGCCCACATCCCATACCTGAGGCATGGATTTTGTCCCTGAGTCAGGGAAGAATTGTCGACATTGTTTTATTATGGAATAGTTGGCGGCTTTGGCTCCTCGTTTACAGGCACTGCGATCATGTGAGGGCCATGCCAGGTTGTGAAGGACTCGTGTGTTTGCAGTATGATGAGGCCCATGGGTTTGATGGTGAGGGTTGCAGCAATTTGAATGTGTCTGAGTCAAACTTATTGATATTGATTCCCTCCATTGTGGAGGGTGGGCAGTCCCTTGAGTAATTGTGGCATCAATGTGCAAGGTTCTTTAGGTGGAAGCTGCTCATCAGGGAAGCTGATGGCAATTGGGAGATCGGAGATTCAGAGAATCAATTTTACACAAGCACGTGTCCGGCAATGATCCGCTCCTGCACAGAGTCAGCTCTGGCTACCTGTCCATGCTGCCCAGCTTCTCTGCTATCGGCAGCCTCCTCATCCTCACTCGGCCCACATCCCATGAATGAATAAAAAAAAGTTAACCCTTTTTTTAAATGCCAATGAGCCTGTTCATTCTTCAACATTGTTTTTCCTTGTGGAAGTGACTTGGGACACCATACAAACAGTAGGCAAAAAGGAACTAATGCTACTATTTTCACCTCTGACATCATTCTTCTTCAGGATCCCAACATACTCTATTCCCCAAACCATAGCAGGAGATGTACTGTCAGTTTGTGTAATTTCTGCTTTATCATTCTGTTTTGCAATAGTATGTCACTTTTTGTTGGTTTTTTTAGTCTATGGTTGTTGAGTACTTGAGCTTTTCCTGTTTGGATGCACAGGGAGCATGACCACTTACATGTGGGATGTGGGACAATGGCACCACAGCTAATGAAATATAACTCAATCAATTACTACACAGCTGAGATTATGGGCAGAATCTTCGGCTCGGTGAGCAGGGGCGGCGCCCGCTCGCCATGGCATAAAATGACGTGGGGTGCGGTTGGGCTTGTGTCCCGATGTCACCGCGCGTCATTTAGATGTTCAGTTTGGCAGGCGCGCAGCTGAGTCAGCTGCACGTCCGCCAAACTGTCAAAAGGCCTATTAAGGCCTGTTAAAAAGCAATTAAGGCAATCAGCTGAGCTGCCTGTCCAACCTTAAGGTTGGCGGGCAGGCGAAGAGCCCAGGCGGCCTTCACATTTTTCATGGAACCTCATCCACAGGCGGGATGAGTTTTCATGAATGATTTAAAATTTTCAGAAAAATTTTTATTTTAAAATTAATGCACATGTCCCAGCTCATGTGACAGTTTCACATGAGGGGACATGTCATAAACATTTTTTCACCCCTTACTAAACTGTTTAAACCTAAATCTAATCTCCCCTAGGCACCTCTGTGCCTCAGGGAGATTTCCGTGCTCGCGCGAAAGAGCGCACTCCTGACTTGATTGGCCTTCACATGTAAAATGGTGGCGCCCAGCCGATCGGGGGCGCTGATTGGCTGCGTGTCTGCCTGTGCCCGCCCCCACACAAGCCCCCCAACAACGGGGGGAAAATTCTCCCCGATGTGCTTCACAGTTACCGTGTTGTGGAAAATACATCAGTCAGCCATCACACAGTTCCAGTCTTAAAGCTGTTTCTTGTGACTGTATGAACACCTCCTAATCACTACCCGTCAACTTTGATTTCATCACCGCAGCTTTCATCCTTTGTTGACTGCCCTATTTACTAATGGAACAACAATAGCCGCCTGTCAAAAATAGTTGTTTGCAACCTTAGTGTTTTAATTGACTCTGGGCTGAACTTCCGATGGATATTCACTCCATCACCAAAACTGCCTAATTCCATCTCTGTAATATTGTCTGTCTTTGCCCCTGCCCTGGCTCATCTGCTGCTGAAATCCTCATTAAAGCTTTGTTACCTCTGGACTCAAAGGTCAGTGCTAGGACCGCTGTTGTTCATTATTTACATAAATGTTTTGGACTTGGGAACTCAAAGTGCAATAGAAACAATGGGGAGAATTTTCTCCCCGTTGGGCAGACTGGGTGGGAGCAGGTGCGGGCAGGTGCAGAGCCCGCGATTGGCTTGCGAAAGAGTGCAGAAATCTCCCTGAGGCACAGAGCTGCCTCGGAGATTAATTTCATCGTGAAAAATGGAATAAAAGAATTTAAAAAAATTATTCAGACATATCCCCTAAAGTAACATTGTCGACGCTGGGACATGTTTATGAACTTCAATAAAATTTTTTATTTAAGTTATAAACCTTTCATGAAACCTCATCCCATCCGTGGATGAGGTTCCATGAAAAATGCGAAGGCCGGCAGGGCTCTTCGCCAGTCCGCCAACCTCAGGGCTGACGGCCAGCCCTGGCAACTACTTTAATTGGGTTATTAACGGCCTTAACAGGCCTTTGACAGTTCGGCGGGCGCGCACCGGAGTCGGCTGCACACCGGCCGAACGGAAGATCAGAATGATGCGTGGTGACATCGGGACGCACACCCGCACCCGCGCACCATTTTACGTTTCGGCTTGCGGGGCCCACCCCTGCACACCAAGCAGAAGATTCTGGCCAATGTGCAGGGGTACGGGGAAAAGGCAGGGCAAAGGTACTAGGTCATAATGCTCATTTGGAGAGCCGGCGCAGACATGATGGGCCAAATGGCCGCCTTCTGTGCCATTAAAATTCTGTGATTCTAAATTTCAAAATCTGTGAATGATACCAAATTGGGAGTTTCACCAATAAAGAGAGGGACTGTGACAAAATACAGGAAGACAATAAACTTTCAGAATCTGTCTGCAGTTGGCTAATGAATGTCAATATCGATAAGTGTGAGTTGGTATATACTGGTCAGAAGAAGAAGACGGCCACATTCTCCTTGGAGTACAAGATCAAAGGATTCTGGGGGTATAGAGACATAACTCGCTAAAAGTAGTGACACAAGTTAATAAGTCCATCAAAAAGTAGACAAAGCACAAGGATTCATTTCTAGAGGGATAGGATTGAAAAGCAGCAAAGTTAAACTTGCATAGAGCCTTGGGTTAGACCACACTTGTAGTAAATTTGAATAGTTCTGGTCTGCATATTATAAAAAGGATATAGAGGCTCTGGAGAAGATGCAAAAAAGATAACAAAACTGAGAGATTAAACATATCTGGAAAGATGAAACAGTCTAGGGCCCTTTTTTTCCGGAGAGGAGAAGACTGATGGATGACCTGATAAGTCTTTAAGATTATGAAATGGTTTGCTAGGGTTGATGTAGAAAAGATGTTTCAGATGAAGGTGGAGAGCAGAACTAGGGGTCATAAATATAAGGTAGTCACTAATACATCCAACAGGGAATTCAGGAGAAACCTTTTGACCCAGACAGTGGTTAGAATGTATAAGTCGGTACCACAAGAAATAGTTGAGGCGGTTAGCATAAATGTATTTAAGAGGAAGTTGGATAAATATATTAAGGAGAAAGGAATAATTTGTTGATGAGGTTAGACAATGGGAGGAGGCTTGTGTGGAGCACAAACACCAGCATGGAGCTGTTGGGCTGAATAGTCTGTATCTGTCCTGTAAATACAGTGTAATATTTTGGAATAGTCAACTATATTACAATGCTCTTCCAGCTGGCCTTCCACCTTTCAACCTCTATTTGAGGTCAAACTTTGCTGATTGCTTCCTAACTCGTACTAAATCCCATTCCCCATTATCTATGTGCTCGCTGACCTAGCAGTGGCTCTTGGTCTGGCAATACCTTGATTTTTAAATCCTCACCCTTGTTTTCGATTCCCTCTGAGGCCCTACCCCTGAAACCTCATCCAGCCCGATAAACCTCCCAGATCTCGGTGTTCTCCAGTTCTGGCCTCTTGAGCATCCCAGTTTTAATTGCTGCACCATTGGCGGCTGTGTCTTCAGCTGCCTAGGCTGCAAGCTCTGGAATTCCCTCCCTAAACCTCTCTGCCTCTCATCCCTCTCTCCTCCTTTGGGACACTCCTTAAAACGTATCTGTTTGACCAAGTTTTTGGTCATCAGCCCTAATATCTCCTTTTGTGGCTTGGTGTCAAATTTTGCTTCATAAAGCTCCTGTGAAGATCCTGGGCAGTTTATTATAGAAAAGGTGCTATATAAATACAAGCTGTTACCATTGTTGTAGTATTGACAGGATAAAAAATATCAAATTGGACACTTTTTATTGATTTTATTTTTATTCTTTCATGGGATGTGGATGTCACTGGCAAGTCCAGCATTTGTTGCCTATCCCTAATTTCCCTTGAACTGAGTGGCTTGTTAAGCCATTTCAGAGGGCAGTTTTTATACCAATCCATGATAGTCACCATTACTGATACTAGCTTTATATTCCAGATTTATTAATTGAATTTAAATTCCACCAGCTGCCATGATGGGATTTTGTCCTTAGAGCATTAGCCTGGGCTTCTGGATTACTAATACAGTGACATTACTACTATGCACCATCTCCCCCAGAGTAGTAGAGTAGTAGAGTGCTAGAGTTGAAGAACTCTGTCATAATGCAAAGCTCTTTCTAATGATCTGGCCATGAACTGAAGACACTTTTGCCAGATCCATGGAGGAACCATCAGGGCTGGTATGGTTCTACTATTTAATCCTGAAATTGGCTGCCTTGTCTTTTTAATTGGCCATTCCACCAAGCATGCGAGATAATAATACCTGAGCTAACTTTGAAAATTGTAACACAGCTTCTAGCATTAAATTAAAATACGCCCCTGACAAATGACAACAGAAGGGATGATGTGAATTTTAAAAGTTTTGCCACATTTTGCTGGGTCAAAATCCTGGACCTCCTTCCCTAACAGCACTGTGGGTGTGCCTACACCTCAGGGATTGCAACAGTATCAGAAGGCAGCTCACCACCACAATCTCAAGGGCAGTTAGGGAGGGCAATAAATGCTGGCCTAGCCAGCGATGCCTACATCCCATCAATGAATTTTAAAAATACTATTGAAGCAGATTCGTTAATAACTTTCAAAAGGGAATTGGATGAATACTTGAAAAGGAAACATTTGTGGGGCTATGGGGATAGAGTAGAGGAGTGTGACTACTTGGATAGCTGACTCTAAAGAGCCAGCAGATGCACGATGATCCACATGGCCGCCTCCTGTGTATTATCTTTGTATGATTCTGAGGAAAAAAATGGGAATTTGAAAAGTAAATTTAAAAAGCTGAACTGAATTTTTTTAAATGTAAAGAAGAACAAAGAGACTGCAGAGGTAGAAAAAAATGAAAGGGAAAAAAGGACAGCATGTTAATATAACATTAATTGTATTGTTAAGGTTAAGGATAAACAGGTGGAGGGAATTGATTGATTAAGTATCTTGAGCACATATAAAGAAAGTCTAAGGGGGTGCATCATCACTCCCAGAAATGACATTTTGGTTTAGTTTTGTAAGTTTCCTTTCTTATTTTTGTTTTAGTTACAGTGCCCCATCAGGGGCTGTCACCTCTCATTGAATTTTAGTTTAATTTATTTTTAAAAAAAATTCATTCATGGGATGTGGGCATCGCTGGCTAGGCCAGCATTTATTGCCCATCCCTAACTGCCCTTGTTCAGAGAGCATTTTAAGAGCCAACCACATTGCTGGTGGTCTGGAGTCACGTGTAGGAGAACAGATTTACCAGATGGGTTTTTAACGACAATCGATAATAGTTTCATGGTCATCATTAGGCTTTTAATTCCAGATTTTTATTGAATTCAAATTCCACCATCTGCTGTGGCAGGATTCGAACCCAGATCCCCAGACCATTACTCTGGGTCTCTGGATTACTAGTCCAGTGACAATACCACACCATCGTGTGTCAAGAAGAGGGTCTATTGGGACACTGGATTGGTTGGTAGTTGGGAGGCAGGGATATGTAATGCTGTATTCTGTAAATCAACCTACTATCAAGAAAAGGATTTGTGTCTGAATTCATACTTTACCATCTGGCTTCGGATTCATTTAACACAGCAGTAAGAGAGAGGTTTGATCTGAAAGGAGGCATTGCAACTATGTCAAGGAGAGGAAAGAATAGGCCATTGAGGCAATCTCTGACATTAACTTACCACTTTCATAATGTATCCTATAGGCCTGATTCAAACTCTGTAGTGGCGGACAGCCAAGAATGTAGAATCCCTTCAAATGCTGAAACTTGGCATCATTGCATTTAGAGATAGGCGTTCTACAATTTTGAGTTTTCCAGTGCCATAAGCATCCTCACCCACCAAGATGTATTTGTAATCTTAATAATAATAATAAACTATGTGCTTCAGAGTTTGTTAACGGAAATGAAGTTCTGTTTGTGAAGAGATGTTTGAAACTATTGGTTACAAACTTCAGTGAAAATGTCTATTGGTTTTAATTTCCTTTGGTTGTAATACTTTTGTAAATCCAGAGGGGTTGAGATTTTTTTATTTGGCTGTGCAGAACAAAGGAGATAATAACAGACTGAATCAAAGTCTGAGTGTATATCATCATCAAGCCATTGACTAAACACAGGGCTGTGCCAATAAAAAAAAATACAGATAAGATACTGAGAGTTTAAGGTAGATTAACATCTGTAAAACATGGGTTTTGAAACATCCAGATTTAGACAATTTAATGAACGGTTCTAAGCTAAGCTGTTTAATCAGAATGTTTGAATGTTGTCAACTTGACAATGTTGTCTTGGTTAAGATCAGGAACATAATTGTTTTAACAGCTTGATCTTGATTCTGTTTAATTTCTGACATAGCAACAAATAATTCTGTTCAGGCAAATTTGGCAGATAGTAAAGGTACCTGAGAACATTATCCCCTGGAGAAAAACTGTAAATATATGCACAGCTTCATCACATACAGGAGAAATTTACCCTCATATTTTGTTTAACAGTGAATTTTTAAAAAAGTGAACACTTGGGCTTATTGATTGACATTAGTGCTAACCAGTGAAACACTATATTTCAAAATGAAGAGAGTAGTTAAAATAAGCTTTGGTCCCTTAGAGGCTGAGACCGGGGAATTAATAATTGGAAATAAGGAAATGGCAGAGACTTTGAACAAGTATTTTGTATTTGTCTTCACAATAGAAGACACAAAAAGCATCCCAAGAATAGTAGGAAAGCATAGGCAAAGGGAAGGAGGAACTTAAAACAACATGATCACTAGAGAAAAAGTGCGAGGAAAGCTATTGGGCTAAAGGCTGAGAAGCCCCCTGGACCTGATGGCCTGCATCCTAGCGTCTTAAAGGAAATGGCTACAGAGATAGTGAATGCATTGATTGTTGTTGCATAAAGAGTTAACAGATGGACTCTGCTAATGTATGACTTAGATGTACCACTGACATCAGTCAGTCATGTGTTTGACTCTCTCTCTCTTTCTCGAGAGAGGTTGGAACACCATGCCTAGGGGCAATATGCGTACTCTGTAACTAAAACAGAAAATGCTGGAAAAACTCAGCAGGTCTAACAGCATGTGTGGAGAGAGAAACAGAGTTAATGTTTCGAGTCCGTATGACTCTTCTTCAGAGTAAATTGTTTTATTGTATGAGGCTGGGGGCTGGGGTTGAATTTTCCTTACTGGTGAAAGAATGGTTTTCTAAGTAATTGAACCAGCCACCAACCTCCCTCACCCCACTTGAATTTTATTTTGAGCTGTAAAGACTAGTAAGTTTTTCCTGTAATTATTTTTGAAAATATATTTTAGGAACAAAGTAATGTAGGAGCAGGAGTAGGCCATTCAGCCCATCGAGCCTGCTATGCCATTCAGTTAGATCATGGCTGATCATCTACCTCAATGCCACTCTCCTACGCTATCCCCATACCCCTTGATGTCATTAGTCTCCAGAAATCTATCGATTTCTGTCTTGAACATGTTCAATGCTTGAGCTTCCAAGCAATCCTCTGGGACAGAGAATTCCAAAGAGTCACCACCCTCTGAGTGAAAAGATTTCTTCCTCATCTCAGCCCCAAATGGCCTGCCCCTTATTCTGAGACTGTGCCCTCTGGTTCTAGATTCATCAGCCAGGGGAAACATCTACATCTACCCTGTCACACCCTGTAAGAATTTTGTATGTCTCAATGAGATCACTTCTCATTCTTCAAAACTCTAGAGAGTACAGGCCCAGCCTCTGCTCATAAGCCAGTCCTGCCACCCCTGGGATTAGTCTGGTGAACCTCCCTTGCACTCCTTCCATGGCAAGTATACCCTTCCTTAAATAAAAAGACCAGAACTGTACACAATACTCCGGGTGCGGTCTCTGTACAATTGCAGCAAGACATATTTATTTCTGTACTCAAATCCCCTTGTGATGAAGGCCAACATACCATTTGTCTCCCTAATTGCTTGCTGCACCTGCATGCCAGCCTTTAGTGACTCATGAACAAGGACATCTAGGCCCCTTTGGACACCCGCACCTCCCAATATTTCACCATTGAAGAAATATTCTGTCTTTCTGTTTTTTTTTACCAAAGTGGATAACTTCACGCTTATTCACATTATATTCCATCTGCCATGTTCTTGCCCATTAACTTAGCCTGTCCATGTCCCCTTGAAGCCTCCTCACAACTTACATTCCCACCCAGTTTGGTGTCATCAGCAAATTTGGAAATATTACATTGGGTCCCCACATCCACATCATTGATATGGATTGCACACAGCTGTGGTCTCAGAGCTGATCCTTGCAGTACCTCAATAGTAACAGCCTGCTGTCCTGAGAATGGCTGTTAAGCAATTCTCAACCCATAGTGGTATATTACCCCCAATCCCAATTTTATTTTTTGGTATGGAATAACAAATGAAAGGAAGTAAAAATAGTGTGAGCTTGCAATGTTTATGTAATAGAGTAAATCTCTAAGGGTTGGATGTTGTTGTGGACCCACTGGTTGCTTGTTTTGTATGATTTTGGCCTTGAGTGGCATCTCTTTTACATAGACCTTTTTTCTTTCAATCTCCAGAGACCAACATCTCTGATCTAATTTGTTTCAGCGCTTGCCCAAGTCCCTGTGACTTTGAGCACAAATAAGCTTTAATTGCAGCTTCCAATTAGCCTACAATTGTGCACCTGTACATTGTGGTCTTCCTTCTGGCAGTGCAGATGGGATTATCGACTGTTGTAAAATGACAGATTAATTTCCATTGTAGTCAGCAAGAGGCTGATTTTGAGGCTAGGTTTAATCAACCTGTTGCACTAGTTTATATGTAGGCCCTGTTCCCCACTTTGGTCTCTGTCTTTGGTCATTGCAGCCGCTTAAGCGATAAAAGACAGAAAAGCTTGGAAATGAAAAAGGAGTTCCTGATTCCAATTGGCGTTTGGCTATTTTAGGACCTGTCACTCGATCTTAATGAAATGCATCAACTCGAGAACTCAGCGTTGATGAAAATCAATCTTGATTCCTGCAAACGGGGAGATGATGGCTTAGTTATAATATCACTGGACTAGCAATCTGGAGGCCAAGCCGAGTGCTCGGGGACATGGGTTCAAATCCCACCAGGGCAGCTGGTGGAATTTAAATTCAATTAATAAAAATCTGGAATATCAAGCTAGCCTCAGTAGTGATGTCCACAAACTATCATTGATCGTCATAAAAACCCCTTTGGCTCACAAATATCCTTTAGGGAAGGAAATCTGCCATCCTTCCCTGGTCTGGCCTACATGTGATTCCAGACTTTCAGCAATGTGGTTGAATCTTAACTACCCTCAGTTCAAGGGGAATCAGGGATGGGTAAGAAATGCAGGGCTTGCCAGCGATGGCCGCATCCCATGAATGAATAAAGAAAAACAAAACATTATCCAAACACACCTCATCATGTTGTGCTCCTGGCTGTAGATATTTTGTGTAGATTATATATGAGGTTCAGGTGTCCTGTATGTGGAGCATTTTGTTTTGTTTTCTAAGGAAATGGACCCAGATCTTCTGGTCTCTGGATCGTCGGAGACTGGATGTACCCCGCAAGATGCGTTTCAGGACCCCTCGGAAGTCCCGAAATACTGACTCCATGGGAATTCCCTGGGAAATTTGAACTTCTGATGGACAATTTCCCTGCTCCCCGGGACCTTCTGAAAAAGCCTCCGACTCTGAGTTAGGAGAAGAGACTTTGAATGGTTCCAAGTTACTGAATAGTTGCCCAGGAAATATTAGACAGAAAAATTCTAGCTTAACTCCTGGGGAACTATATAACTCACCACCCCCCAACCCCAACCACCCACCCCGACTCCCGCCTCGGTACCCAACTTCCTCCCTGATCCCCTGATTCCTCCTGATACAACCCCACTGACTAGCCCCCACCACCCGACTCCCACCCCTCCCCGACCCTCCATCTCCCCTGACTCCCCGAACCCTATGTGTCCTGACCTCACCATCCTACCACCCTACCAGCTGCCAACCTATGCCCTTACCCTCTTACCTCACCCACCCTACCCCCTTACCTACAATCACCCATTCACTCATACACTCATTCACTAACGCTAACTTTCTCTCTAAATAATAAACAACTTACAAGCAAAATTACATTTGCTGAAATCCTACTTTTTGAAGCCATATTTCCTGTGATTTCATTAGTAGGTTGATAGACCTGGAGATAAGTAATAATAAAAATGAAATTCACACACCAAAAATATCCTGTCGATAGCTTCTCTAGTGGCACAGTTAATGAATGCTGTACTAGGTTTGGGACGATATATATCCTAATAGACCCCATTTGTGATTATGCAGTCAACAGCCAAAAACAGATCTATGCCAAGAAACTTTAATATATTTTCTTTTGTTTTGAATAAAGTGAACAAGAGTTGGTGTCTAATTTTATTTTGAACCAAACAAAATTGTAACTGTTTAATGGGAGGCAATATGGGAAAATGCATTGCAAAGATAAATACATCTGCTTTGGTACATCTTCTCTACGTAGCTTTTCAAAGAAGCTTTGAGACATTTAAACTCTTAGTACCAGAATGTGGCAGCTAGTGCCATAAAAAGGGGGGGGGGGGGGATTCTCTTCACTGATGTCTCCAAGGTTTCCCTGCACTGAGGGAGTTTTGCAGGATCATCCTATCGGAATTTTGGCCAGAAAAACTGGAGGAAGATAAGTGGGTTGTTTTTTTGGCTGGTCAGGGTTAGAAGAATTGTGCCCTATTCTCCATACCTGCAGAGTAAATTATGAAATGGCTGCAAATGGGGAACCATAAAGGAAATCTCGAAATGTTTGAAATGTGAAACAAAAGCAGAAAACCTTCAAATGTTTGGGTCAACCAGTATGTGAAATAAAATGATGATAGGGTGGAAGGGTGAAACCAGCGTGCCTGTGCTCTGGAGAATGGGAATGATAGATGGAAGGGTGAAACCAGCGTGCCTGTGCTCTGGAGAATGGGAATGATAGATGGAAGGGTGAAACCAGCGTGCCTGTGCTCTGGAGAATGGGAATGATAGGATGGAAGGGTGAAACCAGCGTGCCCGTGCTCTGGAGAATGGGAATGGCCCTCTTTAGGAATTTGTTTTTCTGGGGCAGAACATTGTCTGCCAGGAGCATCTATCAGGAATTGTGCTGCTCACAATTTCCAGCCATTATTGATTTGATAGAGGAAGAACCCATTATTTTATATTAATGAGAGAACCCATTATAAAAGTCTTCAAAACAAGATTGTGATGTTGCCAGATAGCTTGGTGGTGATACCCCCGCGTCATCACCAAATGTGGGTGGAAGTTTCTCCTTATCCATAGCAAAAAATGATGGGCAAATTCCGCCCTGCCATGCACGAGATCTGTTTGTCCATTCAAGCACAAATTTAAATATTTCATATTTAAAGCCAAATTGATTTATGTTCTACCAAGTAAAGCACATGTGGAAATGAAGATGTTTGCAAAGGGTGTCAATGGGATTTGCCTTCAACTCCTAATATTACTGCTGTGTAGTGGGAAGGGCCAGAATCGTCCGCAAGACAAAATTGTTATCCATTTGGAGTTATGCCTTTGGTGGGCAGGATTCAAGCTCAGTGGTCTGAATTTTACCCTTGGTGGGCGGGCGGGCGCAATCGGTGGGCCCGGGACCAGTTGGGAAATGGGCCCCTGCCCACTATCAGCCCCCGACCGTGATTTCACGCTGGCTGGTCAATTAAGGCCCACCCAGTGTGAAATGCGCCGGGTGGGGGCGGGGCCCGTTAGGCGCCAGGCCCAATGGCGACCTGGCGGACGGTTAAAAAATGGCACAGGCAGCTTCTTGAAGGCTGCTAGGGAAGAACATAGCTTCTGTGTGCTGAAGACCGAAGCTATGGCCTCAACTGCAGCTGGAGGCGCCAGACAGGAGGGCAGATCGGGTGGGCACTTGCGCCCGCCCCCCCCCCCACCGTTTTTCTGATGTGTGCCTCTCAGTCCTCCTAGGGGAGGTGGCTGCCAGGAGGGACACCCTTGTCCCCAGAGACAGAAGGGGGAGGCCACCAACCTGATGAGAAAAGTTCAGGAGGAGCTGGCAGCCGAGGACAACAGCCACGACGTTGTGCGGCACACGTGTATGCAATGACGCAAAAGGTTCAATGACCTGCTGTGCTTGGGAAGGATAAGTACAGAGTTGGCATGGATCAGCGTGGTGAAGTGTTATAAGAGCTGGCCGTCACCCTGTGGAGCTCAGGGGTGTTAGAGTCTGAGTGCCAACTGTCAATGATGCCAGAGCTGGCCAAGAGGCTGAGCCATGGCTGCTTGGGCTGAGTGCCTTGAGGCTCGAGGTGGGGTTGGCCAGGCTGCAATGGCGCTGTAGGTAGAGAGCGGACTAATCAATGCTCCTCTGTCCTTTCAGCAGAAGATGAGTCAAGAAATACTAAATAATCAAGAGGCAAAAGCGGGGGGAGGAAATCAATACAATAACTATCACTAGAGAAAAAGTACTAGGGAAACTAATAGGGCTGAAGGCCGATAAGTCCCCTGGACCTGATGAGTTGCATCCTAGGATATTAAAGGAAGTAGCTACATGGATAGTGGATGCACTAGTAGTAATCTTCCAAGAATCCTTAGATTCTGGAAAAGTCCCAGAGCATTGGAGAACAGCCAATGTAACACCTTTATTCAAAAAAGGGAGACATAAAGCAGGTAACTATAGGCCACTTGGTTTAACATTTGCCATTGGAAAAATATTGGAGTCTATTATAAAAGCTGTAATAGCGGAGCATTTAGAAATACATAATCTAATCAAGCAGAGTCAGCACAGCTTCATGAAGGAGAAATGCTTAACAAAATTATTAGAATTCTTCGAGGAGGTAACAAGCAGAATAGATAAAGGGGAACCAGTAGACGTAATATATTTGGATTTCCAAAAGGCATTCCATAAGGTACCGCACATAAGGCTACTTAATAAGATAAGAGCTCATGGTGTTGGGGTAATATATTAGCATGGATAGAGGATTGGCTAACTAATATAAGACAGAGAGTTGGGATAAGGGAGACATTTTCGGGATGGCAACCTGTAACTAGTGGAGTGCCACAGGGATCAGTGCTGGGGCCTCAATTACTTACAATATATATTAATGACTTAGATGAGGGAAGTGAATATACTATCGCCAAGTTTGCGGATGACACAGAAATAGGTGGGTAGGCAAGTGGTGAGGATGACACAAGGAGTGTACAGAGGGATATAGACAGGTTAAGTGTGTGGGTAAAAACTTGGCAGATGGAATATTATGTCGAAAAATGTGAGGTTATGCACCTTGGCAGGAGGAATAGAGGGGCTGCATATTATTTAAATGGAGAGAGACTGCAGAAGGCTGTAGCACAGAGGGATTTGGGAGTCCTTGTGCATGAATCCCAAAAAGCTAACAGACAAATTCAACAGGTAATAGGGAAGGCAAATGGATTGTTGGCCTTTATTTCAAAGGGAATGGAGTATAAAAATAGAGAAGTCTTGCTCAAACTATACAAAGCACTAGTTGGACCACATCTAGAATACTGTGAACAATTTTGGTCCCCTTATCTAAAGAAAGATATACTGGCATTGGAGGCAGTCCAGAGAAGGTTCACGAGGATGATCCCGGGTATGGAGCGATTTTCTTATGAGAAGAGGTTCAGTAGGTTGGGCCTGTGCTCATTGGAGTTTAGAAGAATGAGAGGTGACCTTATTGAAACATATAAGATTCTGACGGGGCATGGCAGGGTAGGTGCTGAGAGATTGTTTCCTCTTGTGGGAGAGTCTAGGACCAGAGGGCATAATCTCAGAGTAAGGGGGTGCCCGTTTAAAACAGAGATGAGGAGGAATTTTTTCTCTCAGAGGCTAGTCAATCTGTGAATTCTTTACCGCAGAGGGCTGTAGAGGCTGGGTCGTTAAGTATATTCAAGGCTGAGATAGACAGGTTTTTAATCAGTAAGGGAATCAAGGATTATGGGGGAAAGGCAGGAAAGTGGACTTGAGGATTGTGAGATCAGCCATGATCTCATTGAATGGTGGAGCAGACTCGATGGGCCGAATGGCCTACTTCAGCTCCTATGTCTTATGCTCTTATGACAGCATTGAGAGGTCACAGACAGTCAGAGGCCCCCCAAACCTCCAAACCCTGACAAGGTTTGAGCAGGACACGTAAGGACTGGAGAGGCGCCACACACCTCAGTCTGCCGGTCGTCGAGAGACTGGGGTGTCAGACGAAGGATAGAGTGCAGTGCACAGAGATGAGAGTTTCAGATGGTGCAAACATTATTGTGTAGTCTCTTCATTGATGGGAGCCTCAAAATTGGAGTCCCCATTGATCATTGAAAGGTGATGGCACCATGTCGCAGATCTCCATTGTCTCACCAGGGTCCCTGGCATGCACAGTGACAGTGTGATGACTTAAACCTATGACATTTTGTTGTTCTCCCTTAGAATTGCCAGCACGCATTCATTCGCAGGACCCTGAGAGCCACTCCTGACACCAGGGGACTGCCGGGCTTCAGATGCAGCTGTGTCACACCCGCTCTCTGAACCAGGCACCAGCGCAGATACCAGCATCTCGGTTGGCATTAGATGTTCGGCTAGAATGTCGGAGCACAGCAGTGAGGGTACCCCACACTCACTTGAACAGAAGGCGGAGGCAGAGAGTGTCCAGGGCGCTGGCAGTCGAAAGACTGCTGGAGACTAGGACGATGCTCAGTTGAAGGCAGATGATGAGCCTCTGGAGTCATCCATTAGGCGGCAGATGCTGGATGTCCAGCGGGATGTGCAGGAGGATCCACCGGAGATCCGTGAGGGTATGCGTGCCATGGCCTCTGTTGTGGGGGAGTCCATGTGGAGCATAAGCACTGCCTCATGGCCAAGCACACTGCCTCCATTGAGAGATTGGTGACTCTCATGGAGAGGCTGCTCCATGGACAGAATCAGGGGTTCCTGGGGTTGAACTTGGACCTGCAAGCCCTCAGACAGGCAATTACCTCAGATGGTCAGTACCAGTGTGGGAGATGGACAAGGCACCCAGTATCCCGGCTAGGTGCCTGTCCATCAGTGGCGAGCAGGGAGGTCCAGAGTGACCTCACGTTGGTGCATGAGCTGCTTGTGTCTCCTTGGGCTTCTCTCAGGGTGTTCTAGATGATGGCAGCAGCTCCTCTGCCAGTGACCGTGGCATCTGATGAGGCTGCAATGACTGGGGAGATGCCAGCCGTGGCACTGGCCGCTCCCTCCCAGGTGGGGCCAGCACAGGCTCCAATGGCCATAGGATGACCACCAAGGTCATCAAGGCCAACAAGACACCAGAGTCAGCAGGATGCCTCCAATGCTGCTGCCAGCAAAGGGTGAGCACTTAAACATAGCACTTGTAAACGTAAGTTTAAGGCAACATGAGCAGAAGAGGAACTGGTCTCGGGTGATCGTGTGTTCTGTAATGTTCGTTTATGTTTACTGGTGTGGAATTGAACACCAGAGAAGGTTATGTTAATTTGTTTGGATTGTGAAAAGGACAATAATTTTGTTTTTGTTGTAATAGCCTGAGTAGGGCTTCACCTTTTTATTTTCTGGTGTAGGGTACACCAGCATGTAGTGAGTGGCTATAAACTTTATTGCGAAGGCACTGAGTGGACTTTGGGTTCAAATGAAAGGGTCATTTCAGACATCTTGGATGGAGGCAGCAGCCCTGGCATGACATGGAAGCAGATCTTTGGCAGCCTAGCTGAAGGAGTGTTGGATCAAGGCATCCCTGCCTCCCTGAAGGATACAGAGGTCTGCCTCCACGCCCTCAGCGTCCTCCTCACCATACTCCTCTCCTGACTCACTACTGCATTCATCCTCTGTAGATTGTGGAGCTGTGTCAAGATCCTCTTCCTCCAGTGGTACCCCTTGCCAGTGCCAGATTGTGGAGAGCACAGCATGCAACTGCTATCAGTGACACCTGCTCTGGGGGGTATTGCAGTGCTCCCCCTGAACGGTCCAGACATCGGAAGCGCATCTTCAGAAGATCCTCTATCACCGCCCTTGTGGAGGCATAACTCCTATTATAATGTTACTCTGCCGCTGTTCTTGGGTAGCGGAGATGTGTCATAAGCCACTTTTTCAACAGATAGCCCTTGTCACCCAGCAGCCATCCATCCAGTCGGGTTGGAGCACTGAATAGCCTTGGCGCCTGGGAATGTCCCAGGATATAAACATCATGGGAGCTGCCAGGGTACCTTGCACAGACTTGTAGAATCTGCCTCCTGTGGTCACACACTATCTGCACGTCCATCGAGTGGAATCCTTTCCTGTTGACGAAGGCACCTGATGACCTGTTGGCGCCTTGATGGCCACATGTGTGCAGTCGATTGTACCCTGGACGCGGGGGCACCCAGTAATCGCTGAAAACCCTCTGACTCGCTCAGTCTGGCTGGTCTCGTCCATACGGAAATGAATAAATGTTATTACCCACCTGAACAGAGCTTCTGTCACCTGCTTGATGCAATTGTGGACAGTTGATTGGGAGACTCCACACAGATCCCCCACTGACCCCTGGAAAGAGCCGGAGGCATAAAAGTTGAGGGCCACTGATACCTTCAGAGCCACTGGCATGGAGTTTACACCTACACAGTTGGAGGTGATCTCAGGCCCAATAATATGACAAATAGAGGTCACAGTCTCCTTGGAGAGATGGAGCCTCCTTCTGCATTGCACCTCGGACATATTGAGGTAGCTGCATTGCTGTCTGTAAACCCTGGCAGCAGGATAGTGGCATCTTCTGCGGCCACTTCTGCCTTGGACTACCTGCTGGCCCTGTGCCCTTTGTCATTGTGCCTCTCGTCCCATAGGTCACTCCCCCGGAAGTTGCATTGGGACACCTGGTCTCCTCTCCCTTCTGCCCCTCTCTTCCTCCTCAGAAGAGGTGCCACCAGCAGAGACCACAATCCCCAACACCAGGGTAAGGGAAGGCTGTCTGATACCTGGAAGGGTCTGCACGGTCAAAATCCTCCGGGGGCCTTAGAGACACCGATGAAGCCTAGTAATGTTAAGAATAAAATTCAGAACAGAGATGAAGCTGTCAAGTTCAAATAAACAAACAGCAGCAAACTATCACCTAAACTCCTCACTACTCACACCGGCAATGCTGGTGACCCTTTTTACCACGCCCTTGGATGAGGCTTTGCAAAATGTGGGCTGCCCGTTCTTCCATGCGACCAGCGCGAACTCGCACGGGCAACATAAAATCTGGATCAACTGGGTTTTAAGTGGCCTTTGAATTGATGGCGGGCGTGGCTCTGACACCCGTGCGTGCTCACTGACCTGAAGATCGCATGTGTGCGGGATGACATCGGGACGCTCGCCCCA
Source organism: Cetorhinus maximus (assembly GCF_964194155.1). Classification (NCBI taxonomy): domain Eukaryota; kingdom Metazoa; phylum Chordata; class Chondrichthyes; order Lamniformes; family Cetorhinidae; genus Cetorhinus; species Cetorhinus maximus. The sequence continues at coordinate 30,404,686 of NC_135880.1, read as the reverse complement.
TGTCTTCTCGCGCTACTTTACGCCCGATTGGGTCAGGCGCGTGAGGCATAAAATTCTGCCCTATGTTTCGGGTTTCCTTTAAAATCTAACCTTTTGGAAATGTTTCCAATTGGACAGCAATTCCCTGTTAGACTGGATATTCCTTCCCTTTTGGCTGATGGTATTGTTTAACTTGTGTGTTAAAGCACCTGAAAGGTCCCAAAGAGGGATTTGAAATTTTTACATTTTACTCCGGTGGCAGAGAAAGCAACAGTAGTGCAGACTAGAGCAATTAAGTGTCCATGAACATTGTTATAACAGCCCCTATTGTGGGTTATATTAAGGGTTAAGAATGTAGAGTTTTGTTTAAGGAGAATTGGGCTACTGTTTACTTGGCTTGGTTTAGTAGGTTTACATGTGTTTACAAACTATGCTTGAACTTTTGACCTGGCTGAGAGGCTTTTAGATGCAAGAAAACCCTGAGGTTGCTAGGGAGAAAAATATTGAGGATGAACTAATGCTCTAAAAGGAAAACTGGTGGGTTTTACTTTTTTGGGGGAAAAAGTAAGTGTAAGAGAAGCTGACCTGGCGGCTGTGGATATCCAGTCTGTTGTGTTTAACCGGAGAACTCAGTTATTTATGTTTAGAGAGGCAAAGAGGGAGTTCTAGAGAACTGGGTATCGGACCAAGTAGCTCTGTAAAGAGAGAAGTCCAGCTATGGAATAGCTGCCAAGTGAGTTTCTACATCTATAAAAGCAAAATACGACGTGCTGGAAATCTGAAATAAAAACAGAAAATGCTGGAAAAACGCAGCAGGTCTGGCAGCATCTGTGGAGAGAGAAACAGAGTTAACGTTTTGAGTCCTTATGACTTCTTCAGAGCTAAAGAGGAGTCATATGTACTCGAAATGTTAATTGAATGTCTACGTGTCTGGTAGGTCATAGCATGTGACCATCAGTGACACTTGTACTTGGACCAGAAGGTCGTATTGGTAGGAATATACCATAGACTTGATCTGTGACTGTGCATCCAGACCCAGAGAAAAAGGAACTACCTCCCAGGGCATGAGTACATTTAAGAGCTTATCAGAGTGAAAGCCGCAGTACAAAGAGTAATGAAAGCAGAAAATGCTGGAAAAGCTCAGCAGGCCTGGCAGCATCTGTGGAGAGAGAAACAGAGTTAACATTTTGAGCCCATATGACTTCTTCAGAGCTCTGAAGAAGAGTCATACTGACTTGAAACCTTGGCCGGAATTTCCCAGCCCCACACGCTGGTGGGATCTTCCGGTCTAGCCGATGTGAATAGAGATTTCAGTGGCTCGCCCGCCCCGCAGTGGGGGAACCTGCCGTGGGAGGGCTGCAAAATTCCGGCCGTCAACCCTGTTTATCGCTCCAGATGGGCTGAGTTTTTCCAGCATTTTCTGTTTTTATTTCGGATTCCCAGCGTCCGCAGTATTTTGCTTTTACCTTAGTGAAAAGAGTGAGCTGGGCTAAATCTGTTGGACTGAGTTTAAGGTAAAAGCTCATATTGTTTAGAATCATTGGCTGCGGCAGATGCGGTGAGTCCATTGACTTCGGCGGGACCGGAAGATCCAGCCAGCAGGGCAGGGCTGGGAAATCCCAGCCATTATCTTGTTTTCTCAGTGTGCTGATGTAGCCATAATTGCTTGTGTTTGTTTTGTTCAAGTTTGTTTGGTAAAGACTCTTTAGGTGTTTCAATTTAATCTTGGAGTCCTGCCACTCATTTCCTTACCCTTTGTTCTTCCACGCATTACATTCTTCAAATGATTATAGCCTATCAAGCCAGATCCTAACAAGTACCCAGCTTGGCCAGTGTTCTCATATCTAGGAGCATAACAACATCCGTCAGAAAAGGTCCTTACAGACTTAGACAGAAATCACCATGTGAAATTGCAAAATGTAATATAATGCATAAGAATGCATCAGTGTATTTGTATGAAATTTTTCTGGTCTCTGTTGACACAAAGTCATTTAAGTGTTTAAGGTAGAGGAGTTAGGATTAGAGTTAGTTCTACCTTAGTGTCCTGTTTTATCCTGAGCTGAGACTCAGATCCCATATCCTCTCCTTCACCAAGACAACCTATTTCATCTGCATGACTTGGCCCTGGCCTGTCTCCACCCCTCCCTTAGCTCCTCTGCTGCTGAAACCCTCATCTATACCTTTGTGACCTCTAGACTCACCTGTTCATTTCTTGCATTATAACAGTAACCACACTTCTAAGGTACTTCATTGGTGGTAAAGCAGTGTAGATATCCTAAAGTTGGGAAAGATGCTGTATGAATGCAAGCTTTTAATTTGTTTTTCTATTCCAAGGCTCTTCTGGTCACCTTGGACTCGCTGTAAACTTGAGTTCATCCAAAATACTGCTGTCCCTATCCTAACTTGCACAAAGCCCTATCAACCCATCACCCATCTGCTTACCGATTTACATTGTCTTCTGGTTCATCAGTGCCTTGTGTTATGATCCATGTAGAGATCAGTAACTTTTTAAAAACAGTTGAGGTTCCCAATCGACCCAGTAGAAGAAAACCAATGGACACGATTTCACTTATTAAAACTTTTACTGTAACACTCAACTAAAATCAACCTAATTCAAACATTAATTAACAAGCAAATTATATTTCAAATAAAAAGGTATATTTCACTTTAAATAGTAGATACATCCTACAGAAGCACAAGCATATGTGGCATTAAACTCAGCTACTGAGTCCCACAGCTCTCTGTATTTCCCGGTGGAGATTTGGTTCCTTTGCTCATGCAGGAGACAGACCCGAAACTCTTTGAGCTTGTAGTCTCACCACACCCAATTTCCACAGGCCTCCAAAGGCCACGTCCTCCCCAACTGACACTGCTTGGCTCCCTCAACCTGCTTTTTTTGGTCTTGCTATCTGCCACAGTTTCACAGTCGCAGTCCTATTCTCAGGCAACTCTCTGCGCTTCTTCCCCAAGAGATCTGTGTCTTTCTCTATAGCTTTGTTTTCCGCAACTACTCAGACCAGCTGTATTCAAAACTCAATTAGCTTTAATTAATCATTTTTCTTTAGCTTTTATCCCCATAGCAACCTCAGCCAGAGTTTAACTTCTCAGAAGTCTAATGACCTCATAACCGGGAAGCCAATTACCCCTCTTTCCAGAATTTGCTCCTAGTTTCACTTTAGATTTAAAGGGACCGTTCACAAAAAGAAAATACAGGCTTTCCCTAAAGCGAAAATGTCATCATACTTGATTTGAAGTTTTTCATCTTTATTTTCGAATCTTTCCATGGCCTTGCCCCTCTCTACCTCTACAACCTGCTCCTGCCCTCCAACATCTCTGTGTTCCTCCCGTTCAGGCTGATTGCCTATCTTTCATTTTCACTGCTCCATCATTGGTGGCTGTGCCTGCAACTGCTTAGGCCCTAAACTCTGTATTTCCTCCGCGAAACCCATTCATCCATCTACCTCTCTCTCCTCCTTTAAGATGCTCCTTACAACAACTTTTTGACCAAGCTTATGGCCACCCACCCTAGTATTTGGTTTATGTGGTGCAATGCTCGATTCTGTTAGATAACGCTGCTGGGAAGTTCCAGGGGATGTTAAATTTCAAAGAACGGAAGTTTCAAAAAGCAAGTTATCAGCTGATTGATGATCCCAAAACACCAAACTGAAATTATAACGAAGTTAACACAGCGTAACTCCCCCATCCTCCCTAAAAAAAAACAATTTTGCAGATTTTTTTTGCTTCTAAACACTTTGGAATAACATTTGACCGCGTGCTGTCAATGGAAAGTTTCACCCACCAGCAGACAATGTTGGACATTTAGGCGTGGGTTAGGTATAATCTGATAGTCATTTATTTAATGGCTGGAAAAGAACACTCAACATGCTTCCAAACTTATCACATGTGTCTCTGTTAGGCAATGCTTCCCACTGGAAATGAATGGCACGATGGAACCCACATTTTGTTGGACCAGTGGGGAAGCGTGTGTGAGCTGTTGCCTGGTCAAATGACTTGTCGAATGTTCTGCACTAACCTTGGTTTCAAAGCTTGTATTTTTTGAGTCTGACCCTAATCGAAAGGGAAACTGAACATTCAGGTCTCTGGGGAAACTGAAACTTAACACAAAGACATCTGAACTCAGATCGCCCAATAGTGCTGTGCAGGCAGGCTGAGGAGAAGAGGTTGTAGCCTACTTTTTTAAAAAAAAAGGTGAACATGAGGGCTGGATCCAAGAATGGAGATGAAGAAAGGAAATGGTTGCTGTCGCTGTTTCAATTATTTTTAGAGGAACTGATTGACCTGAGCCTGCTATACAGTGCACAGGATTTGGAAAAATGTAGTATTGGTGGACCTATACAATCAAGAACATCGTAAGCAAGGATGAGGTGATTCCGGAGAAGGGCACCCTTTCATTGAAGATTGTACCCGTGGAACTCGGGTTGAGGAGGAGCTGCTATCTGACGTGAATCGGTGGCTAAATCCTTGAAGAAAAGGAGCTGGAATTATACCTGAGGAAGATCAAAGGTTGGTAAAGAAATGGAAGCTGAATGGGAAAAGCCCACAGAACTCCAAGATCAGATTTCAACAGGAGGCCGAAGCAGGGAGTCTGTGGGGAACTGTGTGACAGCTAAAAAAGAATAAAACTTATTGCTGCTGCTTCAGTTATTTAACCAAAGCTGGCCATACAGCGTACTGAGTGGTCAGATGAAGGTGACTCTGGGGAATCTACACCCTCAGCACTGTTGCGAGCTGAGCTGATCTGAGCTAAGGAGGTTCTGCAGCAGTGCACCTTTTTGCCGATGACCACAACCATGGAACTCGGATGAAGTAAATCTGCTGTCAGAGGCGACTCAGTGTCCAAATCCTGCGTGAAGAAAAGGAGTTGAATTCTATCTGAGGAAAATGGAGTTGTGAAGGACTTTGTGGCTGCATATAGTGACCTGCGTGCTAAGGGGACTGCCAGTAAATTTGTGAGATCTATCTTTGTAGTATCGGCTATTTAAAGTGTAATTTATAGTTTCTATTGAATACAATTTGCCTGTTAATTCATGTTTATGTTGATTTTGGTTTGATTGTTAAAGTAGAAGTTAGAAAAAATGAAATCTTGTCTGTCAGCTTCTCCCATTGAAGTTGTTTGGTAAGCTCAGTTCTTTTAGGTTATTGGTCTCCATGGGGATCAGAACAAATGTGAATTGGCAGTGAAAGGTGAGGATGACCTAGAGCAAACTCCTCATAGTTTTGACTTGGCGAAGAATATTCGCTTGGTACTTACATTTAGTGAGGAGGGAGTAGAAATGTACTTTGTGCCATTGGGAAAATTGCCATGAATCTGAATTGGCCTAAACAATCTTGGATTAAGCTCCTACAGGGTGTTTTTGTAGGGAAAGCTCTGGCGAAGAATTTCACCCCCCCTCCCACTGTTGGGGGGGGAAGTTCAGGAGCGGGCATGTGTGGGCGCGCCTCCAATTGGCGGCGCATCGCCATTTTACGTGGGCGGGCCAATTAAGGCCTGCCCAGCGTGACGTCTGCCAGGAAGCGCTATGTGCTCCCTGCGTGGGTGGGGGGGGATTCCCTAAGCCGAGAGTGCGCTCCTTCATGCATGTGCACGAAAAAGCGCACTCATCTCCCTGAGGCTAACTAAGTGCTGCCTCAGGGAGATCGGCGCCAAATTCAAAAATGTGAAGTATAGAAAAATAAAATTACCCTGACGTCCCCTCATGTGACACTGTCACATGAGTTGGGACATGTCCATCACTTTTAATTAAACTTTTATTACATTTTTAAAAACCTACATGAAACCTCATCCTGCCCGTGGATGAGATTTTATGCTTTTTAATGAAGCCCGCCAGGGCTCCTGGCCTACCCGCCAACCTTAAGGTTGAGCGGCAGGTCCTTTTACTACTTCAATTGGTTTTTAAATGGCCTCAATTGGCCGTTGACAGGTCGGTGGGCGCACAGCTGATTCGGCTGAGCCCCCGCCGACCTGAAAATTGAAATGATGCGGGGTGACGTCAGGAGTTCCGCTCGACATAATCCAGTGTCATTTTATGCGTCGGCGAGCGGCCCCCCCCCCCCCCCCCCCCCCCCGCTCGCCGACCTCAATATCCTGCCCCTGGAGGTGTAATCAGCTCTTTCAAAAGAGCACTCAGGTAACTATGACCAAGTAAAGACTGCTGTTCTTAATTCCCATGAATTGGTTATCTGAGGCCTACAGAAATTCAGAAATCTGAAAAGGAAATAGGGCCAGAACTATGTGGAATTTGCTAGAGAGAAGGAAATGGTGTTTGACAGGTGGTATAGATCAATGAAGGCTTAGCAAAACTTTGAGAGCCTTAGGGAAGTGATTATGATGGAAGAATTCAAAAATAATGTCCTTTTGGGAATAAGGTCCCACCTGGAAGAACATAATGTTTGTAAAATAAAGGAAGCTGCAGTACTGGCAATGATTATGAATAGACTCATAAGCATATTAATAACAGGTCCCAGTTTGGAAACATCCAGAGAAATTGGAGAAGTCGGAAGTTGATAATGAAAAGAAATCTGGCTCCACTGAGAAAGCTAACAAAGGTAAATGCACAGCTACTCCACAGGTTAGTAAAAAAGAAAGTCCGGAAAACAAGTTTAATTCAAGGGAGCTGACATGCTACTTTTCTCCCATATTCGCTGATAAGAGTGAATCGGGTTGCAGAAAGCTATAGAAGTTTTCGTTTGAGGATAAAGTGTCCCCATGTTTGTTTAGTTAGACAGGCAAGTCAGTTGTTAATCTTAGAGATACAGGGGTGACATAGTCCCTGATGTTGGCAGGTGACATGAATTTAACTCCTAGGTAGTTCACTGAATCAACACCTTTGCATTCAGAGTATTGATGGAAATTATTTGCCTGTTCCTTTGTGAAGGGTTGATTTAATTAGTCACTGACCTTTTTATTGTTGCTGTCAGTCCTAGTTTACCTATTGAAGGTGTGGATTTCGTAGTAGGAAATGATTTAGCTGGGTATAAGGTATTGGGGTCACCAGTGGTTTCAGGAGAGCCAGCTGAGGCTGCTGAAATTGAGGTTTCACAGGAAGAGTTTCCTGGATTATTCCCAGATTGTGTTGTGACTAGGCCCCAGAGCTAAACAAGATGGGTTGTTGTAGAGGAAAATTCGGATGTTTGGTTGGCTGAAACCTTTTTCAAGGACTTGGATAGGGACAATGGTGAATTGTTAGATCTTCCTTGGTCGACGCACAACAAGCAGACTCTGTTTTGAAGTGCTCGTCTCAGACAGCATGTTCTGAGGCAGAGGCCAAAATATTATGTCAAAAATTATATTTTGATGGGGAAGTGGAGACCTCCGCAATTGGCGCCATACATACCGAGCGGACTGCCTAATAAATCCATGAGATCAACCTGTTGTATTTGCCATTTAATACAATTTATAATTTATATTGATCAGGATTTCTCTGTTAATTCATATTTAATTGATGTAAATTTTGGTTTGATTATTAAAGTAAAAATTATAGAAAGTGAAATCTTGTCTATTTTTTTTCATTGGGGTCATTCAGTAAATTGGGTTATTTTGGTTTTGTTCATCTCCGTGTAGATCATAACAATGGTCAGAAAATGGCTCTTCTGAAAGGAATCTAACCATCCTGTCACACAAATAAAACTACGTCAATTTTTGGAAAGGGAGGAGAAGGATGGCAATGTGTTTATGAACTCAGTTAGGAAGCATTGGGTGCTACCCTCACAGTCCCTTTTTGTACCGCCCTTTACCAATGGATTTCGCAGGGCACAGGGAAATCTCGCTTCCGTTGCTTTAATTTCCCCTTTCATGTGGGAGAGTAATGTATTGCAGAAGGTAACTTTTAACACTGTCTAAGTACTAAGAACCTCTCCTGCTTTCCCTTTCATTTTAGGTGGCGATGCCAGTGGAGAGAATGCGGATGCGTCCATGGCTGGAAGAACAAATAAACTCAAATAAAATACCCGGTTTGAAATGGCTAAACAAGGTAAGGGCTCCAGTATACTCAGAGTATGCTGCACAATTTAATGCTATGGACAACTCCTTGAGTTTACCTGAACGGTATTTTGGGTTTGAAGCTGCAGCAGGAACCCACTGTTTTATTGTGAAATCTGTTGACACAGAGGCTGGGTAGGCTCCAGTCCGGTTCTTTTGAGTGCTCGGAGGAGGGATTGTGCCACGAGTTGTCTGTTTGGTGGAGCTCCTGTTGCCCCTATCCCTGGAGCCTACATTCCCATTACTGCTGCCATTCCAATGCACCATTCCACCGGTCCAGCCTTCTGAGCATCGCCTTTCCTCTCTTTTCCCCCACCATTGGTGACCTCCAGCATTTTGTTCCGATGCTCTGGAATTCTCTCTTAAACCCTGTCACTTTACCACACCCCTAATTTTCTTTCACACCTTCCTTAAAGCTTTTTTCTTTTCACCCCACCCTAATCCGCCCATCTTTAGCTTGATTTTGTTTCCTTCACATTGCCTTGGGCTTTTTCTCTGCATTGAAAGCGCAGTCATTGTTTGCTCTCTGCGATCACTATAGTGACTGACGAGGAATTGCCAGTAGCAACGTAAACTTAAGAAAGCAGGAGTACTAAAGAATGCTTGCTTTTCATACAGTTCCAAGTTTTCCTTCAGTGTTGACAATGTGCTCTGAGGGTCCCAAATTGCAGGGCTCATCATCCCAGCATTTGGACCTGGATCTTCCCTGTTGGTGCCCTGTTGCTGGGATCACCAGGACGGCATCTCATTTGGTTGGCACCAGCAGCTGCCTACGCAACCACAAATGCATCTTAGTTGCCTGTCAGCCACATGCTGCTGGAAGCTCAAACACCTACTGCCATTCAGCAGGCGATATTTGGTCCGAGCCCTACTCCGTACCTTCCTACCCAACAATATAGGTCTGTACTCTCTTAGGACCTCTTGGCATGAAGGTATTATAAAGTTTTTTTTTTTGCAGTTCCAGACCATTACTTTGTCTGGGCCCTCTCTTGCGCTTCTCCCAGAGTGTGCCTTTCCCTTCCCAACATACTGGCCTTTGAAGTTATACCAGGACCCTGAGAGACCGAGGTCATGGGGACACACAACATAGGTTGTACCCGCCCTCTCCAACCCCACCGACACGCATTCCACTCCTTACGCAGCGCTGGTCAAGGACTGGTTACATCTGGAACCGGAAACGGAAAATGCTCGAAACACACAGCAGAATCTATGGAGAGAGAAACAGAATTAACGTTTCAGGTCGACAACCTTTCATCCAAACTGTAAGATGTTAGAGATGATCATTTTTAAGCAAGTTCAGAGGCAGGGGAAAGAGGGCAGGAAAAGAACAATAGGGAGGGGTCTGTGAAAGGGTTGGGGGGGTGGTGCTTTGAGTGATTTATCGTTGCGATATAGGATAGTATAGCACAGAAGGAGGCCATTTGGTCCATAGAGTGCGCTGGCTCTTTCAAAGAGCAAACCAGTTAACCCCACTCCCCCACTCTTTCCCCATGTCTCCGCAATTTTTTTCCCCTTCAAATATTAATTCAATTCCATTTCAAAGGCTGCTTTTGAATATGTGTCTAACACCCTATTAAGCAGTGCATTCCAAATCCTAACCACTCATTGTGTAAGAGAATTTTTCCTCATGCCGCCTCTGGCCCTTTTGCAGGTCACCCTAAACCTGTGCCCTCTCGTTATCAAAGGAGAACAACTCCAAGTTCTCCATAACTGTAATCCCTCACCCCTGGAAGTATTTTAGTAAATCTCCAAAACCTTTACGTCCTTTCTACAGCGTGGTGCCTAGAATTGGACACATTACTCCAGATGAGTCCAAACTAGTGTTCCATATAGGTTTAGCAAAACTTCCTGGCTTTTATACTTGGCCTCTATTCATAAAGCCCAGGATCCCGTATGATTTATTAACTACTTTAGGAACATAGGAAATAGGAGCAGGAATATTGCAGTAAGCAATTAGGAAGGCAAATAGTATGTTGGCTTTTATTGCAAGAACATTTGAGTTTCAGAGTAAGGAAGTCATGCTGCAGTTATATAGAGCCTTGGTGAGACTGCACCTGGAGTATTGTATACAGTTTTGGTCTCCTTACCTAATGAAGGATATATTTACCATAGGGGGAGTGCAACGAAGGTTCACCAGTCTGATTCCTGGGATGGTGGGATTGTCCAATGAGGAGAGGTCGAAAAGACTGGGTCTGTATTCTTTAGAATTCAGAAGAATGAGAGGTGATCTCATTGAAGCATACAAAATTCTTACAGGGCTCGACAAGGTAGATGCAGGAAGGATATTTCCCCCTGGCTGGGGGATCTAGAAACAGGGGACACAGTCTCAGAATAAGGGGTAGGCCATTTAGGACTGAGATGAGGAGGAATTTCTTCACTTGGACGGTGGTGAATCTTTGGAATTCTCTACCCCCGAGGGCTGTGGCAATTCTGTCATTGAGAATGTTCAAGACAGAGATCGTTAGATTTCTTGATATTAAAGATATCAAGGGCTACAGGGATAGTACGAGAAAATGGCATTGAGGTGGAAGATCAGCTACAATCTAGTTGAATGGAGGAGCAGGCTGGAGGGATCAAATGGCCTACTCCTCCTATTCTGTATGTTCCTATGTTTGAAAACAGATTATCTGTTCATTGTCACATTCCTGTTTGTGGGAGTTTGCTGTGTGCAAATTGGCTGCCGCGTTTTCTACATTACAATGGTAGCTCCACTCCAAAAAGTACTTTCATTTTAAAGCATTTTGAGGTACCCAGTGGTCGTGAAAGGAGCTCTAGAAATGCAGGTCTTCCTTTCTAGACATGTAGCACAAACATGCAGCACATATTGCCTTTCCTCATTCTTCCTATTCTTCTGTGTTGAACTATGTCTGACACAAACTGCCCATTCCACCTGCCAGTCTAAGTCCTCTTGCAGTCTATTACAATCATCTTTACTGTCTAATGCACTTCCAAATTTTGTATCATCTACAAATTTTGAGATTGTAGCCTGTACCCCCAAGTTTAAGTCATTAATGTAGATGAAAAACAGTGATTCTAATATTCAACCTTGGGAAACTTGACTGTATACCTCCCTTCAGTCTGAAAAACGGCCATTCACCACAATTCTCTGTTTCCTATCCCTTAGCTTTTTTGCATCAATGCTGCTATCGTCCCTTTTATTGCAGAGGTTTTAATTTTGCTCGTGAGCCTCATATGTGATTTGTTTATTAAATGCCATTGGCTAGGCACAAAAACAACTGTACTGCCCTCATCACCTCTCAGTGATCTCTTGAAAAAAACTCAGTTTAGTTCACCAAACACGATTTGCCCTTAACAAATCCATGCTGGCTCGCCTTTATTAGTCCATGTTTGTCCAAGTATCTCTTAAGGTTCTCACAGATTATTGTTTATAAAAGCTTCCCTGCCACTGATGCCAGACAGACTGGCCTGTAATCATTAGGTTTCTCCTTCTCCCCTTTTTTGAACAAGGATGTAACATTTGCAATTCTCCAGTCCTCTGGCACCATTATATTTAAGGAGGATTGGAAGATTGTAGTCAGCAACTCTGCAATCCTTACTTCCCTCAAGGATGCAGCCCACCTGGACTAGGTGACTTACTTTAAATACTACCAGCCTGTCCATAACCTCTTTTATCTTTGTTTTGGCCTCATCCTGTATCCCAGTAACCTCCTAAATGTCATGCATCTTTCACAAAGTCAGTGACAAAAGGGATGAATGAGGGTGAAAGGCAAAAGCGGGTGATAATGAGGCAAGTATAGAAACAGAAGATTCACCCAGAGGAGGTGCAAATGGTTACAGCAGAAGAGCTGATGGGGAAGGAAAACCTGACAAAGAGGAGAATGCTCCGTGGCCTGGGAATGCGATGGGGGAAAGGCAGGTAGACAGACACCAGGGGTGTTCTCCACTCTTCTGGCCTGGAGTCCAGCACATGCACCAGCTCACACCTCCTTCATGCCCAGTGGCCCTGGCGCAGCCATGCTCCGTTCCCAGTAGCTGCTGCTGAGGCAAAGTGGTAAAGATCTAAAGTTGTTAAACTCAATGTTAAAAGGCTGGAAGGAGCCTGGCCTGTTTCCGACCCGTCAACTGCATTTTTTCCCTGCAGTTTTGGCAGAGTATGCTTGGAGAGCTGTGGAATTTTGGCCGTGGAAAGTTTAAGAAGAATTTGTAACAAATATTGACTGTAAAGCTTAGTCAGAGAGCAATTAAAACACATTTCCTCTCTTGGTCAGGCAGTAGTGGTCGAGCTCTGTGCTCCTGCTGGCGGCTGGGGCAGGGGGGTGGGGGGTTGGTGCGGGGGCACTGGAAGAACGTTCAATTAATGGCCTAAATTTGCTACAGATAATGGGTTGAATGTTCTTGCCTCTGTGATGGTGGACTTAGAGGGGGCGGGCGAGCTGAAAAAATAGCAGACAGCTGCTTCAGGAAGGCTGCCTGATGCATTCCCACCACCAGAGAAGTTTCCCCGGGGTGGCGGGGGGAAGGGCTGGAAAGTGGATCAGCTGCCGGGTGCGTGGAAGTGAACAGCCTATTAACATTGTTAAGGCCACAATTGGACAATTTTGCGGCCCTGCCGGATTTTGTCAGCAGCGGAGCAGCCCCTCCGCCGCATGTGGATGTCACCAGCTCAATGGAAGCGGCAGTCTGGAGTTGGGCCATTGGAAGCAGAGGCTCCATGCCTCAGTGGTGGGGCTGCCCTCGAGGCGCAACCCCCTACCAGCTCTGCCCCTCAGAATTTTTAATTTAATGCACATCTCCAAGGGTGCCTCCATATTGAGGTATCCTCACTGTCTCTGACCTGCCTCAGCAGCACCCACACCTCCTGGTGGGGCTGCCAAGGCTTCAGAGCTGCTGGCCCTCTGATTGGGCTGGCAGCATCGAGAGCCTGCCCCAGCCGCCCTTATTGGATGGCAAGCACGGAGGTCACCTCCCAGGAGATTGCTGATTGGGTCTCAATGCCACAAGTGTGGGCTAGGGACCCCCGATTTGGTCCCGACATCGTGATTCTCACGAAACCCCGGGGGGAAATCCAGCCCAATAAAACTACATAAGGTGGCCCAACATTCCCCAATTCACTCACCGGGAACAATTGTGGAATTACAGAGATGCTGAGAATACCTGGTCATCCTTCTGAGTGTACAGTTAATCACAGGCATCAAGAGCATGTTGAAGTGCATGAGGATGACAAAGCACTATCTACTGCCTGGACCTAACAGGAAGAACACTGGCTCAGTTGCCTGCTTTCCAAAACATTGTGTTGTTCAGCACAGGATCACTAGCTGATTAATGCCTCAACTGAAAGCACTTTAAACAGACTGGGGAGGAGAGGCGTTAGCTGGAGAAGGCTTGCCAACTACAGTTGGCAAGTACAGTAGGATCAAGCAATAAGTATCAGGAACCATGAACATGCTGGGCATAAATGGATTAGTGAAGACCTATTAGAAAGTCTCTACTGCCCTAATAATGAATGGCATTGCATGCTCTTTACATTTTTCCAAGGGAAGACCTATCAATTATGCTTTTCTTGTCATTGCATTTTTAATTGCTCAGAAGAGGAAGTTTTTGCACATCTTTTCACTGTTGCCACTTCTAAATGGCAGGTTTCCCAGCTTCACACATTTTACCATGTCAAAGGCATTATACAAATGTAAGTTGTTGTTAAGTGCTTGTTTTAGCAGGTGCAGCCTGATTAATCAACTTCCTGTTATCCAAAGAAATGAATTTGTTGTGTGATTATTTCTGTGCCAGACAAAAACAGCTCACATCCACATGTTGTTGCAGTGAGTCACTATTAAATTGCAAACGTGCAGGAAAACTGTTCAGATTATTTGGAATAGATTCTTGCCGATGATTACAGCTAGACCCATCAAGGTCAGGGCTTTGAACTAACAAAGCAATTTCTTATTGAGAAATGTAACCTGGTTACGATAACTTACTTGTTCATATTACAGGCAACTTCTCCAAGGGATAAACTTTCTTTTCATGCTACTCAAAGTGCCCAAGTATTTATTTCTGCTTGGGCTACATATCCCAACAATTCACCTTTTTGATGAATCACTAAACCTAAGGTCCTGTCTGCTCTCTCAGTGGATGTAAAAATTCCCATAGCACTATTTTGAAGAAGAATAGCAGAGTCATCCTTTTGTCCTGGAAAACATTTATCCCTCAATAAATATCACTAAAATATGTTATTTGGTCATTATCACATTGCTGTTTGTAGGAGCTTGCTTTATGAATATTAGCTGCATTACAACAGGGACTACATTTCAAATAGTACTTCATTGGTTGTAAAGCTCTTTGGGACACCTTGAGTGTTATAACTCAGCTAGCCAGGCAGTGAAGGATAGAACACTGGAACAAATAGAACTATACATTACAAGCTTTAATTTATAAAGATACAAGCTCCATATTGTGCACTTCCAACCCAAATGTCACAATTTCAGCCTGAACACAGATGAGTCCCCAGTTAATGCCCAGCATCTGAACAAATTAACCCCACTGATATATAATTAACACTGAAGTTGTAAAAGAGGCTATATGAATGTAAGTCTTTCTCTCTCAGTACTAAAGTGCAATGGCGCTGGCATTCATTTGAAAATAAATAACAGTCGTGGAACCTAGTGCAGATGGAGGTTCCGGGATCCGTGGTTGTGACATCGGCCTTGTTTTTGGTTAACGTGTTTGTGGCAGAGATGCCGTGGAGTGGCGAGGATTGATGGCAGCAACTTGAAATATTTGCCCATTTGAAAACTGTTTTCAAGTCAAAGTAAGAACGTGTAAAGTAGAAAATCTGATGCGGTACACTTCCATTGGGAGGATCATCACAACGTTAGTCCAGGAATGGACACGAGCTAAATTTCAGAGGGGACTGTTCTCGACATCATCAAGGAAATCTAGTAAAAGTGAAGTCAATAGGGATCAGAGAGCAGCTGCTCCAGGTGTTGGGATTGTGGCTGGTGCAAAGAAAGACAGTTGGAGGCCAACCATTTCAGCCCCAGGGCATTGCTGCAGGATTTCTTAGGGCAACTTCCTAGGCCGAGATTTTTCCTCCTTCATAAGGTCAGAAATGGGGCAGTTCACTGATAATTACAGAGTGTTCAGCTCCACTAAATTCCTCTGAAAATGAGGCAGTCTGTGCCAATAAGCCGCAAAACCGGTACGATATCCAGACTTGGGCTAATAAATGGCATACAAGTTTCAAGCATTGACCAACCTATCCCACCTCCCTTTGACATAGAATTGCCACTGTCAAATCACTGACCATCCACATCCATTGGCATAAACTGAACTAGACCAGCCACAACATTTTATGATTAATAGGGCAGGTCAGAGGCTGGTTGTTCTGCAGTGTGACTCACTCCCTGACTTCCCCATAGCTTCTCTACTTCCTACAATATACAATTCAAGAATGTGATGGAACACTCTGCAATTGCCTGGATGGGTGCAGCTCCAATAGCACCCAAGAGGCTCCTTCTACCATCAGTGTATCATGGCTGCAGTGTAAACTATCTAGGGAATGCAACTCGCCAAGGCTTCTTCGGCAGCATCCCCCAAGTCTGTGACCTACAATACCCAGAAGGATGAGGGCACCGGGTTCATGGCACATCTCCACCTCCAAGTTCCCCTCCAATTCACACACCATTCCACTCTATCACTGTTCCATCATTGTCACAGCGCCAACATCCTGCTACTCCCTATCTAACAGAATTAAGAGATTACCTTCGCCACAGAGGCTGCAACTGTTCAAGGAGATGGCCCTTCACCACTTTCTCAAGGGTAATAAGAATGGACAATAAGTGTCAGCCTTGCCAGCAATGCCCATACCCTGAGAATATTGTACTTTTAAAAATGAATAATGAGGCTGTTGCCTTTGATATAATGTCATTTACTTGCCTTTAAATTAATTGTGATATTATTTATCTAGGAGAAGAAGATTTTTCAGATTCCGTGGATGCATGCTGCTCGACATGGATGGGATGTAGAGAAAGATGCCCCTTTATTTAAAAACTGGGCAGTTCATACAGGTAGATAAATAACAGTGGACCAATGAATTCAGAAGTTAAAAGCATGAATGTATTGCAATATTCAATTAATGTCATTGAGAGAATTTTTATTCTGATATTTTGAAAATTGTTTTCTTAAAAGAAAGTGCTTCCAGTGCCACCAGCTATCTTTCTCCAGTCAGGAGGATGGAAGCATTTAAACCATGGTTCCTTCCATATCTCTCCTGATTTTCTTGGTGGGTAACATGAACTCAAAAGTGCTGAGCTGTCTGTATAACTCTTCCTATTTCTCCTCTCTTCACCCAAGCTGCCTTGCATCAACTTTGCTTTGTGCAGCAAGCCTGGCCAAGATTGTACAACTCACGTAACCATAGTATCATAGAATGATTACAGCA
This sequence comes from Cetorhinus maximus, assembly GCF_964194155.1. Classification (NCBI taxonomy): domain Eukaryota; kingdom Metazoa; phylum Chordata; class Chondrichthyes; order Lamniformes; family Cetorhinidae; genus Cetorhinus; species Cetorhinus maximus. Next base: position 30,388,313 of record NC_135880.1, on the reverse strand, counting down.
CAAAAGGAGGCCATTTCACCCAATGTGTCCGTGTCGGCTCTCTGCAAGAGTGTATCAGCTAGTCCTGCTCCCCTGCCCTTTCCCTGTAGTCCTGCAAATTTCTTCTCTTCAGGTGCTTTTCCAATTTTGTCTTGAAAGCCACAATTGAATCTCTGTCTCCACCACACCCTCAGGCAGTGCATTCCAGATGCTAACCCCACACCATGTGAAAGAGTTTTTTGTCACTCACCTATTGGTGTCCCCTAGTTCCTGACCCTTCTGTCAATAGGAAAAGTTTCTCCCTATCTACTCTGTTTACACCTCTCATGACTTTGAACCATTCTATAAAATCTCCTCTCAACCTCTCTTCTCTAAGAACAACATCAGCTTCTTCTATCTATCTACATAGCTGTAGTCCCTCACCCCTGGAACCATTCTTTTTTATCTTTTCTGCACCCTATCTAAAGCCTACATTTCCTTCCGAAAGTGCGATGTCCAGAATTGGACACAATATGCCAGTTGAGGCCAAACCAGTGTTCTATAAAGGGTCAGCATAACTTCCTTGCTTTTGTACTTGATGCCTCTATTTTGTACTCTATGCCTCTGGAGCCAATGGAAATCAGGGGGAAAACCCTCCGTTGGTTGGAGTCATAACTAACATAAAGGAAAATGGTTGTGGTTGTTGGAGGTCAATCATCTCAGCTCCAGGACATCACTGCAGGAGTTACTCAGGGTAGTGTCTTTGGCCCAACCATCTTCAGCTGCTTCATCAATGACCTTCCTTTCATTAGAAATATGGATGGAAATTGCACAATGTTCAGCACCATTTGCAACTCCTCAGATACTGAAGCAGTCCAAATTCAGCAAGGCCTGGACAATATCCAGGCTTGGGCTGACAAGTGGCAAGTACCAGGCAATAACCATCTCCAACAAGAGAGAATCTAACTATCGCCCCTTGACATGCAATGGCATTACCATTACTGAATCCCCCACTATCAACATCCTGGGGGTTACCATTGACCAAAAACTGAACTGGACTAGCCATATAAATACTGTGGCTACAAGAGCAGGTCAGAGGCTAGGAATTCTGTGGAGAGTTACTCATCTTCTGACTCCCCAAAGCCTATCCACCATCTACAAGGCATAAGTCAGGAGTGTGATGGAATATTCTCCACTTGCCTGGATGAGTGCAGCTCCAACAACACTCAAAAAGCTTGACATCATTCAGGACAAAGCAGCCCGCTTGATTGGCACCACATCCAGAAACATTCACTCCCTCCACCACCGACGCACAGTTGCAGCAGTGTCTAGCATCTACAAGGTGCACTGCAGGAACTCACCAAAGCTCCTTCCAAAGGCATGACCACTACCATCTAGAAGGACAAGAGCAGCAGATAGATGGGAACACCACCACCTAGAAGCTCCCATCCAAGTCACTCACCACGCTGACTTGGAAATATATCGCCGTTCCTTCACTGTCGCTGGGTCAAAATCCTGGAACTCCCTCCTTAATATGACAGTGGGTGTACCTACACCACAGGGACTGCTGCGGTTGAAGAAGTCGGCTCACCAGCACCTTCTCAAGGGCAATTAGGAATGGGCAATAAATGCTGGCCCAGCCAGTGACGCCCACACCCTGTGAAGGAATATAAAAAATAAAAAATTCATAAAGTCCAGGATCCCATGTACCTTTCTAAAAAAGAGTACTTAAATGACAGGCAGCCCGGGCATTTGAACAATAGGTGTTCTAGAGCAAGGGCTAGGAGCTGTCACTGTTTGAGCTGCTGCCTGTTAGCATGCTTTTGTGAAAATCAGATAAAATTGAGAGCATTTGGTGGAACTTTCACAAGAAATGTGAATGGAAATATAATGGGTTAAAGAAAAAAAACACTGGTAAGTTTTAAACCAGATAAATTAGAAATTAATTACCAGCATTGTGATGTTATGAATATAACATGCTTGCATTGTGTTACTCTCCACAATTTTAATAGAAATTATAACCATTAAGTGGATTAATAGCTTCATTAAATTAGCAATAAAAATAATTTGTTGCAAGTGTCCTAAACATTCGTGCAATACACTGTGTGTTGCCAGTGCTGCTGAGATGGCCGCCCGGATGCAGCTCATACAATAACATTTGTGCACAGTCATCTTCAGGCTTATATATGTCGCAAAAGACCAATTCATATATGCTAGATTTAATCAACAGGGTTTGAATGAACGTGTCTGCAACAGGTCTTTCACAGCCACTTTGTGAGTGCTAATCCCTTGTTTGTCTTTTTCTTCATGCTGACAGGAAAATACCATTATGGTGTGGACAAGCCTGATCCTAAGACATGGAAGGCCAATTTCCGCTGTGCCATGAACTCATTACCTGACATAGAAGAAGTAAAGGACAAGAGTATCAAAAAGGGGAGTAATGCATACAGGGTGTACAGAATGCTACCAGCCACTGAAAAGCCAAATAAAAAAGGTACTTGATGAATGCTAATTTTTCATACCAAACTGCTAAGTTTTCATACCAAACATATTGAATATATAACAGTGGTAAAGCCTTGATTTAATCGAGGGATTCAGATGACATTATAAACTATGAACCTGACATTTTAATCGTTTATATCTGTCACCTGAACCCTGATGTTGATTACTGCCTTAAAAATTAATCCACATTTGAAGACATAAATGTAAGAATGGTTAGTAATATGAAGAAGTGAGTAGGTCCAAACTAGCCTATCAATTGTTCATCGATTAGCACCGTCTACCTGCCTTCTCATCATCTTTTTCAATCTCTTCTCCTGAAAAACGTCTCATTTCTCCTTGAACCAACTTCAATGGCCTTTGCTGGTAACTTGGAGGGGCTACAGGGGGTGCTGAAATTCCCTCTGTCAACAATCGTAGCAAAAATGTCAAGGTAAAGTTTTGCCGAATGGCTTTGTAGATAATCTACAGCTAGGGAATCATGAGCACGAGGGCTAAATATGCACAAGATACAAAGAGCAGAATTTTCTGCAGTCCGGACGGGCGGGCCCGACCCAATCTCTGGCGGCCGGGGAGCTGATCCCCGCTGGGGAAGCGGGCCCTGCCGCCATTTTACGTGGGTGGGCCAATTAAGGCCCGCCCAGCATGACGTCCGGCGGGAAATGCTATGCGCTTCCTGTGTGGGCAGGGGGGGAATTCCCCAAAAGTGAGAGTGCGCTCTTTCGCGCATGCGCACGAAGAAGCGCACATCTCCCTGAGGCAAAGTGCTGCCTCAGGGGGATCGCTGACACTTTTAAAAACATTAAAAATAGAAAAAAAAAACCCTTAACATGTCCCCCTCAAGTGACAATGTCACATGAGATGGGACATGTTCATAAATTACACTAAAACTTTATTAAACTTTTTAAATCCCAGCATGAAACCTCATCCCGTCGGTGGATGAGGTTTCATGTTTTTTCTATTCCCCGCCGGGGCTCCTGGCCTGCCAGCCAGCCTTAAGGTTGGACGGGCAGGTCCTTTAATTGTTTGAATGATCCTGTCAATGGCCTCAATTGGCCATTGACAGGTCGGCGGGCCCGCAGCTGATTTTGCTGCGCCCCCGCCTTCCTGAAAATTTAAATGGGATGGGATGACGTCGGGGGTTTCTCCCGACTTCATCCCGCATCATTTTATGCGTCGGCGAGCGGGCCACGCCCCCTGCTCACCAACGGCAAAATTCAGCCCAAAGTTAATGGAGGTGAACAGGAGGATGTGAACATATTTGGGAATTAGGTCAACAGGTGGCAGATAGAATTCAGTGTAGAGAAATGGAAAGTGGAGGGGGACAAAAAAAAAAACCCAGGAGGGGACTGTTACTTAAAGTGGAATGAAATTAATGTGCTTGGAAAATGAAAGAGGTCTTAGCATCCTGATTGATAATAAATTGAACCTAATGATTGTGGTAGTGAGTAAAGCAGATCTGATGTTGGAATATATTAAAAGGTCAGTATTGTGAGGTATTGAAGTAGTGAGGTAATCCCGTCACTTAATAGATGAAATGCACTTAGAGTATTGTGCACAGCTCTGGTCACTGCAGTACCAAAAAAGTTATTGTAGCTATTAAAAGGAAGACAGCAACCAGATGATTGAGGGGCTGGAGGGATTGGATTATGAGGAACAATTGTGGAAATTAGACACAGTGAGAAAAAGAAAGTTGAGAGACAATACAATTGCAGTTTTTTTTTTAAGAAAAACAGGTTTCCCAAAAGTCCTGCCGCTTTTAACTGCAGGATGATTGTGGGGCATGGCTGGGGCTGGAGTGGGGGATCTGATGGTGGTTAGGGGTGCAGATGTTGGGGTGGGGCAACATGCAAGTTGTAGAGTAGGGGGGAAGGTTTGCTAGACAGCTTGTTGGGCTTGAAAGAAGAAATGCCCAACTGGCCCACAGGCAGTGTTGTAAAGGCGCTTACCATATGCATTCAACCCTTCTTGCCTCCTTTCACCTGCCGGGTTTCCTGAGACCTGGGAAAGCTTTTCAACATGGGTTTAAAAATAAAATGACTTTTAAGATGAAGGCAGGCAGCCTCATGACAATATTTACATGATCGACCTGCCTTCCGCAAGCACATTTGTCTGGCTGCCCCATGTCTTGCCTCTGTTAAAGCTGGAAATAAGCAAATTGGGTTCCTGTTTCAGAATTTCTGAATTTTAACCTCTGACCTGATGCCAACCCACCCATTTTTTGGGAGTTAAGATTCAGTCGACTATTTCAGTAAGTGAGTGGTAAATCTATGGAACAGGCTCCCTGGGGAAATGATAGAAATGCTATTAATTGATTCAAATGTTGTTTAGATAAAATTAGACCTATAAAATTCTAACAGGACTAGACAGGGTAGATGCTGGAAGGACGTTCCCGATGGTGGGGGAGTCCAGAATCAGGGGTCACAGTCTGAGGATACAGGGTAGACCATTTTGGGCCGAGATGAGGAGAAATTTCTTCACTCAGAGAGTGGTGAGCCTGTGGAATTCATTACCACAGAAAGTAGTTGAGGCCAAAACATTGTATGTTTTCAAAAAGGAGTTAGCTTTGACTCTTGGGGCGAAAGGGATCAAAGGATAAGGGGAGAAAGCAGGAGCAGGCTATTGAGTTGGATGATCAGCCATGATCATAATGAATGGCAGAGCAGGCTCGAAGGGTCAAATGTCCTCCTCCTGCTCCTATTTTCTATGTTTCTATAAATTTATTTCACTAAGTAACATTTTAGAATACAGCAGGTGAGTAAATTGAGACATGATACATGGTAAGTGTAGCATGCTTTGGAGAAACAAATGATTTTGTATCTCTGACACCCAAAGTTCTCCACCACTGGGGGCTTTCTTCACCTCATGTCCCAGTCTGTTGTAGACAAAATGATAGAGATTGATTAGTCAGCAATTATCATTGTGTCATGTGAATACCAGGTTGGAAGAAGGCAAACTAGATAGACCTTGGCATAACCATTTGCATAACAATTTTTGTGTCCCTGCATTATAAACCAGGGTGAAATTTCTCATTAATTAACCTATAGGTTAATTAATGATACAGGCTCCTTTGTTCAACCGTGACTGGTTCCGTTCCATTGCAGGGGCCCAGAAACTCTGGAACTACCACATTCCATAGATTGAAATAGATGTCATAACCTTCAACGCCAAACATTTGTGAAGCTTTCTTTTGAACAATATTAACTGATACATCATCAGCTTTTAATGGCAGCCTATTTCTGTGTGGGGAACTTCTCTCAATTTCTGGTCTCTGTTTCCAATTGTAGCCATGGAGTTTAGCTGTACTCAGACCTTTGATTGTATTCAAGCATTTTAATTATACAAATTATATTTAGATGGGCTGAATGGCCTCCTTCTGTACCGTTATGACTCTGGTTATACTCACATGCTTTTGTTGTCATGCATATCCTTTACCTCTATCCACGTGTTTTGATTATACCAATTTCCTTTAGCTCTGACTGTGAATTTTTGTTTCATGACCTCTCAATCTGTAATCACGGCTTAAAGGCCAATCTGCTTATATCTGCATTTTTTGTACTTTTCTACATTTAAAAACCTGGGTCAAGTCCTCTCTCAATGGAAATAGATTCCATTCCATGAGTTGTGACAGAATTTTAAGTTGCAGAATTGCCTTTGTGTTCAAGCTCTGACCTTTCCTAGTGATTAAAGTCAAAACAACCATTGCTAGTAAACCAATTTAAATTGTACTTTGCATTTGGGCAAAACCAGACACAATGGGCAGGATTTTTCGCTTGTTGGGCGAGTCATCCCATGCTCACACGATATTTTGGTCAGCGGGCGCGCGTGAAAGTCAGCAGCGCACCTGCCATCAATTAAGAGGCCTATTAGGGCCATTAATGTTGTAATTGACGGAGATTTTTTGTTGCCCATCCAAAGTTACAGTTGGCGAGCGTGCGAATTGGCCAGGCGACCTTTGCATTTTTGAGGAAACCTCATCCAAGGGCTGGATGAGGTTTCCGATATTAATTTTTAAAAAAAAAGGTTTGGTTGGAATTTTCATCATCCATATGTGAAGGTGACTGATTCTGATGCATGGACCTTTTGTTCCGGCATTTCAAAATCTTTATTTATAGCTTTTGGATTCTTCAGCTCCCTGAGGCAGCTCCCTGCCTTCAGGGAGCTTTCGTTCTGTGCTCTCCCGCACTTACGCTGACTTTAGCGCTCGCCCTCCTCCCGCCCCCACCCAGGCAACGCTGAGCATTTCGCAGTCGGGGACCGATCGTGGTTGGTGGGCTCTTCCCCGGCTGCTCCCGGACCCTCCGATCACAGGCGCCCACCATACTAAAAACCCTGCCCTACGTGTATTTTGTTTCCGAACCATTTTAAAAAGAAAATCTATGAAAGGTGAGCGTATGTTATGAAGTTTCTAATTCCTGTACTGCAGAATATATATGAAAGGGCTATCTATAACTTCAGCTGTGGCTATACGTTTTAGCTGAATATTTCATGTAGCCAAGACCTTGGAGCTCTGGGGGTCAGCTTGCATTCAGAGCTGCCAGCCACCAGTCACTGACCACTTTTGTTCTGAAATATGAAATCTTTCTTCACAGGCAAGAAATCGAAAGTGGAAAAGGAAGAAACAAGCAAGCCAGCCAAGGTGAACTGATCCACAGTTACTGTGTTTTATGATTGCATAAAATGAGTAATTTGAGTCTGCAGAGATTGGGAATCCAATCCGAAACCACCACAGCATTTTTGTAGTGTTCCAACTATATATGTAGTATGCCTAGTTCCTCACCTAGACGCTAGTACTAAACTATTTTATTTCACTGAACATAAAGACATACAAAAGTCACACTTATCTACTACAGTGTTGGCATTGCCAATCAGTTTACGCCATGCAATGAGGGTGTTCCAACAAATTTAGGAACCTATTAGTATTCCAAATGTAGCAAAGAAAATACATTCACCATTATAAATAAATCCAGGGCACAGTGCTTTGGCTGGAGTATAGACCACAAACTGAATATTTCTGTCTTTTAAAATTAACAAGGACTTATCAGCTAAAGGCTCGAGTCCCAGAGAGAGAACAAGAGCCCAACAAATATCGGATTTACAATATTCATTTCCCCAGAGGTGAAATTAAAATGGTTACTTGAGCGTGTCATCTGTTTTCATTGAGTCATTGTAGAAAATTCCTATCAGGAGAATGGCTCACTCGTCAATTTCCCCGCTCTTGTCCAATCCTGGTACTGCCTGGAATTGGATAGTACAGGGTAGGAAAATCTAGACCATATCCTGTCATTTCAATGCTGTGTCAGCCACAGTTACAATTTTAGCAGTTGTTAAAGGCACCTCTTTTTGCTCTTGCATCATGAGGTTTGAGCATTGAAGACGGTAAAGTGGTAAAAATAGTTTACAGGAAGTTCATTGCGAGATGACAAATTTATATAAATAGGCCTGTATAGAGGTGATTCATAAACTGCTCACAAAAATTTCACTAAAATAACATGAAAGGAATATCTCCTTGCTGGGGAATTCTGCAGTTTTTTTCCAATGGACTGATTTTTAAAAAACTTTATTTTGGTAGTGGAAAGCACCAAATTTTCCTTTTGAAGAAAATCATGTGCTGATAAACAGTGATGGTCTCTACACCAACTCCAATACTGTGAACAAAGAGGATGCAGAAGTTCACAGCACTGTGGGCAGCCATGTAGGTGAGTCTTGTATGCTCGAGTGCACCAAAAAAGTCTATTGTTAAAATGCCTGTATTATCTCCTATTAGATAATATGCTTCCCACAGCCTTTGAAAATATATGGCACAAAACAAGCCACATATTGCGATTAAGATTGGATATGCTGATACGTGGGAGTTAGCAGGTTGATTGTACCGCACCTCAGTGGAATTAACAGCTCTCATAAGTCGTCTGCTTCAATATTTCTGGGCAGCCAGTGTTGTCTCCCCATCATGGTTAGCAACAGGCATGAGTGTAGATCCACGAGTGAAAGCCTGCTGCCTTTAGAACAGCATAAATAATTAAGAGTGTGAAGCTGTGAAAGTGGGTTTTCTTGCACTTCACTCTGCTTTTTTGTAATGTGGAGAAGAGACCTGAGTCATACCACACAACAATGATACTGTTATTGTACTGGTTATGCCACTGGTGTGGGGATCAGAACCTCTAAAGCTCAGAATCACCCTTATTGTGGTTGCAGAATGCCATTCAAAATGTTTCTTTTTACAAAAAATGACTATTTAATGACAGATACAAGTAATGCTGCGAGGGCCGTGGATGCCTTCAGCCTTCAAATCATGAGAAGTTCATTGGCGCCCTGAACTCAGAAGTCAGTTGTCTCAAAATACACTCCTGTTGCTTGCTAATCTTTCTTATGTGTGTGCTATTGAGAAATTTAGTGATGTGGTTTTGAGGAAGTTATTTGGATGCAGAGTCGGATAGCATGCCCAGCAGCAACTCCGTTCCGATCTGATTCTGACTAATGCAACTGGTAGTTCTGATTAAGATGAATGAACTCATTATATTTTTTAGCATGATTCATGGAAGTGATGCCCTCTTACAAGGTAACACTGGGGAAATCACAGTTGCTTTGTGATGGCTACCAATTATAAATGAGAGGTTTCTCAGAAGTGGGAAATTAGATTTCGACACCACCTGAACTCAAATTTCAAATCTTGAAATGTATCCATTTTCTAATTTTCAACTGATACTTTTACGAATGCTGCAATTTTGATTGAGGAAAATTCCTTCTCACAAACATAGAATTATAATGGTGAGTTCAGCGAGACCTCACTGTGGGATTGGAGATGGGGGTTGAGGGTGTGGGGCAGCAGGGGAGTGGGAGGTCAGTTCGCAGTGCTCCAGATTCTGCATGGATAGATCTTAATCACTTGTAGATCTGGAGCATTGTGTATCAGCGACGGTGATCTTCAGGCCAATTCTCCAATTCACAGTCTCATTGAGCAGTGCTCCACAACAGGCAGGAGCTCACTGAATTTACTGTGAATTGTACACACCTTGATTAGCTGGTCCCAGTTCTGCACAGATCAGGAAACAATTATCATTGTACAAGAAGTGGGTCAGCAGACTAGTTCAGGTAATTGGGAGAATAAACATTCCTTAGTTTCTTTTTAAAAAGCATCAGAAGTCATATATTGAGGCTTTTGAGTACTGGGGTCTGCCTTGGACAGTGGATTCACAGCCTGGCTGCGAAAAGGGAGTGTGAAGTTGGTGATATTCTTTGGCAGGTATAAAACTATGTCCTTTATATGTTGCATGAGATCTTTCCCTGCAGCAACATGCAATCTGATACAATGTGATTCCTTTTAAGAGCTTGAGTATTCTCCAAGTCACAGTGCATTAGAAGAACCCATGATTGTCAGCAATCCTCCAGATGTCTGCCAAGTGATAGAAGTGACCACAGAATGTGAGGACCAGCCTATCAGCACAAGCCAGCTGTATCCATTACAGATCTCCCCAGTCTCCTCCTATGCAGGTTAGTGTTACATTTGTAACCCATTCAACGTTGTCACTTAATAATCTTATGTGCCTTAAACAAAAATGTTGCAACATTTTTCGGTCTAGCCCAGGATCAAAGTTGCACCTACAGTCCAGATAAAATCATACTTACGAAAGCATGGCTACAACTCCAGCAAAGAACTGGGAGATTGTTAGCAGATCTCAAACTGATGTGGCTTCCCTGATGGCACGGTGGGCAAATGAACTGTCCCTTTGCCTCGCAGGTTCAATAACCAGGGGTACTGGGTCAGCCGTTCTCAGCCAAGACAGCAAATAAAGATGTTACCACTTTTCTGGGCTAGGGAGGGAAAATGACTACCTCTGATTGCTAACCAGTGACCCCTCCCCTGTGCCACCCCCATTGGAGAGTGCACCTTTGTGGATGCTTGGATGAGAACTGGACAGGATCGTCATTGTAAAGCACTCGAGAAGCTCCTGACACCCCCTCCGAGGGCTCGGCCATGAAGAATGACCACTTAGAAAGTTATCGAAAGGCTGCCCATGAAGAAATAGGAAGAACGCTGAAGAGGGGTGATACCAATGTTTTAAAGGCAGGAGAAGGAAGATTCACTTTAAAAGAAAAATCATAGGATCATGCAACACTGAAGAAGGCCATTCGGCTCATTGTGCCTGTGCCAGCTCTTTGAAATAGCTGTCCAAATCCTGCTCCCCTCCATATTCTCCACAAACCTGAAATGTTTTCTTTTTCGAATATACATCCAATTTCCTTTTGAAAGTTCCTATTGAATCTGTTTCCCAAATTCTTTCAGGCAGTGCATTCCAGATCATAACAATTCCTGCATAAAGCAGTTCTGTCCTCATTTACCCTCAGGTTCTTCGTGCTAACTCCCTTTTGTGGGTGTGGAGAAACTCTTTGTTATAAACTAGGGATGCCGATTGTAAGCCATCGAAATGCTTAGCTAACTATTCGGCACGCAGAGTTATTAAACTATGAACAGGCTGTTATCAAGTAAAAAAAAACCTCAGGCTGCAAATTAACAATACAATACACCCTCGGTGAATGCAGCAATAGTCAAAATAGAACTTGATCACTGCTTCAACAAAAATATGGGTTTGGCACCAAAACAGGAGGGAATTAAGATGGTTCTGAGTGGATCCTGCGGCTGTGTGTAATCATGGAATCATAAAATAATACAGCACTGAAGGAGGCCATTTGGCCCATCATGCCTGGCCTGTCTGTTTGAGAGAGGCATCCAATTAGTCCCATATCCATGCTCTTTCCCCTGCACTTTTTCCCCTTTAGTAAGTTGCTACTGAATGCACTTCCAGCACTCTTTCATGCGTTGCATTCCAGATCACAACAACTCATCTCATCTGCAGTTCTTTTGCCAATTATCTTACATTTGGGCCTTCTGGTTTCTGAACCTTTTGCCACAGGAAAGCTTCTCCTTATTTACTCCATCAAACCCTTCGTGATTTTGACCACTTGTATTAAATCCCCCTCTTATCCTTCTCTGCTCTGAAGAGATCAACCCAGTTTCTCTAGTTCCCAAACTGTGGGTTGCAACCCCGATGGGGTCGCAGAAACAGTATTCAGGGTTGTGAACTCCTCATCCTCTGAGGAGAGCAATGGCGACTGTGGAGAGGAGGAGTAATGTCGGACAGCCGTGGACCAACTAGATCGATGCTGCCAAACAGCAAAAGATGGATGGCGAACGTAAAATGTCCTTTAACCTCAGGAAGCACTTTCTGAGTGAGTGCTGAGTGGGCCCGGGATGCCTGAGCACTGACTTGGCACAGGCAGAGGGAGGTAAGCGTAACTCAGTCACTGACTGAGTGCGGGAAAAGCCAGGTCATGTGGCAGAGCTGGGAAGGTGAATGTCAACTTCAAACTTTATAGTGTTTCTGCTCCTCTTGTACAGACTCCTTACCCCAGGCTGGTGACTGCTTTATAGGCAGTGGCAACTAAACCAAAAGGGGTGGAGAGTGGGGTTGAGGTGGTGGAAGAGGGGCTGATTACTGTGTGTGAGGAGAGGAGAAGAGAAAGGCTAATTACTGTGTGTAGGTGTGGGGGTAAGGGGTAAGGGGCTGATTATTATGTGTGGGGGTTGGGCAGGGGGAAAGTGAGAGGGACTGATTAAAGTGTGGGGTGGGGGTGTGGCGTGGGGAGAGCGGATTCACTGAGGCTTCTCTCACCGGGGAATATGGAGAGCTTGGCAGAAACCTACATGAGTATATATTATTATGACATAGCCAACAGTAAAGGCTGAGTTGTTCAAATCCCAGAAACAACTGTCATAACTCATTTTTGCAAATTGTATGTTTTGAGTTGCAGGCTTTGAATTCAGTAGTGAAGAGACCACTGAGTCTCAAGCAGTTTTTATAAAACTAAATTAAACATTTATTAATACAAGAAAGATTGTAAACTCATAACATATGTCTACAAAATTACTACTATAATAACTACAAAAATCCCCTAATTAATCTGACTCTCAGCTACACCCCCGTTAAGGCAACAGTAAATCTCATAGATTTAAACAGACATCTGGCAGAGCACACCTTGGACAGTTATATTCAAAATGAGTTTCTTTCAGCCCTGGGTCCTTGCAGACAGCAGCTTGAGATTTACAGGCTGGAGGCTTCTCACGCTTGTTGGATCTTAAAATGCCTCTACCTTACACACAATCTCCTTTATACATTCCTTTCTCTTTGAATATAAGTTTTCCACTGTATCACTAGACTTTTAACTTTACCTCTTCTAACAATAACATCCTTTCATCCCACCAATTTTATTAGTAAGCAAAAAGATAAATACATTGCTTGGCATCTTCTAGTAGGTGTAAGATTTCACCCGCAGTCTTGAATGGTTTCTTTTAACAAATGCAAATTTACACTTTACCTTCTATCCTCCTTATGCTTATCTAATTAACATTCAAAACTACTATACATCAAAGCACCCGGACTAGCTGGCTTTAATCCAGTTAAGACACACAGATGCAGACCCCACTAGAACTCTTTTTAATTTCCAATAACATTATAATATCTTCTTGACAAAACATTTTTACAAAGCATTTTAATGACACAGATTTTCATATTTATATTGATGTATTTATTATATGTTGATCTAACCTGTGAACTTTAATAATTATATACTGAATGTTACTAGGCTGCTTTATTGTTGTTTTGTTTTTATTGGTGTCTGGGGTGACAGGTGTGAACTATTACTGGGCATTTTTTATCAGAGGTGAGGGGACTGTCCTGATATTGGGCTTTAAGATTATGATAGATTGTCTTCACTGGTTGGTGAGATATAGTACCTAATTTAAGTTATTCACAAAATCTCTTTACACAAAAGAGTGGTTAAATTGTGGAATTCTCTGCCACATAAGACTTTTGAAGTGGATCCCATAAATGCTTTTAAAAATGGGTTAGTTGTTCAGGAAGTGGAACATCAAAGGTGTGACAAGCAGGCAGAAGATTAGGCCTCGGCAGCTTGGGTGGTAAAAAGGGACTGGTACAGACTTCAATGGGGCAAATGGCTTGTGTGCATGCTATAATATTCTAAGATTCTATGACCTACACTTACAGATGCAAGAAATGATTCCAGTGTCCAGCTCTTGGCATTATTGACTGTCCTTCTGCCTGCCTCAGGGCATGGTTGCATAGTTCTTATGTTACTGGACCAATAAATCAGGATTTTCAGGATGAGCTTTCAAATTGGCTCCCGCCATCTGAAGAGTCGGTGGGGATGTGTTTCCAACAGCCCCAATGCCACCTTATGGCTCAAGGGTTGATTGGCATAAGGGGGAACTTCCGCCCCTCTCTCAGGAGGAAGTCCTGCCTTGGAGAGCTGCCGGCCAATCAGATTGGCTGGCAGCTCTCCAGTCCCCCCCAGGCATAGCGCTGCAATGGCCAGAAGAGGCAAAGCAGGGAACTGCCTGACACTAAGTCTTGGGACCTGGAGGGTAAGTAAGTGGCAGGGGTCCCAGGGCATGGAGGGTAGGGAAGGCCTGGGGGTCGATCGGGGTCTTGGGAGATAGCCCAGGGGGGAGGGGTTGGATGGGAGGTCCGGAGGTCATTTGGATTTAAGGGGAGGGCGCCCCCAGCCAGAAGAGGGCTTCTGGAAGCGACCCCACCCGCTTCCCGTCCGTGTCCAAACTTACTTTATTTTCGCATTTCCTGCCATGAGTTGTCATCTGCCAGCCACCTAAAAGTTGAGGCTGGGTGGGCAAAGGGCCTTAGGTGGCCATTAAGTGGCAATTTAAGGGCCTTAATTGGGGCAAGGGTGGGCTTCCTTTCTGAGGCCCTGCCCGCCCCAGCATAAAATCGCCACTAGGTTGGGCAGGGCCGGAGGGAATCCCGTGATGCGATTTCACACTCCCCCCCCCGCCCCCGGCCCAGCCCCCACCCGCCTCAGATCTTGCTGGGGTGGGGGGAGTGTAAAATTCTGGCCTTGAGTTCAGACCCCACCTTGGCAGCTGGGGAATTTAAATTCAGTTATTTAAATAAGTCTGGAATAAAAAACTGTATAAATAACGGTGACTATGAAATTGCTTTTTGTTGTGAAAACACATCCGGTCCTTTAGGGAAGGAAATGTTCTCTCCCTACCCAGACTAGCCTATGTGTAACTCAAGACTCACAGCAGCATAGTTGACTTTTAACTGCCCTCTGCAGTGGCCAAGCAAGCCACTCGGTCATATTCAAGAAGGTGGCTCACCACCACATCTTCGAGGGCAATTAGGGATGGCAATAAATGCTGGCATTGCCACTGTTGCCCACATCCCATGATTGAATAAAAAATAATCTTTGCTTCATAGTCACCTGATGGACGATTTCAAATCTCAAATCCGTGCCCTGTGCAGACTGCCTGCCTGGTGATGCAATGGTTAAGTGCAATGCCCAGTTGGCACTTTGCCACACAGCTCAGGAGGGCTCCCAGGTCCAATTTTTAGCCTGACTTTGTTGATCTCAGCCAAGGCAGCGTAAAAATATTACCATTTTACGAGAGGTCAGATTATGTGAGGAGTGGGAAGCTTGCTTCATGTTTCTGTGATAGCCGCTGGGCTAGCTGACACACCAATGCAAACTAAAGTTGCCAATTCTGGCTGGACTTATCACTGGAGGTTTCATCACAAGACCAACAACCGCCCCACCCCAAGCCCCTTTTGGCAGCCTGATGCACCCATCATCATGGCACACCACCTTCCCAAGCTAAATGGAAAGCAAACAGACTCTTCCTTACCCAGCTGCATAATTCTTTACCATCAGTGAGTAAAATAGCCTCTTTTCCCACCTTCAATATTTCTATAACTACTAAATGAAAGCATTAGAAGAAAATGAAAAGAAACATACACAATTTTTTGAATGTTCCTATGAATTTTCTATCAGTCCTGGATATTAGCCTTCAGTTCTTGGGGACCCCAGCGCAGTTCTACTTGGGGATGGGATAATAACATATAATAATGATAATATTCATTCATTAAAAGGAAAATGAGTATCTTACATGTTATCTTAAAAAGTGCATGTACTTTTCACTTCAGAATGCAGAACCTCCCTGTTTGTTGTTTTGCAGGAAGATTTTAAGAAGGATATTGTAATAGTAATGCAGCACTTACAAATGGCAACACTGGAGGCAGAATTCAGCTTGGCGGGGGGGGGTGGGGTTGGGAACAAAATGGGTGGCGGCAGATCATTCACCCATTGTACAGCCCATCCAATTTACCTTACCATTTGCTTGATTTAAATTTAGTGGCATACCCTTTTCTGTCACAGTACTGAGAACACCTCACAGGCGAGTGATGGGCATGTCAGCCACAATAATTTCCTTGTTTTCAAAATGCACTTGCTGCCATTTTAATCTTCAACCCGGGTGGGAGTTGCTTTACTATTTTTGAGCACCGTGAGGCCATTTCTACCCAGACATCCTGGAAACACTGACAGGAGCAAAATAATATGGGCCGAGAAATGGGATTTTGTTGCAGCCCTTAGGGATTGCCTCCCTGCCCCCACGCCCCACACCTCCAGCCCTCTACTGGGACCTACCTGAGGGCCACTGCAGCAGCCCAAAATTGATGTCCATTCATTGATCTAATTTAAATGAGGTCCAAGGCTCAGTATCACCTTGCCTCACCAGTTCTGGTGCAGGGATCGTTCTCTGCACCCAGTTCACGCTGGCTGGCCAGTGGATTCCAGCCCATGGGTTCTAATAGGCTCATGAGTATTGATGCACTGGTACAAAGCGTCAGACTGAGTTTGAACAACTGGCAAAAATAAAATGGGAGACTGCTGGACCCTGTGTATTGGCATGCATCCCAATACATGAAACAAGAACCTCAGCACTGTTATGCAAACCAATGCCTGGCATTGCTGTACAAAGCCTGAGGCCTACATTTCTACTGCCCTATTTGCAGCTGGATTGAGCTGTGGAAGCAAATGGCTGTGCAAAGGATAAGCTAAGATTCAAGGATGTGGGGCAATATTATTTCATCAAGAGAAATGTAAACTTTTTTAATTGCCAAGCGGCAGCCAGTCAGATGTGACCTTCCGATACAGCTTTTGACATTTGTACGGTGTTTGTTGTCCCTGCCTGCAATCCACAGTTGGCAAGACTCCATTGAATACATTTGGCAAAACTCCTCAACCAAATCAATTGCTCAAGTAGGAAATGGTTCAAAACTCATGTGGTGCCGTTTAATTTGCATTGTGAGGAGTGTTGCTATGCGTGGCTGTTTTGTTAACCTTCCTCATAGCAACCGCTCGAAGTTCAGCTTTTGATGATTTGAAAGGTTGGCCCATGCAAAATCTTAGTCGAGTCTGATGGGAGTGTTGCTTGTTTTATACAGGCCATTGTTTGCACTGGGCAAGGTGAGACTATGAATGAACATCACAATGGATCATATGCACTGTCGGATAAAGATTTTTTTGATGAAAGTGAAATGGGTTCGCAAAATGAGGCTGTAAAGCTCTTTGGCTAAACTAGTTTTCACTTTTGTTTATCCAGTAGAAAGTGAAACGGATAGCGTCGGAACTGATGAAGAACCTGATGAGGTCAGTAAAGAACATGCTGTTTTGAAGCCAAAACAAAGAACAGGGAGAAAGTTGATTTGAAAGTATTGATTGAGATCGCATGGCCTTTTTATCTGTATTTTTCCACCTCAGCAATATTGCCTACTTATGCTCAACCTGTCCCACTCCACTGCTGAAACCCAATGCATCTTTACCTGAAGCAGCGATGTTTCTACTGTTGTGGTCAGCTTCTCCACCCCACCCAATGCAAATCGCAGCCAATCCAGGACTCTGTGACTCACACAGAGCGGGGGAGGTGGTGGAATAGTGGTATTGTCACTGGACTAGCAATCCAGATCTAGATGCTCTGAGGACATTCAAATTTCACGGCAGATGGTGAAATTTGAATTCAGTAAAAAAAAATTTGGAATTAAAAGTCTAATGATGGCCATGAAACCATTGTCATTTGTTGTGAAAACCTACCTGGTTCACTAATGCCCTTGCCTGGCCTGGCCTACATGGGAACCACAGCAATGTTGTTGACTCTTAATTGCCCTCTGAAACGGCCTAGCAAACCACTCAGTTCTCAAGGGCAATTAGGGGTGAGCAATATATGCTGGCCCAACCACGAACAAATTAAAAAACAAGAAGAATGATCACTTTTACCAAAATAATCAAACTCCTGTTGCATTCCCGTTGATTTTTTTTTTCCTCACAAAGTTACCAACAGTTGGGTATCAGCAGGGAGATGGTGGCGTAGTGGTAATGTCACTGGACTGGCAATCCAGAGGCCTAGGCTAACGCTCTGGGGACACAGATTCAAATCTTACGATGGCAGGAATATAAACATGGCAATCTGGAATATAAAGCTAGTCTCAGTAATGGTGACCATGGCAACTATTGTAGATAGTCTGGTTCACTAATGCCCTTTAGAGGGGTGGGGGGGAAATCTACCATCCTTACCTGGTCTGGGCCACATGTTACTTCTGAAATGGCCTAATAAACCAACAATGGTGCCTATGACACCCACATCCCATGAAAGAATAAAGAGGGAAAAAGGGAGAGTGGCTCTTTGGGAGAGGAGAAAGGGGCAGTTGATGAGTAGTGAAATATTGTGCCACAGCACTCACCCCAGCCTCTATCGATTTGTCTGTCCTGATGGCCAGTTACCACTCCAACACTGTAAAGCACCAATTCTCCTGCCCATATTTCCTTCAAGCACAGCTCCCAGCTGAGACCACTGAATCAGGGAATATACCCTTTCATTTATACCAGCTATGGTCAAACTGATTGTGCTACTTAAAATTTGAGGGGAGCTGTTTTTTTTTGTTGCTCAGGTGTACTTGAGTGCTGAAAATATCAGAAAAGTGGCCGGGTTGTGGAACGCAGGGCAGACCTGTAAAGGAACCCGACTTCCTTAAAATCACAGAAAATTTGGGCAGGTTGCCACACAGGCCTGCATCGCTGACGCACCCGATCACCTGAAATTTGCTGGGAGCCCGAGCAGAGACCTTAGAAATTCTACCTTGCAGATTTTACATAATATTGTATTGAACTTTGTAGTAAGGAAGCAGGTTGTTTGGCTCAGCTAGCCCATGCTGGTGTTTCTGTTCCACACAAACCACTTTCCACTCTGCTTCATCTCACCCTATCACCATATGCTTCTATTCTTTTGTCTCTCAATGTCCATATCTAGTTTCCTCTTAAATACATCTGTGATATTCCCCATATCTATGTTGTTGCATTCTAACAACTGCCTAATGACTGAAGATATTTCTCCTGCTTTCCTTACTGGATTTATTGGTGACAATCTTATTTTTATCACTCCTATTTCTGCCTAACCCCTCCCCCTGCCAACCTTCTGCAAATCCACCTTATTAAACCCTTTCATTATTTTAAAGTCCTGTTGTCAGGTCACTCACCAGCCTCCTCATTTCCAGAGAAAAGCGCCCTGCCCTGTTCAATCTTTCTTCACAGTTAGATCCCCTGGCTTAGAAAGTCTGTTGTAAGAACGTTACCCATTTGCACGGAGGAAGTTCATTGTATGCTTTGTTTATTTGTGTTAGGTGACTGAAAACACAAACCAAGATCAATCACAATGGCAGCAGAGCAACATCGAAGGGAAGGAGTTTCTGAGTAACGTGGGAATGAACACTGTATTTTCCCCACCCACAGTGCCTATTGCAACATCCAGCAACTTCAGTCTCAAACTTCTAACCAATGGATGTGAGCCAGCACCCATTTACCCAACTGCCACTTGCACCAGCCTATCCGTCAGCATCTCTACGTCGCCTGTACCATCGCAGCAAGTTTCTTTAAAACACCGTGCAGCTGAAAACCGTGCGAGTGTCATCATGAAGACATCAGACTTAACCAGAGGCAAGAATTGATTAATTTTTTTGGAATAATGCCTCCTTGTTCTGGTGACGTCTTTACTGGGCTAAGCTGCACTGTAACATAGATGGACCTCGGTTGACTAAATATATATATATATATATATCTATATAACTTAAAAGAAAATGTGCTGCAGAACTGGAAATCACCTGGTTCCCTTTGCCTCAACTGCCATCTCCAGTTCATGAATTTTAACTCAGGACATTATTATGAACGATTTTTTTTTTTTTGTTTTGTTTCGATTTTCCTGTTGCACTTAGCTGTTTTTCTAAAGACAGCAAAAGGCTGGGCTTAAAGCCTTGGCCAGGAATGCGCGTATGAGCACTCGAGACAGGACCAATACGATACAACTTCAAACTCTACGTGCCTATCGAACCCGGCTGCAACAGGGGGGAAAAAAAAAATGTGAACTGCTTTGACAATTGAGTAACTTTTTATATCCTTTGAATGTGCATATGTACATAACGCAGGAAGAATTGAATTTTACTGCTTTTTGCACCTTAAATCTAGTCTAGCACTTACCCGCTGTCACGTTGCTGGCAAATACATGCATTTAGAACTGAAAAGATTCCTGTGGTTTGGAGTTTATGGCCTGATCTAATGCCTGCTTTCACTGGTTTCTCTTGCTCAAGCACAAAATTACGATAAGTAGTGTGCAAAGAAGAAATGGTCTTGATAAAAAGGACTGGCTTTGATCTTTTTATAAAGCAAGCTTTTTTATCATATGTAAAGGGATTATTTTATTCAGGGTAATTGACTTCTGAAGTGAACATAAATCTTAAACTTTTTTACCAAAATAAATTTTGCTGTTTGTCTTTGTTTATCAATATAAACATCTGTGGTAAATTGGTAATTTTTTTTTACAAATTTGTAGCAGTTATAAACTATTCAATAAAATGTAGCCTCTACATCACTGACTAGAAATAATGACTCTTGTCATATTTCTTCCTTCCTTGCAAATACACATACTTCTCATCAAACTTTTAACTTTATTTGAGGTATTTTTAAGCGCGTTCCCACCCAGGGACCACTTGTAATTATCAACACAATTTTGGGGACTTCCTGAAAATATACACAGGCGACCAGAGACGTCATGCACAAGTTTTGATTTTATCAGGAAAGTACTGAAAGTACTGACACCATCCCCCCCCCCCACCCCCCCCCCCCCGCCCCCCCAAACCCCACCAGGGACATCCTTTCAAGTATCGACACACTCCCAAGGACCTTGTGTAAATATCTACACTGGGAATCCCAATGGGGAGTAGCGATCCCATGTATCTCGTACTATACCCTGTCCATTAATTTTAATGAATGGAAAATTGTTCATGTAGGCGTGGTCAGACCCCTCTGGAGTACTGCATTCAATTTTGAACATTGCACCTTAAGAAACATTTATTGATTTTGGAGGGGTGCAACGCAGATTACACCGGGGCTCAGAGGATTAAGCTACAAGGTCAGGAAGCATAAACATAGCTTGTATTCCCTTGAGTCCAGAAGATTTGAGTGGGTGACCTGATTGAGATATTTAGCATGTTAAAAGGAGTCGGTAGGATGCATACAGAGAAACTATTTCCTCTGGTGGAGGGATCAAGAACAAGTGACGTTTAGAGCCAGACCATTTAGCAGTGTAATCAGGAAGCACTTTTTCACACAACAGGAAGTAGAAACCTGCAGTTCTCTGGCCCAATAGGCTGTAGAAGCAACAAGTGGAGCTGTCAAAACTGAGATCAATAGATATTTGTTGGGTAAGCATATCGAGGGGTATGGAGCTGCAAGTCTGTCTTGTCTTTCATCTGTCCTCGTTCTGAGGGTTGGCCACACTATGAGGAATCTTTCTCCACCGATTTTTATTCTCCGCAGCCCTCGCTGCCTGTCCCATGGAGAGGCCGGTCCACGTTGTGATATTATCCATCCCTGCCACCTCGGGCCTTCCTTGTGAATGTTTTCCCTGTGTTGAACCTTGCATTCCCTCTTTTTCCAAACACTCCCTTCCTGCTCACATGACATGTCCAAAATCTGTGAGCTTCCTTGATATCACTGCCTCAAACAAGCTCCTCTTAACTCCAGCTTCCTCGAGCACCCACTCATTGTCCGCTTGGCCGTCCATGACACATGTAGTATCCGCCAGAGTCCTTTCATTTCAAATTATTCGAGCCTCGTCACTCTTCTTGATGGTCCAGCTTTCACAGCCATACGTCGTCATTGGCCACACAAGGGCTTTCAGAAGATGAGTTTTCATTATGATCAAGATGCTGTGGCTGCTCCATACTCTTTAAAGTGAGTTCACAGCACCATGACCCTTGTTAAGTCGAGCCCAAATTTCTTTGGTAGACTCTGTATCTTCTGTGATGAGTGACCTAAGATAGTGGAAGGTATCAACCTGTTCAAGCTGAACTCTGTTAATCAGAATCTTGCAGATCTTTCCACCATCCCCATCATCTTTGTCTTGTCAGCATTGATCAGCAGACTGTATTTCTGGTTAACTTGGTCAAGACGATCTATGAACTCCTATAGCTCCTCTAATTGAGTGCTTTCGCCTGGAGCTGCACTACCTGCCCCACATCCTCCACATCAATGAGCTCATGGTTACTAAGAGACGCTGTCAACACCACATCTGGGAGAGTGGCTTGGACAGACATCGTGACAGCTCTTGGAGTGCAGGCCCAGCTGGGATCAGCTGTCAATCATCCCTGGGTATTTCACACCGCACCCCCCCCCCCCCCCCTCCCCCTGCCCCAGCCCAGCTCCATTTTCTGGGTTTACATTCCAATTGCAATAGTATTTTGCCACCGCCTTGTTCTCATTGGCCAAATTTAAAGGTTGTCCAAAAAGGGAAAAGCTGGAAACCAGGACATCTGAACGATTTTGAGGAAATTGTCAGGACACTGGAACGATTTAATGAAAGTCCAGGACTGCCCCAGCAAAACTGGGACGTTTGGTCACCCTATCTCCATACACGAATTCCCAAAATGACCTTACGACACACGAAACTGGGTGACAGGAGTGCTAAGTTTACCCTGTTATCAGTTTTAAAAAAGCAGAACGGTGCTATCTTGGCACCATCCTTTAGCGCACTATAAGAGTATCCTGTGAAACCCTGTCGTTCAAGGGAGCCTTAGATCTACAATAATAAGTGCACTGCTAAAAGTAAAACTACTGTTATTTCGAGAGTATACAGAGTGACTCCAGCATTCATAAGGAGTGCAGATCTAGAAATTGTGGACCAATAGCCTGTGGTTTTTTAATCTATCCATTATTGATGGGAAGTTGTTTTCTGATGGCCTACAATTTCCCACCTTGTCTTATGTGACTACTGGTCCCTTCCTGGGGATACTAATGATGGAATCACTCCTATTTCACAGGAGTTGCCACTTCATTAACATAAAATGGTGCAATTTTACTTCACTCCATTTCGCTCTCCTACCACCTCCCGGAATAACCTTATTTAGGTGCGCATATGTTTTTGCTTGTCTTTTATAAAACTTTGCTTACTTCCTGTCAGTAATTCTGTTCTGGATTTAATAAATATATTTGTGTTTAAAGTGAATTGCTAAGTTCTGTAGTAAGTTATTGTTTATTATTTCCACAACTGTTAATACTTATGTTTACAATTGTTTTCTTTGTTCTATGGATTTGCTAACAAATGCTGCTCAATGAGGGGGAACAGGTGTGTTTTTGAATCAATCCCCATTGTTATGAGTGATCCTAAGTCATTCAATTTGTTTTTTTGTTTTTACAACTATGGGTTAGAGACAGCCCGGCAGCATTCTCTGTACATAACCCTCACCGTGTTGAAATCAAGTTTTATCTCAGTCTTTTACTCATTCTTCATGACAACCCATAACTATAAGGGATAGAATTTCCTTTGTTGGGGCAGAAATCGGTGGAACCCGGTTGCAGATGCCCGATAGTCCCAGCAAGAGGCCTGAGCCATTGGCATCCTGCCAGTGGTGGCCCTAACCATCTGACTGGCCTCGACCACCTGACAGGCCTCTGGCCAAAACAAGATGGAGGGCGGCGGGGGGGTGGGGGGGTCCAACTTCCATACTGGAGGCAGGAGTTGGGCAGGGGGGAGGGGTGGGATCAGTGCAGGAGGGCCATGTTGGTAATCACAGATATTAACAGCACAGAAAGAAGCCATTCGGTCCATCATGTCTGCACCGACTCTCCAAATGAGCATTTGACCTAGTGGCATTGCCCTGCCTTTTCCCCATATCCTTGCACATTGTTTCTATTCAAATAATCATCTAATGCCCTTGATTGAGCTTGCCTCCACCACACTTCCAGGCAATGCATTCCAGACCCAAACCTCTCTTTGTGTGAAAAAGTTTTTTCTCATGTCGCACTTGCTTATTTTGCAAATCACTTTAAATCTGTGCCCTCTCATTCTTGATCCTTTTACAAGTGGGAACAGCTTCTCCCTATCTACTCTGTCCAGCCCCCTCATGATTTTGAACATCTCTATCAAATCTCCTCTCAGCTGCCTTCTCTCCAAGGATGACAGTCCCAACCTCGCCAATCTATCTTCCTAGCTGAAGTTTCTCATCCCTGGAACCATTCGTGTAAACCTCTTCTACACTCTTTCCAATGTGTTCACATGCTCCCTACAATATGGTGCCCAGAACTGTACACAATACTCCAGCTGAGGTCTAACGAGTGTCTTATATAAATTCAGCATAACCTCCTTGCCCCTATTAATAAAGCCCAGGATACTATATGCTTTATTAACTGCTCTCTCCACCTGTCCTGCCACCTTCAATGATCTATGCACATTTACACCCAAGTCTTTCTGCTCCTGCACCCCCTTCAAAATTTCACCCCTTATTTTATATTGTCTGTCCATGTTCTTCCTACCAAAATGCATCACCTCACACTTCTCCACACTGAACTTCATCTGCCAACTACCTGCCCACTCCACCTACTTATCTATGTTCTCTTGAAGTTCCACACCATCTGCCTCACAGTTTACAACACTCCCAAGCTTCGTATCATCTGCAAACTTTGAAATTGTCTGCTGCACATCAAGATCTAGATCAACAATATATATCAGGAAAAGCAAGGGTCCCAATATCGACCCCTGGGGAAGCTCCACTACAAACCTTCCTCCAGCCTGAAATATATCCATTGACCATTACTCTCTGCTCCCTATTTTTCAGGTAATTTTGTATCCACGTTGCTACTGTCCCTTTTATTCCATGAGCAATAACTTTTCTCACAAGTTTGTTGTGTGGCACTGTATCAAATGCCTTTTGAAAGTCTGTGTACACCACATCAACAGCATTACCCTCATTGACCTTTTCAGTTAACTCATCAAAAAACTCCAAGTTAACTAAACATGATTTCACCTTTAGATATCTATGTTGGCTCTTCCTTATCAACCCATATTTTTTCATGTGACTACTAATTGAACACCACTGGCGTTAAACTGACTGGTCTGCAATAACTGGGCTTATCCTTACAACCTTATACAAAGCTTGGAGGAGTACTCCTGATCCTAGACATGCAGTGGGCTCCTTGGCTAGACTGTCAGCTGATACTGGCTGCCCAGTACAGTCTTAACTTGGCAAACAGGGTCCTCAGTACATTATAGGACCTCAGTTTGCATATTAAAAGCGGTTACTGTCTGACCAGGTGGGTGCTCTGGTAGCCCAGAAATAGGTTTGGTTGAAGATTGCAGCCACCACAACAACAGCAGTAATGGGGCAGTAAATTATTCCACACGGGGAGCAGGGGGTGGAAGGAGGGTGCAATCCAGAGGACCAAACTAATGCTTTGGGGACATGGATTCAAATCCCATCACAGCAGCTGGTAGAAGTTAAAAACAATTAATAAATCTGGAATTAAATGCTAGTCTTGGTTATAGTGATGATGAAACAATTATTGATTGTTGTAAAAACCCCTCTGATTCACTCATGTCCATTAGGAGAGGAAATCTACTGTCCTTACCTGGTCTGACCTACCTGTGACTCCAGACCCACAGCAAAGTAGTTGATTCTTAAATGCCTCTGAAATGGCCTAGCAAGCCACTCAGTTGTATCAAACCGCTATGAAGCCTAAAAGGAACAAAACCGATGGACCACCCAGCATCGATCTAGGCACCGGTAACGACAATGGCATACACAGCCCTGTCAACCCTGCAAAGTCCTCATTACTAACACCTGGGAGCTTGTGCCAAAATTGGGAGAGCTGTCCCACAGACTAGTCAAGCAACAGCCTGACATAGTCATACTCACAGAATCACACCTTACAGGCAATGTCCAAGACTCCACCATCACCATCTCTGGGTATGTCCTTTCCCACTGACAGGACAAACCCACCAAAGGTGGCAGCACAGTGGTATACAGTCAGGAGGGAGTTGCCCTGGAAGTCCTCAACATCGACTTTGGAAGTTTCATTGCATCAGGTCAAACATGGACAAGGAAACCTCCTGCTGGTTATAACTTACCACCTCCCCCTCAGCTGATGAATCAGGGCTCTTCCACATTGAACACCACTTAGAGGAAGCACTGAAGGTGGCAAGGGCACAGAATGTACTCTCGGTGGGAGACTTCAATGTCCATCACCAAGAGTGGCTCGGTAGCACCACTACAGACTGAGGTGGCCAAGTCCTAAATGATAAAGCTGCTAGACTGGGTCTGCAGCAGGTGGTGAGGGAACCAACAAAAGGGACAAACCTATTTGACCTCACCGTACTTGATCTCACCCTCACCAATCTACCTGTCACAGATCCATCTGTCCATGACAATATCGGTAGGAGTGACCACAGCTTAGTCCTTGTGGAGACGAAGTCCTGTCTTCACATTGAGAATTCTCTCCATCATATTGTGTGACACTACCACTGTGCTAAATGGGTTAGGTTTCAAACAGATCTAGCAGCTTAAGACTGGGCATCCATGAGGCGCTGTGGGCCATCAGCAGCAGCAGAATTGTACTCGAACACAATCTGTAACCTCATGGCCCGGCATATCTCCCACTCTACCATTACCATCAAGACAGGGGATCAACCTTGGTTCAATGAAGAGTGCAGGAGGGCATGTCAGGAGCTGCACCAGGCATACTTAAAAATGCGTTATCAATCTGGTAAAGCTACAACACAGGACTACTTACGTGCCAAGCAGCAAGTGATAGATAGAGCTAAGCGGTCCCACAACCAACGGTCTTATGGATCACAGGTGGCCTTTGGGTTTTTGCAAAACCTCATCCACGGGCAGGATGAGGTTCAGATCAGCAATTTTTTTAAAAATTAACATTTTTCAAACTAATTGCTAACATGTACTTGCTCATGTGACAGGTTCACATGAGGGGACATGTTTTTAACATTTTTAAATTCTTTATCTTTTATTTTGAAAATCTTCAGCTCCCTGAGGCAGCTCTGTGACTCAGTGTGTGCTTTTACTGCGCACACACGCACACATGTGCAAACTCCCATGCTCGCCCTCCTTCCCCGCCGCACCCTGGCAGCGCTGAGCACTGCAGCACACCATTCACGGTGGCAGGACAAGGTCTGTTGGTCCATCACCCCTGCCCAGCACTCATAACACCTGGAACATCATTCTAGACACTTCCCACTGTCCACTCCACGACAATACCCTGGGACAGGCAAAAAACAGAATAAAACGTGGCAGAATAAAGTGAAAAATAATTTAGAAACTCCCTCTCCGATCCCCTCAAACAAACAAAACCAGTCCAGGAGATTACACTGACCATGCGTCCGTTAACTGTTATTGCACTTTTATATATTGCGACCTCTGTTCCAGCCAAGAATTGGGTTCTTGGGACACTTTATTATGTTGAAGGCATGATATAAATATAGGCTGTTATTGTCTTTATTCAGCTCCCACTTGAAAGCATAGGGAGAATCAGCATCCACCTCACCAACTAGCAAAGCATTTCAGAGGCTCAGTGCTCACTGGGAAAAGAACAACTCTCTAATATGTAACCTGTTCCTACCCTTGTCTCATGTAACTGGTCTTCCTGAATCAAAAAAGTGACTGTCTCCTATTCTTAAAACAGTTTATTTCAACATTCTGATGTCTTGCACTATTGACCATGGCCCTTTTGCCAAGGTTCATCAATATTCTTTTAAAAAAATAGTGAGCTTCATTTCAAGGAGATGGAGATTGGTAATAGATATTTGACAGAAATTAGGCCTCAGGGCCTCACTTGAATGTTTGCAACAGGTTCCTGACGCCCGTCATGCCTCCTGAGCCAGTTTGCTGCTTTGTTCATGTTGTGACTTGTGAGTCACACTTGCACGCCTGTTGCAGGATGACCGAGTTGGTACTTTAGATAGAATAGTTCTGCAGATGGTTCTTGGGTGGAACACATTCTATTAACTTACAAGGTACTCAGCAGCTACACATGTGTGTTTCTACACCAATCTCTATCTACATACTTCCGCTGCTCACTTTCAGACTACTGACTTCCAACTAAGTGCTAACTACAGAGTTAACCCACGCTACTCCACTTTATAACATTCTTCTTAAAGGTATACAACACATTAGATAAAACCATAGTTACCACAGTTCAATTCCAATTTGGAACTGCTGCCCTGCAGTTAAGTTCAAGGGGAGAGGGGCAGCAAACAGGAAGGGGGTGAACCAAGGGCCAGCAGTGAGCTGCCTTGGAGCAATACTACTCCTTCTGGCTCCACATTGAAGCAAATTACACAAATGACCTGATGGTCCCTTTAGTGGACTTTGGCATCTCTTTGATGTTGATCCGGACAAACTAGGCCGAACTTGAGCGGAGCAAGCACTAACTAGTCTGAATTAGTCATATAATCACAGAATGGTTTTGGCACAGAAGGAGGCTATTCAGCCTGTCTTGTTCATACCAGCTCTCTGCAAGAATTACCCACCTAGTCCTGTTACCCTGCCTTCTTCCTGTAGCCCGTGAATTTTTTTCTCTTCAGATAATTATCCTATTATCTTTTGAAAGCCACGTTTAAACCTGAAAAGGATGTACAGACCTAGGATATCATATCTCAATATGACAGACAGCCAGTGCCGAAGGTGACTGAGTTTAGGAACATAGGAACAGGAGGAGGCCATTCAGCCTGTCGAGCCTGCTCCGCCATTCAATACGATCATGGCCGAACACTTCAATGCCTTTTACCCACACTATCTCCATAACCCTTTATGTTATTGTTAATCATAAATCTATCAATCCTTACCTTAAACATACTCAATAACTGAGATTCCACAGCCCTCTGGAGTACAGAATTCCAAAGATTCACAGCCCTCTGAGTAAAGAAATTTCTCCTCATCTCGGTCCTAAGTGGCTTCCCCCTTATTTTGAAATTGTGTCCCCTGGTTCTAGACTCCCCAACCAGGGGAAACTTCTTACCTGTCTATCCTATTTGAGTATTTTGTAGGTTTCAATGAGATCACCTCTCATCCTTCGAAACTGTAGAGAATACAGGCCCAGTTTCCCCAATCTCTCTTCATAAGACAGACCCGCCATCTCCGGAACAAGTCTGGTGAACCTTTGTTGCTCTCCCTCTGTGGCAATAATATCCTTTTTGAGGTAAGGGGACCAAAACTGCACACAGTACCCCAGGTGCGGCCTAACCAAGCTTCTGTACAATTGAAGCAAGACTTCACTACTCCTGTACTCAAATCCTCTGGTGATAAAGGCTAACATTCCATTAGCCTTCCCAATAGCTTGCTGCATCTGCATGTTAGCTTTCAGTGACTCATGGACAAGGACATCCAGGTCCCTTTACATCTACACTTTCCAATCTCTTACCATTTAGGAAATACTCTGCACATCTGTTTCTTCTACCAAAATAGATAAACTCACATTACTACACATTATATTCAATCTGCCATGTTCTTGCCCACTGACTAAGTCTGTCCAAATCCTCCAGTAGCCACTTTACATCTTGCTCACAACACACATTCCCACCTAGCTTTGTATCATCCGTGAACTTGGAAATATTACATTTGGCCCCCACATCCAAATCATTAATATATATTGTGAACAGCTGGGGCCCAAGTACATCATCCTTATGGTCCCCCACTAGTCACAGCCTGCTAACGTGAGAATGACCCGTTTATTCCTACTTTCTGTTTTCTGCCTGTTAACCAATCCTCAATCCTTGCCAGTATATTGCCTCCTATCCCATGTGCTTTTATTTTGCTAATAAACCTCTTGTGCGGGACTTTATCAAAAGCCTTCTGAAAATCCAAGTATACTATATCCATCGATCTCTTCTATCAATTTTGTTATTAGCATCCTCAAAAAACTCCAACAACTTCGTCAAACATGATTTCCCATTTGCAAATCCATACTGACTATGCCCAATCAGATTATGATTATCCATGTATCCATTTATCACATCCTTTATAATAGATTCTAGCATTTTCCCTACTACTGATGTAAGGTGAACAAGTTTGTAGTTCCCTGTTTTCTCTCTCCCTCTCTTCTTAAACAGTGGGGTGACATTTGCTACCTTCCAATCTTCAGTAACCATTCCAGAATCTATAGAATTTTGGAAAATGATCACCAATGCATCCACTATCTCTACAGCAACCTGATGCAGAATATCAGGTCCCGGGGATTTATAAACTTTCAGT
Source organism: Cetorhinus maximus (assembly GCF_964194155.1). Classification (NCBI taxonomy): domain Eukaryota; kingdom Metazoa; phylum Chordata; class Chondrichthyes; order Lamniformes; family Cetorhinidae; genus Cetorhinus; species Cetorhinus maximus. The sequence continues at coordinate 30,358,401 of NC_135880.1, read as the reverse complement.
CCCATTAATTTCTCCAGTACAACCTTCTTACTTATACTAATTTCCTTCAACTCCCCATTCCCCCTAGCCACTTGGATCTCTAAATCTGGGAGATTTCCTGTTTTTTCTTCAGTGAAAACAGACGCAAAGTAGCTTCTATGCTATTTCTCTATTCCCCATGACGAATTCTCCTGACTCTGTCTGTAATGGACTCACATTTGTCTTAGTCAAATGCTTCATTTTTACATACCTATAGAAGCTTCTACAGTCTGGTTTTATGTTTTTTGCTGGATTACATTCATATTCTATTCTCCCTTTCTTTACCAGTTTCTTGGTCTTCCTTTGTTGTATTCTAAAAACCTTCCAATCCTTAGGTTTACTACTGCTTCTGGCAGCTTTATAAGCCTTTTCTCTTAATCTTATATATGATCCTTAACTTCCTTTGTCAGCCATGGTTGACTGACTTTTTTGGGGTTTTTGCACCTTGAAAGAATGTATAGGTGCTGTAAGCTAGGTAATAGTTCTTTGAAGTCTATCCATTGCCTATGTACAGTCATACCTTTTAATCTATTTTCCCAATCCACCTCAGCCAATTTGTCCCTCGTGCCTTCATAATTTCCTTTATTCGAGTATAACACTCTTGCTTCAGAGTGAACTATCTCACTTTCAAACATAATGTAAAATTCTATCATATTGTGGTCACTCATCCCCAAAGGTTCTTTTACAACAAGGTTATTAATTAGCCCTTTTTTGTTACATAATACTAGATCTATAATAGCCTGTCCTCTCATTGGCTCCTCAACACACTGCTCTAGAAAACCATTCCTACCACACTCCAGGAACTTGTCTTCCACAGCATTCATGCTCAATTGTTTTACCCATTCTATATACAGATTGAAGTCACGCATGTTTACTGTATTGCCCATGCTACATGCTTCTCTCATCTCCTGATTAATACCAAGCCCCACATTACCACTGCTGTTTGGTGGCCAATAAACAACTCCAACCAATGTCTGTTGCCCTTTGTTGTTTCTTTAGCTCCACCCAAACAGATTTCACACATTGTCCTTCCAGTCAGAGATAGTGATAGTCATATGTCTCAAGGTCCAGGAACAACTCGAGCCACGCTCCATTGATCCCCATGCCGTGCTACTGGCTGTAAAGGTAACTGTTGCTCTCAATGTTTTTGCCTCAGGTTCTTTCCTAGGCTCATCAGGAGACATGTCCAGTATATCCCAATCTGCAGCACATTAAGGCTGTAACCGATACCCTGTTTGCTCGTGTGGGCGAGCACATTAATTTTCCTATTGATTTGGAGTCTCAAACACAGACAGCCACGGGCTTTGCCCAATTAGCAGGCTTCCCTCAGGTGTAAGGTGTTATTGTTTGCACCCATGTTGTCATAAAGGCCCCAACTCAGCACACGGACACCTTCGTCAAGCAGAACTCCTTTCACTCACTCAATGTCCGGGTGGTTTGTGACCACAACAAGGTCCTCCTTCAAGTGTGTGTAATGTTCCCTGGTAATTGCCTTGACTCCTTCATACGAAGGAGTTCCCAACTCCCTCAGCTATTTCAGCCACTTACGCAGATCCATGGTTGCTTTCTAGGGGACAAGAGCTACCCCTTAAGAACTGAGGCACAACACAGCTATAACAGCAGCCCTGTCGTCACAAGGAGTACAATCGAGCAGGCCATTGGCATTTTAAAAGTGCACTTCAGGTGCCTTGATCAGTCTGCAATATGCCCCAGCAAGGGTATTGAGAACAGTAGTGATGTACAGGATGCTGCACAATATTGCACAGTGGAGAGGCTTACAAATTGATGATGACTAGGCCGTGGCATAGCTCCAACCTCTGAGGAACAGGAAGATGTGGAGGAGGAGGAAGTCCCTGTCCATTCTGATGATTTAGGACCGGGTGAGCACGAGGAGGCTGCCAATAGCAGAGAAGCTGGGCAGCATGGACAGGTAGCCAGGGCAGACGCTGTGCAGGAGCCGATCATTGCCGGACACGTGCTTGTGTAAAATAGATTCTCTGAATCTCCGATCTCCCAATTGCCATCAGCCAGTCTCTGATGAGCAGCTTCCACCTAAAGAACCTTGCACATTGATGCCACAATTACTCAAGGGACTGCCCACCCTCCACAATATCAATGAGTTTGACTCAGACTCATTCAAATTACTGCAACCCTCACCATCATACCCATGTGCCTCATTGCAAACACACGAGTCCTTCACAACTTGGCATGGCCCTCACAAGATCGCCAGTGCCTGTAAACGAGGAGCCAAAGCCGCCAACTATTCCATAATAAAACAATGTCCACAATTCTCCTGACTCTGTGCACCCGACTCAGGGACAAAATCCAGGCTTCAGGTAGTTTTTAAAAATTCATTCACGGGATGTGGGCGTTGCTGGCTGGGCCAGCATTTATTCCCCATCCCTAGTTGCTCTTGAGAAGGTGGTGGTGAGTTGCCTCTTTAACCACTGTGGTCCATATGGTGTAGGTACACCCACAGTGCTGTTAGGGAGGGAGTTCCAAGGTTTTGACCAGTGACAGTGAAGGAACGGCGATGTATTTCCAAGTCAGGATGGTAAGTGGCTTGGAGGGGAACTTCTGCTGCCCTTGTCCTTTTACATGGTAGCGGTCGTGGGTTTGGAAGGTGCTGTCAAAGGAACCTTGGTGAGTTCCTGCAGTGCATCTTGTAGATGGTACACACTGCTGCTAGTGTGCGTCGGTGGTGGAGGGAGTGAATGTTTGTGGATTGGGCTCTCATTCACTCGCTCACCATCACCCCACTGTTGCATCACGCTGGCCGCCATCTTTAAAAGGCAGCTGCCAGCTCACCACTACTGCCTGGGAGACATGGCCAGCAAAGGCAAAAAGACTGCAGTCCCCTGCTTCAACAACAGGTCCCTCGAGCAACTGCTGGATGCTGTGGAGGCCCGACAGGATGTGCTCTACCCCCGCTCTGGCCACAGGATGGGTAGCAATGTCAGGCTTGGGAAGTGGTGGCATTGGTGGTCAGTGCAAATGCCCTGCAGAGGAGGACAGCCACCCAGTGCCACAAAAGGATGAACGATCTCCTCTGTTCCACCAGAGTAAGACACTCTTTTCATCACTCCCAACTCACACACTCACAAGCCCATCACACATCCACAGGGCCCTCACTCACTGCCAGTGCAAGGGACATCATCATTCACTCTTTCTCACACACCACCATTGTCCTCATCCCGTCCATGGGACCACTCACCACCCACACAGGCCAGGCATATTTATCATCTGGCCCAGCAGGCGTCCTGATACACTCTCCCCATCTCTATCCGTGCAGGACAAACTGGCTCACAACAGGAGGGAAAGGTCACAGAGAGGTGGAGGGATGCCGGAATTCAAAGTTCTGACAGAATTTGAAAACAGAGCCATCCAGCTAGCCGGCGATGACCGGGACCGGTCCTGTGCTGATGGTGAGGTCAGCACTGCACTACCAAGTGAGGATCCAGCAGTGCAACATCCATCAGACAACCATGCCGTGAGTGATGTGTCCTCTGCCACAGGCCACTGCTATGCACTAATTATCTCCCCATGCTTTCGCAGCACAACTGCCAAACTGCCGACGGAGTCCATGATCCAGGGCCTCCAATCAAGCCCCGAAGAAACCTCTAAAGAGGAATCTGAAGGCACCCTTCCTGAAATCACATCACAGCGCTTAGCTACACACTCCAGCAGCGCAGAAACACACACCTCAGTGGGACTTAGCTTTACAGTAGCCTTGGGATTACAATCTGGTGAGCACATCGCACTTTCTGATCCAAAGCAGGTGGAGGCAGGGACTTCCCAGGTCCCCGGCACTCAGAGGATCTGCTGAAGGCCAGAACGTTGCTGAGCCTGAGTCAGATAATGAGCCTCTGTACTCGGTCATGTCACAGTTGCTGAAGCTGCAAAGACAAGCTAAAGAACAACAGGAAGGCATGTCTGCTGCACTCCTCAGATTGCAAGGCATGATGGAGGAGTCCGTCTTCAGGCTGAGGTGATAGTGCTGGAATTGCAACGCACCGAGGTCAACGCTGGCAGGATGGTGGCCGCCAGGGAGACCGTGGTCCAGGACCCCACCCCTGCACTGCTGCACGGCTTAACTCCATCGTTGATGCCATCGTTGGCCTCCAACAGAGTGTATACGAGAAGGGTGCTGGGCAGCTCGATCTCACTCCAGCTACCCCTTCCTGCTCACGGAGTCAGCCAGGGGCCCTTGGGCACCCATAGGGAGGAGGATCAGCAGGTGCACACTCCAGGGCCATTCATCCAGGTGACTCTGGGAGTATCCGGCCCATCTGACTCCCCTCTTACTGTGACCTCCTCAGCAGCTCCAGCTCCACAGGCCGAGGAGGATGCCACTGCCACACAGCAGGACCCTGAAAGCAGGTCAGGGCCCTCCAAGTCTCAGCCCTCCAGAGGACACTCGCCAAAGTCATCACAGACAGAGCGTCACAGTCAGCAGGCTGCCTCCACCTCTGCTGTGGATGTCCGGGGAGCACCAAGACATAGTGATAGAGTTAGGAAAGTTAGGTAAAAGAAGATGCACAGCCTGGGCACAGGTGTTAATCACTTCAACATAATGTTCTATATTGTCAATAAACTCCCAAGAATGTCTCCCTGCCTATGGCTCCTTGTTCTGATGAGCAGTGTTCTTGTCACTCAGATGTGAAACCTTTCTGCACAAGATAAAAGGCAGGTCTCTCAGTCCAGGGCCTCTTCCCTGTGCTCTTTGCGGCCTTCAGGCCACAGTGATGGTCCAGACTCACACTCCCTGGAAACATTACTGATGCCTGCACCTCGGCAGTGCTGGTCATTGCTGCCAGAATGTAGTTGGTAGGCGCCACAGAGTTCTCTCATTCTCTCTGTGTGCTCTCAGCATCTTTAAGATGGGGCTGGTCCCCATCACACCAGCATCTGCAACCAGTGATGCTGTGCTCCAGCTCCTGAAGGGCTGAGGTGCTGAAGGTGGACACAGCATCAGATGTGTATAAAGTTTCATGGCTGCGCCTCTGAGATGGTCCTGATCATGGAGCGCAAGCGAGCTGTCCTCGGCCAGACAGTAGTCAGACATCCTCAGTGGCCATCTATGGAGTGACCTCACTGCATGTTATCATCATCCTCCTGCAAATGAGTGACTATTAAGGCCTCCACTGCATCTCCATGACAGGACCATTCTCACAGAGGGTATTGGTGAAGCGATAAGCCAGACTGGAGTCAAACGTTCATAACTGCAATGTGAGGATCTACAGGGACACCTCACTGCATGTCGTCATCATCCTCCACAAATCTGGCAGCTATGGGGGCATCCTGAGCGCACCTGCCTCATCTAGCCAGTGCGAGAGCCTCATCCCTGTCCTTGTCGTCTCAGAGGACCCCCTCACCCTCATTCCCATCAGCGTCCTCCTCATCAGAGGAGACATTCAGCTCCTCCATCTCCTCCTCAGCCAGCTCTTCACCCCATTGCAGCGCCAGGTTGTAAAGGATGCAGCAGACAATAACGATGCGTGACACCCTCTGCGGACTGTATTACAGGGCTCCACCAGACCGGTCCAGGCACTGGAACCGCATCTTCAGCATCCTGAAGGTCTGCTCCACCAAGTTGTGAGATGCTGCATGAGCATCATTTTAGCGTCGCTCTGCTGCAGTCTGAGGCCACCGCACGGGTGTCATCAGCCACGGCCTCTGCGGGTAGCCCTTGTCCCCAAGGAGCCAACCCTGCAGCCTCTATGGACCTTGGAAGCCTGCAGGGATCTGCGAGTGACTCAGGATGTAGGCATTCTGCACACTTCCTGGAAACCATGCGCATACCTACAGGATGCACTTCTGGTGGTTGCATACCAGCTGCACGTTCAGTGAGTGGAAGCCGTTGCGGTTGATGAAGCCCACAGAGTGTAGTGATGGAGACCTGAGCGCCACATGAGTGCAGTCAATCACACCCTGCACCTATGGGAATCCCGAGATCAGGGCAAATCCAATGGCTCTTGCATCCTGGCTGTCCCGGTCCTGAGCGAAATACACAAAGTTGTGTGCAATGGAGAAGATGGCATCCATGACCTCATGGATGCATTTGTGGGTGGTGGATTGTGAAATCCCACAGAGGTCACCTGTGGAGCCCTGAAAGGAGCCACTGGCATAGAAATTTAGTGGGAAGATATTAGATCCTATTATAAAGGATGTAATAGCAGAGCATTTAGAAATACATAATGTAATCAAGCAGAGTCAGCATGGCTTCATGAAGGAGAAATCATGCCTGACAGATTTATTAGAATTCTTTGAGGAGGTAACTAGCAGGATAGATAAAGGGGAACCAGTAGATGTAATATATTTGGATTTCCAAAAGGCGTTTGATAAGGTACCACATGTAAGGCTACTTAATAAGATCATGGTGTTGGGGTAATATATTAGCATGGATAGAGGGTTGGCTAACTAATAGAAGACAGACAGTTGGGATATGGGGGCCATTTTCAGGATGGCAATTTGTAACTAGTGGTGTGCCACAGGGATCAGTGCTGGGGCCTCAATTATTTATAATATATATTAATGACTTAGAAGAGGGAAGTAAATGTCCTATCACCAAATTTGCAGATGATAAAAAAATAGGTGGGGAGGCAAGTGTTGAGGATGACACATGGAGTCCACAGAAGGATATAGACTAGGTTAAATGAGTCGGCAAAAAAGTGGGACATGGAATATAACGTGGGAAAATGTGAGGCTATGCACTTTGGCAGGAAGAACAAAGGAGCTGAATATTATTTAAATGGAGAAAGGCTGCAAAAAGCTGCAGCCCAGAGGGATTTGGGAGTCCTTGTGCATGAATCTCAAAAAGCTAACATACAAGTTCAATAGGTAACAGGTTAGGCAAATGGAATGTTGGCCTTTATTTCAAAGAGAATGGAGAATACAAATAGGGAAATCTTGCTAAAACCATACAAGGCACTAGTTAGACCACATCTAGAATATTGTGAACAGTTTTGGTCCCCTTATCTAAGGAAAGATATACTGGCATTGGAGGCAGTCCAGAGAAGGTTCAGTAGGTTGATTCTGGACATTGGGCGGGATTTTCTTATGAGGACAGGTTGAGTAGGTTGGGCCTGTACTCATTGGAGTATAGAAGAATGAGAGGGGACTTTATTGAAACATATAGGGCAACATATTCCCCTCATTGTCGGGGTTGTGCAGAAGCGGGCGGGCATGTTCCCGATTGGTGCCCCCAGTCAGGGGCATGCCGCCATTTTACGTGGGTGGGCCAATTAAGCCAGGAAGCACTGCCCCCCTTGCGGGCGGTGGGGGTGGGGGTGGGGGGTTGGAATTCCCTGAGCCGGGAGTGTGCTCTTTCGCGCGTGCGCGTGAAATAACGCACAGATCTCGCTGGGGCAAAATGCTGCCTCAGGGAGATCGGCTCAGATTTGAAACTTCAAATAAAGATGAGAGAAAAATTTTGCTGCCATGTCCCCTCATGTGACACTGTCACATGAGTTGGGACACGTCCATAACTTTTATTTTGAAATATTCTGAGATTTTTTAAGCACTCATGAAACCTCATCCCGCCTGTGGATGAGGTTTCATGCTTTTTCAGAAGCCCGCCAGGGCTCCCGGCCTGCCCGCCAACCTTAAGGTTCGACGGGCAGCTCCATTAATGGTTTCAATTAATTTTCTAATGGCCTTAATAGGCCGTTGACAGGTCAGCGGGCTCGTGGCTGACTCAGCTGTATGCCCGCCGACCTGAAAATCTAAATGATGCGGGGTGATGTCAGCCCTGCCCCCACTCGCCGAACAGAAGATTCTGCCCATAAGATTCTTAGGGGGCTTGACAAGGTAGATGCTGAGAGGTTGTTTCCCCTTGTGGGAGAGTCTAGGACCAAGAGGGCATAATCTCAGAGTAAGGAGTCGTCCATTTAAAACAGAGATGAGGAGGAATTTATTCTCTCAAAGGTTAGTTAATCTGTGGAATTCTTTACCGCAGAGGGCTGTAGAGGCTGGGTCATTAAGTATATTTGAGGGTGAGATAGACAGATTTTTAATCAGTAAGGGAATTGAGGGTTATGGGGAAAAGGCAGGAAGGTGGAGTTGAGGATTATCAGATCAGTCATGATCTAATTGAATGGCAGAGCAGACTCGATGGGCCGAATGGCCTACTTCAGCTCCTACGTCTTATGGTCTTAAAATGGGGATGAGCATTGCATTCATTCAACCTAGGAAAAAACATTATAGTTCAACAACTACCTCTTAGCAGAACTGCCAAATCGACAAAGAGCAGTTTAATACCAAGGAATGGAAAAAGGGGTTGTAAAAGGTAAACAGATGCAAGAACAACCTTGAAATCAACAGAGCTTACATGCAACAATAGAGGCTACCACTCCTCCGATAGTAGTGAGAACAAGATATGGAAGGGTGAAAAGGCCTCCAGACTGCCTGAACCTATGAACTCAGAGACTTGAGGAGGGGGTGATGGGGTGGTAGTAACAATGTAAATACATGGGGTAAAGTTGGATAACTGGTAAATAGGTTGGATAAAGACTTGGGGGAGGTGTAGTATATGGCTCTGGCACATAAAGCGTTAACATGGGACTGAGTACAGTACCGCCCACACAATGATGTAAGAGAACACATGACCCGCACCTGAGGGTCAGCGTAGTGCTGGATAAAGCCGTGTGTAGAAGCAAGCATGGAGACAGCTCCTAGCTTGGACCTTCACTGTATTTATGAATATAGTTTCTAGTAGTTAATAAATACTTACTGTTGAACTACCTCAGGCTATAAATACCTTAATAAGGCCTACCAAACAACACCCAACACCTTACACCAAATTAAAAACAAAATACTGCGGATACTTGAAATCTGAAACAAAAACAAAAATAGCTGGAAAAACTCAGCAGGTCTGACAGCATCCGCGGAGAGGAATACAGTTAACGTTTCAAGTCCGTATGACTTTTCATCAGAACTAAGGAAATATAGCTGAACAGAGCCGTGTGTAGCACCTCATCTTCCGACTAGGCACTTTACAGCCTGCCGGACTTAACATTGAGTTCAACAACTTCAGATCATGAACACTCTCCTCCATCCCCATCCCCTTTCCGATCCCCTTTTTTCCAATAATTTATAATTTTTAAAATATGTTTTTCTTTTCCCACCTATTTCCATTATTTTTAAATTTATTTCCATCCATTGTTTTATCTCCACCTTTTAGCCTATTTCGATCCCTTCCCCCCAACCGACCCCCACAAGGGCTATCTGTCACTTGCTCGTCCTGCTTTCTCCCCTTAATGTCACCATTAGCACATTCCTTAGCTAATATCACCACCGTCAACACCCCTTTGTCCTTTTGCCTATGACATCTTTGGCAATCTCTTCTTTGCCTCTACCTATCACTGGCCCCCTATCCAGCTCTACCTGTCCCACCCCCCTCTATCAGCTTATATTTCACCTCATTTCTATTTTTCGTTAGTTCTGATGAAGAGTTACACGGACTCGAAACGTTAACTGTATTCCTCTCTGCAGATGCTGTCAGACCTGCTGAGTTTTTCCAGGTATTTTTTTTGTTTCACCTTACACCAAATACTATTTTCATCAGCGCTGTATCTGCGCATCATTTTCTTTTCTAATCAACATACAACGCTTGCAATCTTTACTCATTGTAGTTTGCCTGGCACAAACATAAACTCCAAGCTAAAGAATTAAAATCACTAACTAAGCACAAAAAAAAACAACCAGTTAGTGAATACATTTCCTGTAACTGGAAATTTAAAGGAATCTTGTACTTGTTTATAACATCAACACAACTCCAATTCCTGAGCTAAAAATACTCTCAACTCTTACGACTGCAAAACAAAAGTTCAGAGAAATTTCTCTCTGACCTGTGCTGTTTGACCTCAGCTCACATACAGTGATGTTAAAAATATATCAATGTACGGCAATACAGCTACTCATACGTCAAATGCTGGATTTTCAGAACGTGGTCAGGAACCTGACACCCACATGAACAGCAGGTCCCGAATTCACACCTGAACTGCATTGTTCTTGTGATGGTATTTTAAAAAAGTAACAGGGTTGATTGGCCAGGGGGAGAGGTGTCCAATTACTGGCACTGAATGCCTCCAGGAGGGGGGATCCGCCTGCCTGTCACCAACAGCAAAGGTACGTGGCAACCATGTTGCGGGCTGCTGCCTTGCCGAAGAGAGAAAGCAGCTCCTGAAAGGGCCAGGAGGATAAGGATGGCGCAAAGCAGCCATGGACGTCAAGCTGAGGTACAGAGCTTGACCCAACGCTAGTTGACCCCCTCAAATTTCACAAAAAAACACCGATGGTAACCAACTCCCTTTTGCCCTGAGAAGGCCCCATGTGCACTAATGTGCACCAGACTCTCCGGACTCGTCTGGAAAACAGATTAAACATCCCATCGTGTTCCGGAGGGGCCCCTTAACAAGCTCCCTAAGGAACTTAAAGGGCTGTTAATTGGTGGAAAATGAGTTTCCCATTCCCCTTGCCCTGCAGACCCTTTGAAAATTGCAAACTGTCCTGAGGGCAGCCTGCTACCCTCTGGGACCACAATTTTCAAATCGTGCCCACACCCATTCCCACTCCCTCTGGCAATTTGAAAATTCAGCCCCAAGAGTAGTTTAATTCATCTGCCCTTTTTGCTATAATATCTTTGCTTCTCTTACTTTAACTTTATTTCTAGATAACCCAGTCTATCTTGCTTAACGTTTGCTACCCTAAAACAATTTAAACTTTTCTACATTGCTTTCTGGTTCCCTCTGGCTCCTGCTTTCTGTTTTGCAGACAGGGGCAAGTCTTTGTAAACTGGGCTGACAGCCACTGCGGGTTTGGGACCCGAATGGTCCTCACCCTCGATTCATTTTGAAAGGGCGTAAGGTTCCACCGGCAGAGCGCAACATATTAAAGTTACCTCACTTATCCCAGCAACATCCCTCCCTGTCCCGCCACAACCCCCAACCCTTTTTGGCCTGCTAACAACTTTATGCTTCATAGCTAACAAACTGCAAACATGTTTATCCACAGCATAACGTTCCTCCTATTTACGCTGTTGGTTTCAATGATTAAACCTTGGACAACAACAGGAAGGCAAAATGAAACTGTTATGTGGGGCTTTCCCTTTGCTGTAGAACAGGTCTGGTCAACCTTTCAAAATCAATGAGCCAGAAAAAGAAATACTGAACTGAGAAAAAGCCACAACTTTTAAATATAGTCCACTGGTGAACAGATTAATATTTTCATTGCAACTACAAGAATGCTATGCAAGAAATTTTGGAAACTTGCCTAGCAATGTGACTTTTTGTAAGTGTTTTTCAGCCGTCTCTTAAGATCTGCATTGAACTTTCTCTTTCTTTCTCTCTCTCTCTCTCCCCCACATTCCTTTATGTCTTCCAGTCCTTCTTTTTCACATCTCGTTCATTCTCTCTTCAAACCCCTCAGTCTCTCATCATCTCTTTCACATCTACTATCATCCCCTTGTTGTTGCTATCATTTTCAGAGGCCTTCTGTCTTTCTTTCATTCCCTTTGGCCCAGTCGCTCTTGTTTCACCTTTCCTTCAGTCTCATTCGCTCCACCCTCTCTGTCATTCTTTACTTCCATCACCCTCTTCATTTATTTCCTTCCTCCCCTCATTGCTGGCTCCTTATTTTTCTAAACTTATCTTTTTCCCTCATTCATTCCCCATCTCACTTTTTCCCTCTATCTTAGCCTTGAAATTACATTTTCCATTTCTCCTTCTCTTATTCCTTTTGTTTTCATTTCTGCGCTCTCCTCTCCCCACTCCCTCATTCCTATCATCTCACGAAGTTCCCAGCAGCTGCTCTTTGTCTCCAGACCTGATTCCGGGTAATACCATCAAACTCCTTTCCAGCTGCAGGCGCCATCAGCTCCAAGGTGTCTGCACTTGGCATTAGCAGCAATGGTTCTCTCCATGTTCTCCTATTCTGGCCCCGAGCAGATAGGATCAGAGGGCTGGATTTTATCCGGAGGGGGGAAGGGGTGGTAGGGGGGGCAGACGGCTCGCAAGCAAGCCCCCACCCCACAGGAAGCAAAGATGACACAAAGCCAACCCTGTCCATGTGCAACAATAGCGCACTGTGGGTGGGCTAAATGGCGGCTGAGTGGGACTTCTGCCCCTCACTGTGGAGGATTGGAGTCCTGCCATCGGGAGTTGCCCGCCATTCACAATGGCCGGCAACTCCATCAGTCCCAGCAGTGCCAAGAGCGCATTAGAGGGCGATGCTGGGACTGCAAGAGGAGGAGGAAGATGGCCCAATGGATCCCGGAGACAAGTAAGTCCGGGGTCTTGGGCAGGGAGGGTTTGGGCAGGTTAGGGAGGGAAGAGGGGGGTGGGGGTGGTATGTTTAATACAGCGGGTGGGTAGGAAGAAAGGTGAGGGGTGGGGTTCTATCTTAGAGGGGCCACCCCACCGAACCGCAAAGGGCCCCCATTCCTTCCAGCCCTTTGAAAATGTTTTTTTTAAAAATCGGGATGTCCACTCCCACCCGACTGCCCATGCCAACCGTTTTATGGCGAGGGCAGCGTATTATTGGTGTCGAGTTGCTTGGTAACAAGCCCAATTGACCCTTGATGATGTATTTAAAAATGGTGGTCGGGCTGCTGATTTCGGCGCCTGCCCAACCCCCCCCAAACCTGGTATTATGGGGGTGACCTCAGGGATGGTTGGGAAGGTGCTGGGGTGGGCACCTGCCCTATTTTACGTGCTCCTTCTACCAAAAACATGTCCCGTGGGGACACATAAAATGCAGCCGCTAGGGCCAGAATGGGAAGGACATGTTCCATTTGCTCCTGCCCCCGCCATCTCATCATGGCGAACCAAGCATTGGATGACCAATTAGTGGCTGCCGGGTAGGAAGGTGGCCAGCTGACATAGGGAAGAGGAGGGCTCCATATCCAAACAGGCCTCACAGCCGGGATGCCAGGCGGGAGAGGGGGCTATGCTGTGAACCAGAAGCCGGTCAGGGCCACCAATTTAAAGGCCCCCTGCCTTCTCCTTATTTGTTATGGCAGCCTAAAAAGAGTGAATTGAAAACTCATATAACATCCAGACACTTCCACCTTCAGCAGAAGACTCTGCTGCTTCGTGCAGACTGGTCCTGTTTGCAAGGCCTTTTCCTCTGCCCTTGTGCCGCCTCCTCATACCAGGTGTAAATCACTCCCACTTGGTTGGCGGCCCACCCAATTTGTGGCCATAAAATTCAGCCCTTAGGATCGTATAGATCTAGAGCACAGAAGGAGACCATTCAGCCTCTCATGTCGGCACTGGCTGAGAAAAAACCTAATCCCCCTTTCCAGTTCTTGCTCTGTAACCTTGTAGGTTACAGCATTTGATTTCTTCGGAACTGAAATCTGAAAACCTAAATCTTCAAACGATAAGAAAGGCTTGCATTTATATAGCACTTTTCATGACCACCGAACGTCTCAAAGTGCTTTACAGGCAATGGAGTACATCTTTTTTGAAGTGTGGTCAGTGTTGTCATGCAGCAGCAACAGTAAATTACATACAGGAAACACCCACAAACAGCACTGTAAGAATGACCAGGTAATCTGTCTTTTGTGATGTTGATTGAGGGATAAATATTTGGCCAGGACACCAGGGAGGACTCCCCTGCTCTCTTTAGAAACAGTGCCAGTGGGATCTTTCACATCCAACCAAGCATGCAGATGGGACCGCAGTTAAATGTCTCATCTGAAAGACAGCACCTCCGATAGTGCAGTGCTCCTTCAGTGCTCCCTTCAGCCAAGTTTTAGTTACCTTCCTGATATCTTCTTCAGTTCGGTGTCAATTCTTGTCTAATTACCGTCTTCTGAAGCACTCTGCGACTTTTTCCTTTTTTATAGGTGCTTTATAAATATGAGTTGTTGCTTTTCATTAGAAGCAAAATCTTTCCCCAGCTATTGGTGGATATGAGCGGTGGTGGGGGCGGGGTGGTGGGGTGGGGGTTTTGGGGGAGGGGGCAGGCGTGTGGTGGGAGGGGGGTGAATTGGAAAAAGAATCATCCTCAGGTGATTGTTGCCTGGGTCAGTTTAGCTTAGTTGGAAGCACTCTGCTGTCTGGAGGAGGACATTGACTCCTGCATGTGTTGCTCCATTGACATCATTGAAGAAAGCAAGGGCCAGCAGCGCTGTTGGTCCCCAGAGCATCAAGATAGTTCGTGTAGCGCCACTAGAAGCAGCGCTCTACAAACATACTTTTCCCCCTTTGACTCAGAAGGCTGTGGGTTCAAGTTAACATGAAATGAACTTAGGAGCATGTAGTACACCATCTTTTTCTACATAACACAACACTGTTTTTGACAGTTTAAACACTCTAAAGACAGTACATAGATTTGAGTTGTCAAAATTCAGATACATTTTTCACTGCACTGTGTTGAAAGTTTAAAACTTTTTCAATTTTCCATTGTTTGTGGTAAATAATTCATCAAGGTTTCTTCAATAGCACTTTCCAAAACCGCAATCTCCATCACCTAGAAGGACAAGGGCACCAGGCGCATGGGAACTCCACCATCTACAAGTTCCCCTCCAAGCTACTCGCCAACCTTACTTGGAACTATAAGACCATAAAACCGTGAGACATAGGAGCAGAAGTAGGCCATTTGGCCCTTCGAGTCTTTTCTGCCATCCAATGAGATTATGACTGATCTGATAATCCTCAACTCCACTTTCCTGCCTTTTCCCCATAACCCTTGATTCCCTTACTGATTGAAAATCTGTCTATCTCAGTCTTGAATATACTTGACGACCCAGCCTCTACAGCCCTCTGCAGTAAAGAATTCTGAGGAATTCGAAAGAATAAAGAACTGTATCACCGTTCCTTCATTGTCACTGGGTCAAAAACCTGGAACTCCCTTCCTAACAGCACTGTGAGCAACAAATTTTGGCCTCACCAGTGAAGCTGACATCCCAGGTAGAATTAAAAAAAGAGTAAGAGGATCATCTCCCAGAAACTCGAGTGTGTTCAAAAAAGAGTGGGTACAGGGGGCACAGTGAGCAGTCCCTGTTCCTAAATGGATAGGCCCGAGGTACGCGTAATATTGGGCTTCAGGCCTTATTATCATCAAGCTGAAGGGTGGCAGACGCCTAAAAAGCATCCCCTGGCAGCTCTCAGGGAAGAGGACATGAAGATTGGACTTGATGCTAGCAATGGCCCTCAGGTGAGTCCTTAACTCCACTGGGAGCAGCAATGAAAGCAGCTGAAAGGAGTTATGGCCTCTCAGTGGTTGGGAGCACCAACAGCAGGGTGGGAGTCCTGGGCGGAACAGGGGCGGGTGGTAGTGGAGATGTTCGCCAGTAGAAATGGAGGGCTGAACAGACCTGGAAATCACAGCTAGGAGCTGGCATCACATGCTCTTCCCCACCTAGTCAGTCAAAGGTATCAATACCAGGAGTGATATGAAATAAAACTGACATTGGACCACATAAGAAAATATTAGGACAGATGACAGAAGCCTTGCCGAAAGAGGCAGGTTGTAAAGAACATCTCAAAACAGGAGAGAGAGAGGCGGAGAAGCAGTGTGATTTTGGGAGGAAACTCAAGAGTTTAGGACTTAGGCAGTTGAAGGTGTAGCCACCAATGGTGAGGCAATTAAAATCAAGGATGCATAAATTGGAGGGTCTCTTGGAGAATTACAGGGCTGGGAGAGTTTGCAGACTTTGGTAGGGCGAAGGCGATGGAGAGATTTGCAAATAAGGGTGACGATTTTAAATTTGGGGCAATGCTGGACCAGGACCCAATGTAAGTCAGCAAGCATGGGGGGGATGATGGGTGAATGGCACATTGAACGAGTTCAGATATGGGCAGCAAAGTCTTGGATGACCTCAAGTTTACGTAGTGTGGAAGATGAAAGGCCAGCCAGGAGAAGACTGGACTAGTCAAGCCTAGAGGTAACAGAGGCATGGCTGACAGTTTGAGCAGCAGGTGAGCTGAGCAGGGGCAGAGTCGGCCTATGCAATGGAGGAGGCAGTAGGCGGCCATGGTGATGGCGCAGATAGCTGGTTAAAAGCTCGTCTTGAGGTCAAACATGACACCATAGGCAGAATCATCCCAGATTTGCACTAAGTGCAGTCGCAGGTGGAGAAAGGGTGTTTTACCCGCTGGCCGCAATGGTGGCTTTTAGTGCTGTATCGTCCCATTCCTGCCTCATTAATTTTTCAGCCACAGGAAACACGCTGTCTGACTGGCGGGTGGCCTCTGATTTGCTCACCACACTGTTACCTCGCCGCTTCCTCACACAGGGCACCATATTTATACTGCAGCTGCTTACACGTTTCCCAATGCTCGCAGCCCAGGACTGCTCCAGTGAAGACATGGCCCCCAAAACCAAGAAGAGTGCCACCCCCCCAATTCAGTGACATATTCCTGGGATGCCTTCTGGACACTGTGGAGGCCCACCGCATTGTCCTCCACCCCCACTCTGGCCGCAGGAGGCCCATCAGTCTCACCGCTCCGGCTTGGGAGGCAGTGACAGAGGTAGTCAGTGCCACAAGAGGTCGGCTATCCAGTGTAGAAGATGGATGAATGATCTCATCTGTGCCGTCAGGGTAAGGCAACCACCTCTTCACTCTAAACTCACACACTCACTAGTCCATCACACATTCACTGGCATCTCACTCACTGCCAGCTCAAGGGACATCACCACTCACACTCTCACACCCAGCCTCGCAACTCCATCTGGCCTCATCTTCTCTGGAGACTGCCTCCTCAGCCCTCACCATCTTGAGGTCACTTGCACAGATCAATATGTGTCCCCACACACACCCTGGGACACCCCCCCCCTTCCCCAGTACAGCTCTCATCCTGCAGCCTCTTCCCTTGCCTGAGGCCACTTCACCCCCTTCCCCAAGCAAGCACTAGCAGCCATTGAAAAGCCTCATGGTTGGACTGGTAGGTAGAGGCCTGCCCGTGAGCTCCCTAAAAGTGATGTGGTGCTTGCCGCGAAGCCTGGCGCTGATGACCAAAAGTCCTGCCCGAAGCTGGGTAGGCAAACAAACCTCGAAGTCCCGAGGGAAGTACAGCTCACCAGGTGCACGTTGTTTATGTACAGTTGTGAAACACGTCGGCGGGATTGCCCGGATGATTCCAGCGAGCAGGGCTTATAAAATATATTAAAATGACATTCCCGATGTCCGATCACCGTTCACCGTTGTCGGGCGGAACAGACGACCACAAACTAGTTTCATGACGGCGGAAAACCAATTTTTGGCCCACTCGCCATAGTGTCCGCTCGCACCCGCATTGACGGCTGAGCCAACGGGGGCAGAGGATTATGGCCCAAGATTGCAAGCGTACTGGGAAGGGTCTGGTTTAAGCTCGGAGAGTTGCCAGGAAGAGGGATAGAGTGGTGGCTGTCAGTCAGGAATCCTGCCACATCACCACCTCGCTGCAAGCTTCAGCTGGGACCATTTCTGCCCAGGGAAGTCAACAGGAAATTCACCCGTGACAGAAGTAACATGATGAACATTATTCATTTAAGCTGAAAGGCTGTCTCCCATTTATTGAACTCTCGTTGCTGTCCCTGGGAGAAAAGAAACTTTGATCACAAGTCTTGAAACATTTTGTTTTGTCAAAACCCGCTTCAGGGCACGTCTTCTCAGAAGTACAGAACTGATATAAATATTTGGGACAGTTTTAGGGGCCTCTAACCAGTTAGTAATTTTAAGAGATATGAAAACCTTGAATAAGAAGAAAAGCATTAAGGCATAAAGACATTAGCAAACATGAAGACATCAGATTAAAATCCATTCGGTTTACAGCATAGCAAAGCACATTTTGCAGCATATTATCCAATGTGGATGCATCTTGCTGCAATGCAAATAAAGGCTCCAATATTTACTGGAGTGGGTGTGGGGAGGAGTTTTGGTCAGGGAGCCCAATAGAGTTTATTTGTAAACAGGATCCCAACTTGGAAGCCAGCGTGATTGACATGTTTATCTCCATGTTGGATGGGTCCTACTGCAGCAGGGATCACAGCCCAGGGGTAGATAGGTTCCTAGCTACTGGTAGGGATCACGAGGGTAGGGGTGGATGCAGAATGACTTGTAGAGTTAGTAGAGGTAATCATGAAGAGATTCCAATTATTGTGGAAGGGGTGACCTTGCGGGTAGGTTAGGGCAAGTGTGAGAGGGTGGGGGTGTGGTGATAGTGTGGGGGTGTTTATGATCATGGGGGTGAGTCTGATCCTGCGGCATGTGAGGTAGGGATGAAGCACTCCAGTTACCCCAGGCCCTTAAGCAGTGCTGGAAAGATACTTACCTCTTCCAAGCAACAGTTCATTGAATGGGTCATTGAATGTCTTTAAGACAGAGACAGATTCTTGTTAGGCAAGGGAATCAAAAGTTATTGGGGTAGATGGGAATGTGGAATTAGTAATACAAACAGATCAGCCATGATCTTATTGAATGGCAGAGCAGGCTCGATGGGCTGAATGGTCCACTTCTGTTCCTATTTCGTATCTTCATATGTTCTGATCTCCCTCAAGCTGCGGAGTTTCCCAAGGTCTGGGAAATGCAGGTGGACAGGGTTAAATTTAAACCTGAGGCCCACAGCCTCATTAAAATATTTGAATGACCTACCTTCCTGGCAGGAGTGGTTTGTTTCTCATATCCGTTAAAACCACAAGTCCTGTGAGTTCGAGGCTGGTTGGGTTTGGGTTTGAGATTTTTAAAAATCTTTGCATCCCACAAAACCCAAATCCTCCAACTTTTGGGGGTTAAATCTCCCATCAAAGTGTCTGGTTTTTCATCCCTCCATTTGCTGCAGGAACACCTTTAACAGTGGGCAATATAAAGACACACTTTTCAGCAAGCTGCTGGCGAATTTGTTTAAGGGGTGAGTGTTGGATGACCTATTTTCAATGCATTTTACCGGATCTCCTCGCATAATGCACTAGAGTTGCCAACTTTAGCTGGATGCATTGCTGGAGGCCACATCGTATGACCACAGCCTCGCTCAGAAAAAGAGCCTTTTTCCAATATTTTTATATCTAATAAACAAGAAGGTCCAAAGAAAATAGAGAAAAATAACCCACACTATTTTTAATGATTTTTCCTCCGGGTTTCTCGAGGCAGTGTCCAGCAGATGAATATTTATTTCCTGGAGACCACATGGCAATTCTGGAGGTTTGGCAATCTTAACAATTCTCCCAAGAGATCGGGCAGGCCCAGTCCCAGAAGCTGATAATATAAGGCGCCAATGTCCCAATAGCTGATCCTTCAATTTATTCTCCCCTCTTGTGGGAAGATGCACGGCTGCCACTTAGTCCCTCCTGGGGAGGGGTGGGGGCTAAGTGGGCCTGCATCCTGCTGCTGACCATGAATGAATTTTACTCATCTTCAGGTGCTGCTCCTGACGGACCCAGCATGCCATACGCTATTCTATTCCTTTGTGACATATTGGTAGCACATGTGCAACAAGGAATTTTCCTTGCGAACAATAAAAGAGGATTTAATTGCACATCAAAAGCACTCCATTCTTTGAAAGAAAAGAAAGCTGTTAGCATCTGCCTAGCATCTGGCTAGACAACTGCAGCCCAAGCAACAAATGCAGCTCTGGTTTAGCTGTTAGTGGAAAGGGAGACATTTGGAATTTTGCTGTGATAGTTAACACACGGAGGAAGAAAGGGCATATGTAACACAATTCTTCTTCTCAGCGCGTCCCAATGTGCTTTACAAGTTGATTAGAAAGAAAGAACGAATTTGCATTTATATAGCATCATTCTTGATCCCAAAACTCTTCACAGTGAATGAAGTACAAAGCGGAGTCACTGTCACAGTGTAGGAAGAGTAGCAGGCAATTTTCACATGGAATCATACTTTCATTTCCACCGACTCCAATGGCGATGAAAATTGAGAGAAATTGATCCAAAGATTGACCCAAAGTCAAAGTGACTCCCAGAAGATTTTAGGGACATTCAAAATGCAGCTTTATGCTAGCTTGGGAGATTTAGGATACACTGTATTGGAAAGATAGGCTGAATGGCCCTTTCTCCTCCTTGGTTGTTCCGGCTTTCCTTTTTCAAAGGTAAAATTCCCCACATTTTGTGAATGAAATAATTGTAAGTCAGATGTAATTCAATTTAAAATAACGAACCATCAAAAAGATTCAAAGATAACTTCATCGTTGGTAAAACATTCGGTGTGGAGCTGACCCGGCACCGCCCTGCCCCGCAGACATAAAGCGCTGCTTAGGTGGGCTAAACAGGGGCAGAGTGGGACTTGCGCCCCTCACTGGGGAGGAAGTCCCACCCTCGGGAGCTGCCACCAATCTGACTGGCCAGCAGCTCAATCAGTCCTGGCAGTGTCAAGGACGCATTGATGGGCACTGCCGGGACTGCAACGAGGAAGCAGAAGAAGGGCCAATGGATCTCTGGAAACAGGTAAACCCGGGATCTTGGGCAGGGAGGGTATAAGCAGGTTAGGGAAGGGGCTGTAAGCAGTTCCTATTCCCGTCCCCCTCCTACAAGGGTTCTTGGGCTTTAGGATTTTATAGAGGACAAAATTGCACAGACACAGGGTTCAGCTCAACTACAAACTTGCTGTTTATCAGAAATAAACGTCCGAACCCCCTAATACAAAACTCTAAGCTGGTTTAAAAGACACAAACCTCGATTGGTTCGCCTGATTTAAATCCCTCCACGATTCGACCTTGGCCCCCAACCAAAACACACAAAGTCACCACGGCTTATTAGGAAAAACCTTTACTGGAAAAACCACAGGCAAAACCCCACGTTTATGCCCCAACCGTACTTAGTTCAGACCCAAACCCCCTGGATTTGGTCATTACCCTTAAGTTAGTCTAACCTCTCAGCCCCAATACCCCTTGGATTTGGCTGATAACTTACAACCCTCCACACGGTTGGTCCTTCCGGTGAGGACTGTAAGTCCATGAGCCAGGTTGACTCTTCCTGACCCTTCTTCTTGACTGCAGTGCCAAACCCTTCGCTTTTGTCCTTTTTATGATGATCCTTATCAAAATATTGTGAACACATTTTCTGAGACCATCCTGCTGGATAGTTTGTGCTTAGCACCTTCTTTGATCCTTCAAATCCGTTCCAGACAGACCTGTTCAGTGCTGATGTTGTTTCCACAACTGAAAACAATGGATCCCACCAAGGTGAGGTATCTTTGGCTCCAAAACTGACCTTTATGTGAAAGGTTTCTCTCCTTCCGTGACAGGAGTGAATGGATGTTGTCTGGGGCCATTTGGTTGTGACAATGGCTTCCTCCATTTCTTAGTTAGATGACATGATGGTGGTTATCCTGTGTTCACTGCTGTGATGATGTCTTAAATTCCGGTCCTTTTAATAGCATCGGTTCTTTTGTGGTGTTGGAATGTCTGAGATTAACCCCCGCCCCACAATGTAGCCTGCCTCGGTGTATTTTGTTTTGAGGCAGTACTTGTGTCTGTGGGGGTTTTGGGGCTCTTCCATCACATTTTATACAGTCTAGTTGCAGGGGATTCCTATCCCACAGGGCAGGGGTGGGGTTGGGATGGTGGTTTTAAAGCAGCTGGCAGGTAGGAAGAAAGAAGGGTTTCTATCTTATGGGTGGGGGGGACACCCTCCCATCTGCAAAGGGCAGCCACCGAAGACAGAAATTCCCCCTTCCTTGCCGCCCTTTGAAGAAATTATAAAAAAAATTGTGTTGCCTACTTCCACCCAACCGCCCATGCCAACCGTTTTATGGCATTGGCAATGTATTATCAGGGTCAACTGGCTTGGTAGCAAGCCTAATTGACCCTTGATTATCTGGTTAAATATGGCGGTTGGGTGGGAAGGTGGTGGAGTGGGCCCCCGCCCTATCTTGTGTGCCTCCCCACCAAAAACACACCCAGCAGGGGCACAAAAAATTCAGCCCATTGTGTTATGATGAGAGCTTCTGGTTTACCAGCAAGAGGGTTAGTGGATGATGGGTTCATGTGTGACTGTAAAATTATGGCTGTAAGTGAATGTAAAAATAACACGGACAGCGCAGTACAGACTGGGGTTTCAAAGGTTTACATTGTAAGATTGCCAGCTTCAAAGTGAATGGACTATGGCCTTTAAGTGTAACTAAGTACATTAAGTAATCATTATAGCACCAGTCTCGAGTGCAACAAAGGGCTGTAAAAATGTACATATTCACCACACATTCTGTACCGTGATGGAAGGGGTCATCTACAGTGCCACCAAGCAGCATTTGCTTAGCAATAACCTGCTCATTGACTCTCAGTTTGGGTTCACCACTGCCACTTGGCTCCTGATCTCATTACAGCCTTGATTCAAAATGGTCAAAAGAGCTGAACTCCAGAAGTAAGGTGAGAATGACTGCCCTTGACATCATGGCAGCATTTGACTGAGTGTGGCATCAAGGACCCTAACAAAACTGGGGTCAATGGGAATTAGGGGGAAAACTCTCTGCTGGTTGGAGTCATACCCAGCACAAAAGAAGATGGTTCTGGTTTTTGGAGGTCAATCATATCAGCTCCAGGACATCACTGCAGGAGTTCCTCAGGTTAGTTAGTGTCTTAGGTCCAACCATCTTCAGCTGCTTCACCAATGACCTTCTTTCCATCATAAGGTCAAAAGTGGTGATGTTCGCTGATGATTGCACAATGTTCAGAACTATTCATGACTCCTCAGACACTGGAGCAGTCCATGACCAAATACAGCAGGACCTGGACAATATCTGGGCTTTGGCTGGCAGTGGCAAGTAACACTGGTGCCACACAAGTGCCAGGTAATGACCATCTCCAACAAGAGAGAACCTAACCATCACCCCTTGACATTCAATGGCATTACCATCGCTGAATCCCCTACTATCAACATCCTGGGAGTTACCATTAACCAGAAACTGAACTGGATTAGCCATATAAATGCTGTGGCTACAAGAGCAGGCCAGAGACTAGGAATCTTGTGGTGAGGAACTCATCTCCTGACTCCCCAAAGCCTGTCCGCCATCTACAAGGCAAAAGTCAGGAGTGTGTTGCAATGCTCCCCACTTGCCTGGATGGGTGCTGCTCCAACAACACTCAAGAAGCTTGACACCTTCCATGACAAAGCAGCCTGCTTGATTGGCACCACATCCACAAACATTCACTCCCTCCACCACCGACGTACAGTCGCAGCAGTGTGTACCATCTACAAGATGCACTGCAGAAACTCACCTAGGCTCCTTAGATAGCACCTTCCAAACCCACGACCACTACTATCTAGAAGGACAAGGGCAGCAGAGAGATGGGAAGACCACCACCTGGAATTTCACCTCCAAGCCACTCACCATCCTGGCTTGGAAATATATCGCCATTCCTTCACTGTCGCTGGAACTTCCTCCCTAAGAGCACTGTGGGTGTACCTACACCACATGAACTGCAGCGATTCAAGAAGGCAGTTCACCGCCATTTTCTCAACGGCAACTATGGATGGGCAATAAATGCTGGCCTAGGCAGCGACGCCCACACCCTACAAATGAACCTAAAAAACATGGTAACTTTTGGTGATATTAATACAGATGAAAAAATAAATATTTTTAATATGGCTGTCTAGTCCACTACCTGTGACAACCTGATTTAAAATAATTAAAATGACTAAAAAAATACAGAACCATTTACTATTTCATTGGTTTACACTAGTTGGTTTCTGAGTAAATGAAATATATTCTTTTAATTACATAGAATTACATTGAAGATACAGCACTGAAACAGGCCATTTAGCCCAAGCAGGGCATGTCAGTGTTTCTGCTCCTCTTGCGCCTCCTCCCATCCTTCCTCATCTGACTCTAACAGCATTTCTCTCTATTCCCTTCTCCTTCATATGCTTATCTAGTCACCCCTTAAAAGCTATTCATCTCAACTACTCCTTATGGTAATGAGTTACATATTCCCATCATTCTGCAGGTTCTCGCAAAGACGTGCTTACATCAAATATATATTTTTAATTCATCAACTGGAAACAGGAATTGGACTTTCACAAAGCCAGATTTTTTGAAAAAGGCTAAAGTGAATTCAACCTACATCAAGGTGGCCGACACTAACTTACATTACTATATACAGTCCACATTCCAACCTATGGAGAGGATATGGCAAGTCTGCAATCATTGTCCCAACAAGGACAATGACACCACCCCCCCCCACCCCACAACCTCCCTGGGGGTTGTGAAAGACTTTCCTTCCTGCTGTATTGACAAGATATCTATGGAAATCACCCACATTATTCAACAGCTGAGGGAAAACCTTTCAAAGAGTTAATTTCTTGGACCAAGGACCTTGATTTTTAAGATATTTCTCCAGACAAGCTAACCGAGTTATCATTGGAATATGCAATTATTGGTTTGAATTACTGGCAGTTGGAGAGAGAACTCACGTGACAAGCCAAACTCTTTGTATGCGTTTAAGCATTTGTTTTCAGCAGAACAGAACCAGCAACTGAGCTGAGTGGAGCTCGTACCCCTCTCTCTCTCTCTCTCTCTCTCTCTCCACCTGCCTGACAAGCTTTGACCCTGCCTACTAATTGGGCTGTATCTCCATTCGCAGCGGATAGATTTTTTTAGAGAAAGACTGCAATTACACAGCAGTATCTTCAGAGGGGCAGAAATACCAGTTACAGCTTGTGAACTGCCTCAGCCTTGGAAGCAAGACTATCGGATTCTACCCGCAGTGTGAGGAAACTGCGAGCTATGAGTTGTGAACTTTTATTTCTTATGGATTTTAATTTGGCCAATCCATCCTCCCTTACTCCATACTCCGTATTTGTGTATGTGAATTACAAGTGTATGTGTGTTCATCAGTGTGCGCAGAACTTGGAGAATATTTTAAGTACTTACTTAGGTCGGTTTAAATATAAATAAACTAACCTCTTTCTTTGTTAAACTCAAGAAAACTTGCCCGACTAGTTTTTTTTATATACTTACACCACACAAACAGTTAAGCACACTTTAAAATTGGCAATGGATATCCTTGTCAAACTAAAAACCTGTTGCAGTCAACTAAAGAGAGGGAAAAGAGGGGAATCCCTTCGACCCCTCCTCACCTGGTCTTACCAGGGTATAGAAGTTTTTTACAAATTCCTTATTTGATTTCTTGGTGATTATCCTATCTTGATTTGTTCTTCTACACAAGCAGAAACACTCTGAGCTGGATTTTCCTGTCCCATGGCGAAATTCCCGAATACGGTCAATGGATCTTCTGCTGGTCCATCAAATTATCCATCCCGCCTGTAATGATTCTTGCAGTGGGCGGGACCAGGAAATCTAGGCCTCTCTCTATGTGTCTATCAAAAGCTTTCACAATTTTAAAGTCCTCAATTAGGTTGTCTCTCAGCCTTCCCTTTCCAAGAAAACAGAGACCAAAACCTGGTTGGAGAACCTCTCCATCATTGCGAAAATGGTAGGAGAGGCCCAAATCTGGAAATCTCCTCCATGAATACAGCACCTACCATTTTCACAGTTGGGTGGTGGGGGGAGGTGGGGAATGGACCCAGATGGGGACTTGTGCATATGAATTTAACGGAGGCAGCTGCCCATAAAAATCATGATTTTGGTACGAGAGATGCCTGAAACCTGATGTGCACAGATTGGACCTGGTAGGAACATGTCTGAACTTTGTCAATTCATTTGGATGGCCAGGGTACACTTTTGGAAAGATAAGGCACCCCTTTGGATGTGGTCCTAGGACACCTTTGGGGAGGTCAAGTGCCCTTTGGGATTGTTAAAATTAGGCATGAATGTACGTAAAAGGTGCATCAACTCATTGGAGTTATGAAGTTCATTGGAACTGTCATAATTTCAAAATGAACTGTCGAAGGGAACTGTCAAGCTGTCAAGGCATTTAAACTTCTGCACTTTAACTCATTGAAAAAAACTGTCTGGAGTGTCATAAGAAATGATTGCTTGCTATTTCACCCTGTCTATTGACATAAGCCTTAGGACTACTATTACTGGATTAGCTGCATGACTAGTTTCACATTTGCTCATTATCACAGTAAGCTGCCTGCCATTTCACAGTTTGATTGATAACTCAAGTGGTTATGGACTATTTAAAGTGGGTCTATGAATTAATGGCTATTTTTATAAAGGTTATGCAATTAAATTAAATATTTGTTCTTATAAGGGATAATGTAGTTGAAACAAAAACAAAAAGTGCTGAAAAAACTCAGCAGGTCTGACAGCATCTGTGGAGAGAAAGACAGAGTTAACGTTTCGAGTCCGTATGACTCTTCTTCAGAACTAAAGGGAAGCAAAAATGGTGAAATATATATTGTTCAAGGGGTGTGGGACAGGTGAAGCTGGATAGAAGGCCAGCGATAGGCGGAGGCAAAGGAGAGATTGCAAAGGGTGTCATAAACAAAAGGCCGAAGGGATGTTGATGGTGGTGATAATGGCTAAAGGAGGTGCTAATGGTGACATTAAGAGTAGAAAGCAGAATGAGCAAGTGACAGAAGGCCCTCATAGGGGTGAGGTGGGGGAGGGGACGGTGTGGGAATAAAGATCGAAATAGGCTAAAAGGTGAGGATAAAACAATGAGTAAAAATGGAAATAAATTTTCAAGATAATAATAATGAGGTGGGAAAACTCCTCCATCACTTCCAACACCTCAACCCCCTCCCACAGCACCTTCCCATGCAATTGCAGAATGTGCAACACCTGCCCCTTTACTTCCCCCCTTCTCACCGTACAATGGCCCAAACACTCCTTTCAAGTGTAGGAACCCCTCACTTGCACTTCCCTCAATTTAGTCTACTGCATTCGCTGCTCCCAATGCGGTCTCCTCTACATTGGAGAGACCAAATGCAGACTGGGTGACCGCTTTGCCAAACACCTTCGGGTCTGCCCGCAAGCATGACCCAGACCTTCCAGTCACTTGCCATTTCAACACATCACCCTGCTCTCATGGGTTTTTATGAAGGAGAGTGTTTTTTTTAAATAAAGTCTGCAATAGACACTTGGAACTTTATTTTAATTTAATCTCAGCGTGGGTCCTGAAGTTTGCACATGGTGAATATTGGGTGATTACCATGGTAGATGTAAAGGCAAAGGTGGTGGATGGGGGCATAGATTGGCATCGAGGGTATGTGGGGCCATGCTGGGTGGGCATAAGGGCATAGGTTCGCATGGGTTGGTATGAGGGGCCATGAGGAGAGTAGGTCTGGGGCTTGAGGTGACATCGGTTGGCATGGATGGGGCATGGGGTAAGGGGATGTGAGGGGTGATGGCTGGAGGTCTGTTTTCCTGTTTTTTATAAACTTCGACACAGTGCCAATGCACTGAGGTAGGCTTTCTGCCCAATCCGCCTCTGCGCCCGACATCCTCCACACTCTTTCGGGGTGGCCCAGCCTGACTCCCAGGAAGCCAGGAAACAGAGGAACGAAGATCTGACTTTCCAGGCTACTTTTTCCAGGGTCGGTTTGCAGAGCTGGGAAATGTCCCAACTCTGCGCTCACAACCCGAGAGTGAAAATCCAGGCCAAAATCGATTCATCCTTTCCTGTTAGGTATAACTTCTCGTTTCTGGTATAATCCTTGTAAATATTTATTTACATCCCTTCCATTAGCTCCATATTTCTTATGTTTTTTTATAATATGGTGGCCAAAACTCACACATAGTACTCCAAGTGTAGTCTAGCCAAGATTTGAAATAAATGTAACATATCTAACCTGCTTTGCAATTCCAGACCTCTAGAAACAGACTTTAATGCTTGGTTCCTTTTTTAAAAAATGGTCTTATTGACCTGCATCTTTACTCGTATTTGTACTCACAAGTCCTTTGGTTCCTCTATCCCATTTCTTCTTCAGTTCTCTGCCCAAAGGCAAGTCCAACCCACAGTGCCACAACCTCCACCATGAGTAGGGCAAGGAGGCAGGTCTGAATCTGCTCTGTTGACACCCATCTGATCCATGCTGGCCCTCCAACCAATTGAGCCAAGCACCCAGTGTCAGTCACTGCTCAGAAATACCAGGGAACTTAATGGCGGTAACTACAAATTTTCAAGCATTACTTTTAGAATCAATATTAAGATGTCATTTATCTGTAACTTTGTTTGAACTGTTAAGGTAAAGCACATTTCTGCAAAGGCCATCTCAATTACCACCTCCCACAAGGCAGCTAGTCAGCATGAGGCAGAAAAACATTTCCAGAGTTTCGGAAATCAAATGCACAAAACACATCTGGCCATGTTTGCAATGATGTCAAGTTTGGAAGCAACATTAAGGGATGGAGCAGTGGCAAGTGGACATGCTAGGATGTGTTGGAATGTATCAGGGGACACAGCAGTTGCGCTGATGAAACTGTTCTCCTTGTGCTGGCAGAATTTCCAATTCTGGTCGGTGCTGTTTTCTTGTTGTATTAACCAGCGTTAGATTTCTTTACATAAAATACAGTATTGGATTATTTTTTTGCTTGTAGCTGTTAGATCTAATTGATAAAGACACTACAGGGAATGCATTGTGAGAAAAATATGAATTTTGCCTTGTAATAACTGGCACATATGGCATGATCAATGTCCTTAAAATCATGAATGTATGCATTGTTACCAGTGAAGAAGGTTGTGGTGAATAGCTGTTAATAAAGATATGCTCAATACTGCGCAATACCTGACCTTTGGTAATACAGGGTTTTGCAACCTAACAATCAATGAAGTACTGCAATCTCCCTGTTTAATCATTAAACATTGACATTCAATACAAATACAATTCATTAAGAGCTGTGGCACGGAACACTTCAAAGTAGGATAATCTTAAGCTAACAAAAATTTTCTCCACTATTTATATCTCTGCTGCAAAATTTTGTTCTCACTGTGCCATGTACTTCTTCGCAACTGTCCCTAAGTAACCTGCCCTGGTGAATTATAAACATTCTTTTTGTGACAAGAGACGAGAAGTGTTGGTTTTGTGAAATATTTATATTGCGAAAAGGTTCATTTCACAACACTGTTGACTATTATAGAATAACTATGGGATTGACCTTCACATTTCCCAACTCTATAATTGGGATATTGTCCTTTTTTAAATTTATTTTTCACAGAATGTGGGTTTCACTGGCAATGCCAGCATTTGTTGCCTATCCCTAATTACCCTTTGAGGGCATTTAAGAGTCAACCACATTGTTTTGGCTTGGAGTGACATGTAGGCCAGACCAGGTAAGGAAGGCAGATTTCCTTCCCTAAAAGACATTAGTGAGCTAGATGGGTTTTTAAATTAAAGTCAATGATAGGTTCACAGTCACTGGACCAAGCTTTCATTGCATTTGTTTTGATTAATTCAGATTGAATTTAAAGGCAACCAGCAGCTACGTTGGGATTTGAACTCAGTGCCCCAAGCACATTAGCTAGCTGGATTACTAGGCTAATGACATTGTCACCATACACCACCATCAGCCCACATGTCTTACCTACTCTTGAACTGTCAGCCAAATATCCTAAACGTCCCCATTTCCACACTTATTGCAGTACATGTCCATAGATCCTTGAAGGCAGCAGGACAGGTAGATAAGGTGGTTAAGAAGGCATATGGGATTCTTGCCTTTATTAGTCGAGGCATTGAATACAAGAGCAGGGAGGTTATGATGGAGCTGTATAAAACATTAGTTAGTCCACATCTGGAGTACTGTGTGCAGTTCTGGTTGCCACACTATAGAAAGGATGTGATTGCACTTTAGAGGGTGCAGAGGAGATTCACCAGGATGCTGTCTGGGCTGGAGTGTTTCAGCTATGAAGAAAGACTAGATAGGCTGGGGTTATTTTCCTTAGAGCAGAGAAGGCTGGGGGGGACCTGATTGAAGTGTACAAAATTATGAAGGCCATGGATAGGGTAGATAGGAAGAAGCTTTTCCCCATGGTGGAGGGGTCAATAACCAGGGGGCATAGATTTAAGGTAAGGAGCAGGAGGTTTAGAGGGGATTTGAGGAAACATTTTTTTCATCCAGAGGGTGTTATTTGGAACTCACTGCCTGAAAGGGTGGTACAGGTGGGAACCCTCCCAACATTTAAGAAGTATTTAGATGAACACTTGAGATGCCATAGCATACAGGGCTACGGGCCAAGTGCTGGAAAATGGGATTAAAGTAGATAGGGGCTTGATGACTGGTATGGACATGATGGGCCAAAGGGCCTCTTTCCATGCTGTAAAACTCGATCACTCTATGATTTTTCACAGGCCCCCTCACTCACAAGGACTTTACTGAAGAAATACACGCTGGGGGAACATTTCTGCCAGGTTTGCCCCATCTGCTGTTCTAACTCCAGCCAACTCCCTTGAGTAATAATATAAACAGCTTTGGCTGTTCCCCTGGGAAGGTTCCACCGATCTTACACTGAAGATAGGGCAGTAGATCGGGCAAACCCACGCACACTTCAGATTTACGCTTTCAATATCACATTAGGGTTTAGGCAAAATACTGCAGATGCTGGAAATCTGAAACAAAAACAATAAATGCTGGAAAAACTCAGCAGGTCTGACAGCATCTGTGGAGAGAAAGACAGAGTTAATGTTTCGAGTCCGTATGACTCTTCTTCAGAACTGAAGAGAAGTAGAAATGTCGAGAAGTAGAAATAGAACTTCCATTTAGCTCTGAAGAAGAGTCATATGGACTCGAAAAGTTAACTCTGTCTTTCTCTCCACAGATGCTGTCAGACCTGCTGAGATTTTCCAGCATTTATTTTTTTGTTTCACATTAGGGTTTGCCCTCCTGTCACAATTTCTTTATGATGCAGGGTCCCATTTGAAATGTAAATCTTTTTTTTTAATGATTGGTTCTCATTGTAGGTGTAATCTACAGTTGTGCTGAGAATGTGTTGGTGAACCTTGACTTTGAGGAACAAATGCTGATCCAACTTGGTGGTTGCCTGGCCATTTCAGGGGCGGTGGGGGTGGTGTGAGAAGCACATTAGGAAGTCATTCATAGCCTGGACCAGGATCCATAGCTCTGCAAATGTTTCCTCTTCAAGTTTTTATTCAATTCCCTTTTGAAAATTACTATTAAACCTGCATGCACCACCTTTCAAACAGTGCATTCCAGATCATAACAATTCGCTGTGCAAAACAATTTATCCTCATCTATCCTCTGGTTCTATTGCCAGTCATGTGCACATGGTTTCACCAACCTACTTTCCAAAGGAAACAGCTTCTCGTTATTTACTCAGTTTTAGTGGTTATGTTGTTTTCTGCTGTTAGCCCCAGCAAATCACCAGATTTATTGAATTCAACTTCATAACGTGTCACGGTGGGATTTGAGTTCTTAACCCCTGGGCTACTAGTCTAGTGCCATCATCCTTACACTCTCATACTCATTGTCAGCTGACTTGATGCGCATTTTCAACATTTCTGCCTTTAATTCTATCTAAGTCTTTTTGACTTTTTATGGTATGATTTTCTTTCCCTCTGACCCCAGCTCATTGATTG
Source organism: Cetorhinus maximus (assembly GCF_964194155.1). NCBI lineage: Eukaryota > Metazoa > Chordata > Chondrichthyes > Lamniformes > Cetorhinidae > Cetorhinus > Cetorhinus maximus. The sequence goes on along the minus strand of NC_135880.1, from coordinate 30,327,009 downwards.
CATAAAATTCTTTTGTGCACCCTTTTAACCTGTTGTTAACCCAATTAAAATAATTGAACTGAAGGCTGTGTTGAAACAGAGGACAAACTAATTTTACATAATGACTTAACGTTTTGTAATGTTATATAATTAACGTGCTATCAAAGGAAATTATACCCTTCAGTGACAAAGGCCTACTTCCTGACCACCAAGAATATCCCAAGTGACGGTGAAAATCATCCAGGCAGCAGGATCTATCCAGCCAAGAATGGTTAGGCCTCATATCCAAACTCAGTTCAGAATGTGTTGAGCCCGTGCCCTAAAGAATTTAGCAGCTGAAGAATTCTGTTTATTAAATTGGGCAGTTCTGGAGATAAGTAGACTGAATGTCCTGATCTTGGCTGTCCCACATAAATAACCTGAATACCCTGCTGTGAGGAATGATTGGAATTTTACAGATTGGAGGAGGAACTTCATTTCATTGTAGAAACCAATAGGAGACGGAACCAACACCATTGCCATTCTGATTCCTCCATATTATAGAACAAGTTATCTCTGCAGCTGGAAAATGAGTCAAAAGATTTCACAACACTTTGTACCAATCACATGCTTAACTCCATTTCATACCACGACATATAGCCCATTACTTCCTACATGAAGCAAGTACTGAACCCGATCATTTTTTTAAAGGTAGCTTTAAGTTCATTTATGAAAATAAAAAGATTGCCGCAGATCTGTACTCTACAATATACTTCCAGGAGCTTTTCTGACCTTAGTGCCCATCACCAGGAACCTCCTGGCCTTCGCATTTGCCAACAGCAGCCCTTCCACCTATGGAACCATGCCCCTCCTGACCCTGTCCATCACCAGGCTGCTGTTCCTTGTGCCATCTTGCTGAGAAGTTATGCTGCCCTTTAAAGGCTGAACCAGAATTCTATTCCTCCCACTGACAGTAAACCAATGGAAGATGTCTTCCTGGATTAAGCCTATATATCTAATGAGGTTTCTGAGAGGACATTGCAGAAAGTTAAAGGCATTTGCACATTGGCACACTAGGACCACTCCACCTTAAACCTGCCAAGGGAAGAAAAGGATTCAAGGAGCAAAACCTAGAAAGGTTAAATAACGAGATGCATTTTATGTTTGAATAAATCAGGTGTTAGGAAGAATGAACAAAGCTTTTAAACTACTTGTCAATCTACCATGCACATGGGAGTCAAAATGAAGTAAAATATTTGGTTCATATAGGGTTAGCGGGTAATAAGATGAAGGTGAGGAGAAGGGGAGGGGGAGTGAAACCAAGGAGAGGAAAGAGGGAAAAAAGCAAGAGTCAAGAGAAGTGTAAAAAGAAAGGCATGCATTTAAATAGCACCTATAATTTCCTCAGGGTGTCCCAAAATGCTTTAGAGCCAATTAAATACTTTGGAAGTCACTATTATAGCATAGGAAAGATGGAAGCCAGTTTGTGCACAGCTAGTTCACACAAACAACAATGTGATCATGACCAAATAATCTCCTCCAGGGATGTTGTTTGAGGTATAAATATTAACCAGGACACTGGGAAAGCTCCCATGCTCTTATTCGAATTTGTGCCATGGGGTCTTTTACCTCCAGCAGAGGACAGAGGGCAAGCCTGCCTTTTTTACCATTTGGCCTACATATGTGTCCACTCCAACACTAATGTGGTCGATTCTTAACTGCCTTCTGAAGTGACTGTAGGAAAATGTTTTGAGATTTGTTTATCTTTACTGCACAAATGAGCTGACGATTCACCAAACACATCACCATGCAGCCAGGCCAAACAAAGACTGCCGAGAGGCTCAGAGGGACTGAGCACAAGAGCAGTTGCTGTGCAGCCAAAATATAAAATCAGGGTAAAAATCCTTATTGAGATGGTGTTGTCGCGAGTGAGACCACCAATAGGGGAATTCCCACTAGAAGCGGATTGCGCCTAGTCAGATTGGAACCAATCCGCCTGCAGTCAATGTCTGACTAACTAGGGGGTGACCATATGTTTTAAATCACTCTGTATTGTTTTCAAGTTTAGGTTTTTGGTAATGAAGCTGTTGGAATTGTGGTGACATTGCATCAGTTATGCTTCTCAATCTATTTGGAGTTACATGACCTTGCTGCATCATTCAATTGTGGCAACTGTGGGCTGGCAACAAATCCTGCACTTGCCAGTGATTGTCCACATCCTGAGAAGGACTTAAAAACCTAGGCAGTTAAATAGGGACGGTTAGTTAGGTAGTAACAGAGGACACAGCATTGTACTTGATTAGAACAGCATCACCACCATGTAACATGAGTTGGGTCTCACTGTACTTAAGGGGTCACATGACATAGCCATCTCATATCACTTACAGGCGTAATGCCATTAGAATGTTATGATTACTTATATTTAATTATATACAGATTTTGGCATCAAGTACTCCCAAATCAGGTATGCCATGTGTTAATTGCTTGATAAATTCCACCCATCTCCTCACCAATGCCTCGGCCAAGCTTAGAGATACACTCTTACTTCACCAATGAGTCATTTTCACTTATCTACCAGTATGTCTTGACCGAATTTCCCCACTATGATAGGAGAGTTTTGTGCAATTTTCCACTGAGAAATGGATTGATGTTGACAAAATGAACTTCAGTTAGGATAATTTGCCAGCAGTAGAGGAAAATAAAGGAAAATAAAAGACAGACCTATATTTACATAAAGCACCTTTCACAATCCCGGGACACCCAAAGCACTGTTTACAGCCAATAAAGTACTTTTTATGTGTAGTCACTGTTGGGATGTAAGATACGTGATTTGCACAGAGCAAGGCCCCACAAACAGCAATGAGCAGATAATCTGTTTTAGTGATGTTGTTTGAGGGATAAATATTGACCAGGATACCGAGGAGAACTCTTCTGTTCTTCTTTGAAATAGTGTCCTAGGATCTTTTACTTCCGGTTGAGACTGCAGATGAGTTCTTGGCTTAATGTCTCATCCAAAAAATAGGACCTCCAATGGTGCAGTGGTGCACCGGAATGTCTGTCTCGACTTTGTGATCAGGTCTATAGAGCAGAACCATACCGCAGATCCTTTTGACTTAAGAGACGTGTGTGCTGCCACTGAGCCATGTTCAATATGACTAATCATCAGGGTACTCACAGACTTGAAATCAGCATTAGAAATAGGGCTGTTTAATAGCTATATTCCCTCCTCCTCCTTTAGGTTCATGCTTCTTTCCTTTGCTGTGAGGAAACTTCTACCCTGGCTTCTAATAGTACCATTCTGTAGGCTATAGGAAGCATGTAAAACAGGATGATTCACTTCTGTGTTTTTGGCAACCCTCTAAATGTCTTGTCTTCACTTGCCTTTCACAAATGGCTTGATGAGAAGTACAAACACCAAATTGATGGAAAACTGTGCAAAAAAATAAAAATTGCACTTTTGACCAGTGCTCAGTGAAGAGGGACTGAAACAGTCAATATTGAACTCATTTGCATTGAGCCTTAGTCAGAACTTCTTTGGAGAACTGCATCCAGTTTTATGCACTGAACTTCAGGAAAGGTGCATTGACCTTGGAAAGGACACAGTGCAGATTCACCACAATGATACCAGGACTTAAAGGGTTAAATTTTGAAGACAGATTGCATAAACTTCATTTGTATTTCCATGGGTTTTAGGAGGTTGAGCAGTGATTTAATCGAGGTCTTCAAAATAATAGGGTAGTTACGGAGAAACTACTTAGTCATTTGGTAGTGCAGAACTTAAGTATTGCTAAAAAAAGAGACATGCTATCGAAGTTTTTCATCTTGCACTCATCAGGACAGCTTACAGAATTAACCAACAATTTATACTGCATGAAAAGAGAGTGCTAATTGGTTGGCAAGTATACTCTGATTGGTCAAGGCGTTGCCATCGGGAATGAACCAGGGAATGGCTGTCGCCTGTTTAGTTGGAAAAGGTGCAATGTGTGGACATGCTCCCTCTGTCTGCAAAGAAACTATTTCCTCTGATTAGGGGAATTCAGAACAAGGAGGCATAAGGCAAGATTTTGACTCACTTAAAACCCACTCACTTATCCAGAGTTAAAATTGGGCCCATAATCTTAAAATTAGTGCTTGGCCGTTTAGGAGTGAAATCAGGAAGCACGTTTTCACCTTGAGAGTAGTGGGAAAGTGGAACTCTCTACCCCAGGAAGCTTTGGTTGCTGGGCCAACTGAGATGTTCAAAAGTGAGATTGATAGACTTTTGTTAGATAATAGTATCAAGAGATACGGAGCAAAGGTGGAGAAATGGAATTGTTACACAGATCAGACATGATCCAACTAAGTGAGCTAAAGGGGCTGAATGGACTGTTTCTGTTGCTATGAGTCATAAATTTTGTATTCTTCAGTTAAATCAACTTTTCTACATGCATTATTTCACAGGAGTAAGGTTGGAATCTCTCCATGGTCTCACTCCTCCCTACTTCTGTAACCTGCTCCCTACAACCCTACAATGCTCCAAGATCTCTGCACTCATTTAACTCTGGCCTCTTGCTCATTCCCCACTTTAATCATTCCAAGCATTGGCAGCCAACTCAGGCACTACGTTCTGGAATCCTGTTTGTCTCTTTGCTGCCTTCCCTCTTTTAATGCACTCCTTAAAACCTATATCTCTGACAGGGCTTTTGGCTATCTGTTCTAATATACCTTTATGTGGTTCAACATCAAATTTTATTTGTTAATACCCCTGTAAAGGAATTCAGGAATGTTTTACTGTATTAAAGTCACTATATAAATGCAAGATGCTGTTGTTGGGATGCTTTAAGAGGGTTAAAATCCATCAGTGAGAATTAAGTTAAAAATAATGTTGGCTTGGCTTTTTACCAAGTGTGAAATAAGGTGTGGCAGGTATTGCCTGACAGTGTAAATTGTTATGTTATAAAACATCTGAAACAGCTAGCTCATTAAAATCAGGTTGCACTCCGGTCAAACTAAAACAACAAAGAGAGGAAAGTTTAATAACTTAAACCAACTATAGTTTTAAAAAAAAAATCACGTTCACTGCAGCTGAGATAACTTCAGCCTCGATATAGACCTTAGACCATAGACCATAAGACATAGGAGCAGAAATTAGGCCATTCAGCCCATCGAGTCTGCTCCGTCATTCAATCATGGCTGATAAGTTTCTCAACCCCATTCTCCCGCCTTCTCCCCGTAACTTTTGATCCCCTTTCCAATATGTATGAAAATATCTAAAGCAGATACAGTCATTGGCAAAAAGAATCTTTAAAACCACTCCATCAATTATTTGCAACTTTATTTGAAAATAAAGTTTCAAAATGGTGGATGGGCTTCCAATTTCCACATTTCTTGCTTCCTGTAATCTTGGAGACTGGCATGATGATGTTGTATTGCCGAACACCACCACCTGGAAGTTCCCCTCCAAGCCACTCACTATCTTGACTTGGAAATATATCGCCGTTCCTTCATTGTCGCTGGGTCAAAATCCTGGAACTCCCTTCCTAACAGCACTGTGGGTGTACCTACACCATATAGACTGCAGCGGTTCAAAAAGGCAGCTCACCACCACCTTCTCAAGGGCAATAAAATGCTGGTCCAGCCAGCGAAGCCCACATTCTGTGAATGAATTAAAAAAAAAATCCAGCTCAGCAATTTTAACATTAACAAAACTGTCATAGAATCATGCATTGCAAAAGGAGGCCATTTGGCCCAATGTGCCTGTACTAGCTCTTTGAAAGCTATAAACAATTCATCTCACTCCCCTGAAATTTCGCCGTAGCCTGACAACTTTCTCTCCTCAAACTTGAGTTGTTTTAAATTGAGTGTATCAGGGTTTGTTTAGTATCACAGGGTGTGAGCTGAACATAATTCAACATTCAGGCGCAATACAGCGTAAGAAATATAATTTCTTTCAGGCAGTAAATGTAGAATAAATTGCTTCTGATTATCATACATTCAATTTTACAGGAAGGAAACAAAAGGGTGAAAAGCCCAGAACTGAGTGAAGCATAACACAACAATGTTGTTAAAACCACACTCCTTAATATAACTAGAGAAAAGCAGTTCAGTCCAGACCATAATATTTTTCTCTGCTTCTGCGTCACCTGTCTTAACTCCTCACTTACTGTCTCACTCTGTTACTATGGTATCCCATTTGTGTTGATATGAAGCAGTTTCAGGTATGCATCAAAACAAGAGAGGCAATCCGAGCCAAGTCCAGAGTTTGCTTCCAGGAGCTTATCTCCTGCTGCCTGGGCTTTACACCATCTACATTATAACTTGAGTCCAGTGCGATGCCATTGTTAAAAATGCTTCACAAACTAGTTCTTATCCTTTACTGCATCTGATTATTTTTTCTGATGTTAAAATTTAACTTGTTGCACCTGTCTGCTTGAAATTCATTGAGTAGAATGCAAGGTGTGACCAACTTGGGTCTCCCAGCTGCACATTGCACCCTACAGTTAACTGACCTGACGCAGGTACCTGCTGTTTAACAATGCCCTTACACTTTCTGTCTCTTTTTCATCTGTCACTTATTTTCTCACCATTTTCCTCTGTTGTTGTATATTTCTACATGTCTCAATATAGAGGGCATCAGAATAAAGTGAAGCATGGAAATATTTACACTGCTTAAAAAGCACAATGGCAGGAGTGGGTTTAAAGACACCAAGGGATTCATATATGGCGAAAAGAGTGCACTGTCAGGAAACATCTGTTCCACTAATACTGAACAGGCTGATGGGTATATGAGAAAAATACTGGGCGGTATCTTCCCGTGCTGTCAGCAGTGGGAAGCTTGGTGGGTGGAGGAAGCTTAATTTGGCGCGAGGCCAAAAATCAGTTTCCCAACTGCAGGATGAGCTTTAGGAATTATGTTCTCAGGGCTTTAAAGGCTGGTCAAAGGCGGGTTGAGTCTCTCGACAACCAATGTCGGAAAGCCCTTTTGCATGCATTAACATGTCATGCACGCTCATTAAAAGGCCATCTTACCAGAATTAAGCTTCCCCTCCCTGCCAGCAAGAAATTAGGATGTTCGCATTCATGGCTGCATATAAGTGGTGCGCAACTGGTGAGGTAGGCTTCTTCCATGATTAACGGTGAGTTGCCACTGCGTTGTCCTCTTTGGCGAGTGTCTGTAAATGCCAGCCTATGCTTGTGACCAGATGATGGCAGCATGAGTTGCACGGAGGATGGCCAAGGAAGGAGGAAGGGTTAGCGGGGAAGGGTGGGGCAGAGGCAGCGCAAAGGCGGAAGGCATGGTGCAGGCTGTCGGGTGCCCTTTAAATATGACGGCCAGATCTTCCGTCCCATGAGGTAACGGTGGGGATGGCGACTTCCTGCCCACCCCACTGCAAGAATCGGTGAGCTCCTCGCAGATGCATATGGAATGAGATGAACAACGCAAGATCGCACATCAGCCCCACAGCGGAAATCACTCTCATTCCACACCCACCACTGAACTTAGACTCCAGAATAGAAGATTCCAGCTACAAACATTGAGCACATGCTCGACCTGCCTGCTTAAGCTCCTCTCTACCACTTGTTGCAGTACACAAACTACCTCAATCGAGAGCCACAACCTGCCATTATTTTCCATTTCTCTTATAACTATTGACAATGATATGTAGTAGGATGCCTGACACTTTAATAAGAATGGTCATTTGAATCCTGGGGTGGAATTGACTGACAAAATATAAAAACAATAGACGATGGCAGTAACTCAGGAAGCTATAATGAACCATCTTCTACGGTAAACCTACTGAGCTCTTGTCTGAAGGCTATAGTTAAGTCTTGTTAGCACCTTAATATTGCAATCATCTGTGCAGCACTTTAATCTTTCTACCTGCTGTACAGCTGTGGCTCAGCGGCTCTGGGTCAGTGAGTTCAAACCCAGTCCAGACTTTAACTGCACAATCGAAGATGAAACCTCAGCGAACACAGCTGTGATCATTAACCGAGCATGAAGTACTGGACCAAAAAAACAAAAAGTTTCACCTCATATGATCTTTTTAATAAGCCAAGCATCTGTGAATTTGGCTTGTGTAATGCTGATGATTTGACTCCATTGGTCTTTTCACACTGTATTACACAATGATAGGAGGCCACTTACAACTTCACATTTTCTAAGGATGACTGAAACTGAATACCTCTATATGCTAATCTGTGCTTTGCACAGTAATGTGCTAAACCATGTGGAATTAATCCCAGCAGATTCAGGTTAATGGTTCATGCAAACATGAATTGCCATGCTTTTATTGGCATGTCTTTGTAAAATAGGAGCTAAGAATTCAATGTATGCAAAGCGCTATTCAGTGACTACACAGCTGCCTTAATGACAGGTCACACAAACAGCTACTTTATTTATTTTGATTATAACTTGTAATTAATCAGTTATATTAATCAATACAGTTACATTTCCTGGTAAAGAAAAGAAAGACTTGCAGTTATATAGGCCAACCCCAGGAGGCGGGTTGAGTGTTGGTGGGGATGGGTGGGGGGGGGAAGTAAAATTGCAGGAATCCATGTCAGGTCAGCACCCCAGCACAGCCCAGTTGTCGGGGGAATTTTGCCAGTGGTGGGACTGGGTATAGGGAACCTGCCCTCTGCAAGGAGGCAGGCAACTGATTAACACAATTAAAGGCAGAATTATGGGGCCATTTTATGGGGCAGTTGACATTTTGGCAAGGGTGGGACAATCTGCTGCTGTATGGGGAGGCTGCCGGCTAAATGGAGACACTTCGCAAGAGGCAGCTCAGAGGCCATTTGAGCCAGAGCCTCGATGACCCAAAGAGGGAGCCACAGGCAGTGAAAGCAGCCTCCATGGCCCCAACAAACTCCCTGGCAGGGAGTTTTTGTTCCCCTTTTTTCAATATTCATTTTTATTTTTTAAATTTTTTTCCCCACTTATTTTTATTGTTTAAAAAAAAATTATTTCCATTTTTATTCATTGCTTTATCCCAGCTTTTAGCCTATTTTCGAATTTTTTTCCCCACCACCGTCCCCTCCCCCACCCCACCCCCACTAGGGCCATCTGTCACTTGCTCATGTTGTTCTTTCTAAAGTGCTTACCCTGGTCCGGCCATTATCACGTTCTGCTTTCTATTCTTAATGTCACCATTAGCACCTCCTTCATCCAGTAACACCACCGTTAACACCCCTTTGACCTTTTCTTTATGACATCTTTTTGCAATTTCTCCTTTGCCTCCACATATCGCTGGCCTTCTATCCCACTTCACCTGTTCCACCACCCCCTCCCTTAAACAGTATACATTTCATCACATTTCTACTTCCCTTTAGCTCTGAAGAAGAGTCATATAGACTCAAAACTTTGACTCTGTCTTTCTCTCCACAGATGCTGTCAGATTTGCTGAGTTTTTCCAGCATTTTTTGTTTTTGTTTCACATGTCCCGCATCTGCGGTATTTTGCCTTAATCTCCCTGGGGGGTTTGCTCCATTTTCTGATTGCGCTCTGCGTCATCGCTAAGGTGTTGGGGCTCAAAGCATGACGCAGTTTGATGGACAATTTGTCACCATTCAGAGTGATTGGTAGCAAGCTCCTCCCAGTCATTAAGGCCAATGTGTGGTGTGCTTCAAGGAGAGCTTCAGAGTACCTTTGAAGTGTTTTCTTTGTCCTGCCCTGGAACATTGGCTAGTGGGATCTTTTACCTGAGAGGGCAGATGGGCCCTCAGTTTAATGTTTCAAACCCAAATCCAAATGATAGTACCAGTGGAACTCAGTCCAGCATCAGACTGTCAGTTTAGATTTTGTTCAACTCTCGGGAGTGCAACTTGAGCCACATCCTTCTGACTCAGAGGTGAGAGCCCTACCAACAGAGCATCGACAAACACCTTTAGAATGTCACATGTTAAACACATGATCAGTTAACATGGCCCCGGACTGCTTGAGTGCTGTGCATGTGTTTAGCACAGAATTCTGACCACATTCTATATCGGGCTAGCTCATTTAAGCAAATTTTTGGCACTTCTGACAACACAGTGTCCTATATGCTGATACCGCCCTGCCACCAAGAGGTGCATTGTCGACAGTTTTTAAAGGGATACTGGTTGCCCTTAAAGCTGTTACATTCATTAACTTTGAAGGAAATTACTGCAGGAAGCACCTATGCAAGCCTTGGTTAACGAGTGCTGCTGGAAGAGGGCTAGCAAAGACAAGTGTTGTTTTTAAGAGTTGTGGGCCATCTCCATATAAGAACAATGTAACCAGGGACAGCATACAACAAATCGTAGGAAGGGAAAGCATCATACTTACAGGTACTAAATCTAAGGACACTTCGCTATTTACTTAATAAATGATTTGGGCACTATATCGATGGAATACTCACCATTCACCTAGGTTGACTGCGTTAACACTACAGAGCTCCACAACTTCCAAATAATCCCCTTGATCAGCGCCCTTTCCACTGGACCCCTCCGCTGTCAGTGCCTTGTGATTGGTGCATAGCACCCAGGTTACTTCAACAGCACCTTGTGTCCATGCAAGCTCTACCGCCAAGGAAAACAGCTAGGAATGGAAATGTGGCTTTGACAGTGTCATCCATATCTGATGAACTTACAAGAAAGTACAAACTCGCAAGTGCTACATCAACATGACAAAGGATTGTTCATTGAGTACCACTCATTCTGGAGATCTTATTGCTTTTGAGATGGTCATGATTGACATTGTACGCTAAGAGACTTCAGAGGCCATGGTGGATGTAAAAAAGGCAGTACATTAATCATGGGTGACTTTAATCTTCATGTAGATTGGGAAAATCAAATTGGCAGAGGTAGCCGCAAGCAAGAATTCACAGAGTGTAATCGGGACAGTTTCGTAGAACAACATGTTGCGGATCCAACCAGGGATCATGCTATTTTGGATCTGGTAATGTTAATGAGGCAGGTTTAATAAATGATCTCAGAGTAAAAGATCCCTTAGGAAATAGTGACTATAACATGGTAGAATTTAGCATTCAGTTTAAGAGTTAGAAACTTGGGTCAGAATCAACTGTGCTAAACTTAAATAAAGGTAATTACAAAGGAATGAGGGCAGAATTGGCTGGAGTAGACTGGGAAAGGAGTGTAGCAGAAAAGATGGTTGATGAACAATGGCAGACGTTTAAGAAAATAGTTCATGACTCACAAAAAAGATATATCCCAGTGAGGAAGAAGGAGTCTAGATAGGAAGAGGATAAACCAACTATGGTTAACCAAGGGTGTTAAAGATAGTATCAAAGTGAAAGAAAAGACATACAATGTGGCAAAGATTAATGGTAAGCCAGGTGATTGGGAAAGTTTTAAAAACCAACAGAAAATGACCAAAAAATAATAAAGAGGGACAAAAAAAACTTTGAGGGTAAACTAGCAAGTAATATAAGAATGGACAGTAAGAGCTTCTTTAAATATATAAAAAGGAAGAGAGAGGCCAAAGTGAACATAGGCCCCTTAGAAAATTAGGCTGGGGAAATAATAATAGGGAACCAGGAAATGGCAGAGGAGTTGAATAAATACTTTCCATCAGTCTTCATGGTAGAAGACACTAATAGCATTCCAAAAATAATAATCAAGGGGCAAAAGGTGGGGTGGGGGAGGAAATAAATAAAATAACTATCACTAGAGAAAAAGTACTCGGGAAACTAATGGGCTAAAGGCCAATAAGTCCCCTGGACCTGATGGGTTGCATCCTAGGATATTAAAGGAAGTAGCTACACAGATAGTGAATGCACTAGAATCCTTAGATTCTGGAAAAGTCCCAGAGGATTGGAAAACTGCCACCCTTATTCAAAAAGGGAGAGAGACAAAAACTATAGGCCAGTTAGCTTAACATCTGTCATTGGGAAAATGTTAGAACCTTTTGTAAAGGATGTAATAGCAGAGCATTGAGAATTACATAATCTAATCAAGTAGAGTCAGTATGGCTTCAAGAAGGAGAAATCGTGCCTGACAAATTTATTAGAATTCCTTGAGGAGGTAACAAGCAGGATAGATAAAGGGGAACCAGCAGATGTAATATATTTGGATTTCCAAAAGGCAATAAGGTACTGTACATAAGGCTACTTAATAAGATAAGAGCCCGTGGTGTTGGGGTAGTATATTAGCATGGATAGAGGATTGGATAACTAATAGAAGACAGAGAGTTGGGATAAGGGGGGCATTTTCAGGATGGCAACCTGTAACTAGTGGAGTGCCACAGGGATCAGTGCTGGGGCCACAACTATTTACAATATATATTAATGACTTGAATGAGGGAAGTGAATGTACTATCACCAAGTTTGCGGATGGCACAAAAATAGGTGGGAAGGCAAGTGGTGAGGATGACACAAAGTCTACAGAGGCATATAGGCATGTTAAGTGAGTGGGCAGAAACCTGGTAGATGGAAAATAATGTGGGAAAATGTGAGGTTATGCACAATGGCAGGAAGAATAGAGGAGTTGCACATTAGTTAAATGGAGAAAGACTGCAGAAAGCTGCAGCACAAAGGGATTTGGGGTCCTCTTGCATGATTCACAAAAAGCTAGCAGGTCATAGGGAGGACAAATGGAATGTTGGCCTTTATTTCAAAGGGAATGGAGTATAAAAATAAGGAAGTCTTGCTATAACTATACAAGGCACTAGTTAGGCCATACTTAGAACACTGTGAACAATTTTGGTGCCCTTATCTAAGGAAAGATATACTGGCATTGGAGGCAGTCCAGAGAAGGTTCACTAGGTTGATCCTGGGTATGGAGGAATTTTCTTATGAGGAGAAGTTGGAAGAATGTACTCATTGGAGTTTAGAAGAATGAGAGACGACCTTACTGGAACATATAAGATTCTTAGAGGGTTTGACAGGGTAGCTGCTGAGAGTTTGTTTCTCATTGTGGGAGAGTCTAGGACCAGAGGGCATAATCTCAGATTAAGGGGTTGCCCATTTGATACAGAGACAAGGAGTAATTTCTTCTCTCAGAGGGTGGTCAATCTGTGGAATTCTTTACCGCAGAGGGCTGTAGAGGCTGGGTCATTAAGTATATTCAAGGCTGAGATGCACAGATTTTTAATCAGTAAGGGAATCGAGGGTTATGGGGAAAAGGCAGGAAAGTGGAGTTGAGGATTATCAGATCAGCCATGATCTCATTGAACGGTGGAGAAGGGGCGAATGGGGCGAATGGCCTACTTCTACTCCTGTGTCTTATGGTCTTATGTGATGTACCAGGTCAAGATTTATACTAATACACTCAGTTCTTGCAAGTTTGGCCAATAAGTAGAACATTAATCAGAATATACTAAAGAACAGCATCACATGGTGCAACATGCCCTGCCCATGCAGTTCCAAGGAGGATTGCTGAACCAACATACCTAAAATGCCACACCATACTATTTTCCCAGAAATAACAGCCTCACCCTCCCAGAAAGCTCCCATATTTTAGGACGCTATATCAATGCCATCTGGAGATGGCATCACCTCAGTGATCCTTACCTTGGAAAGTCTTATTTCAGGGGTAGGAGTGGGGACACAGGGCTTGTACTATTGGCAACCAAATCTCAAACTGTTGCTGGGTGAAAGTGCAGCAACTGTTACTGTACATACTGTGTCACCCCAGGAAACTGACGTCAAACAATCACTGGAATTACAGCAAAGGTGAACCTCTGGGGTTCATTTTAAATTGTTTTCAATGAGGCAGTAATGGTCTCAAATTGTTTCTGAAAACTTACTGCCTGGTTAATGCAATTTTTAAAGGGCGACCAAAGCCATCACCTGTCTTGGGTAGTAAGCCCTTTCATATGTAAATATGAAATCACATGAAGTATGATTGATATTTTGGCACTCATGTTTTATTGGCTGTACAGCCAAATGGAACCAAAATATCGAAGTTTTAAATTATTTTTGAGAGGCAGCTTGACCGCCATTCAGCCTTAGATGAAAATCAATTTCTTCCAGTTAAGTGTTGGTAAGACTGAAGCCATCACCTTTGGCTGTCCACCACAAAAGCCTTGCCATTGATTCCATCCCCCTCCTCAGTAACTGTGAAGCTGATGGTTCACAACTATTTGATGCAGAGTGGAGCTTGTGACTCTATACCCTTTCTGTTGTATGTATAAATTAAGATTACATGTCTACAATTGGGGGGCACTCATTGGATAGTGACTTGTGCACATATAAAGAAACACCTACTCAAAAGAGTATAAAGAGACACTTATCGACACTGGTGCTGGGTTGTAGAGTTAGGGGCTATATATTTGTAATGTCTCACTTTGTGAATAAATCTAAAACTGAGTAAAGATTGACTTCTAGTCTCCTTCTTCACCATCTGGTTATAAGAAGCTTAACACTCTCCATCACAAGGCTTGCCTTGTGTTGCTTTGTCTCCACCTCAGCTTATCCCATTTGCTCCTGAAACCATCATCCATGCTCTTGCCACATCCAGACTCCACAATTCCAATGATCTCCTGGCCGGTCTCTCATCATGTACCATCCATAATCGCTAACTCATTCAGAGACTTGATGATTTACAGTGGCTTGATCCCCGACTCCTCTCATTTAAAATCTTATCCTTATGTTCAAATTCCTTCATGGTCTCACCCCCTACCTATTGCTGTGATGTCCGCTAGCCCCACAACCCTTCAAAACCTCTGCATTCCTCCAAATTTGGCCCCTTGTCCCTTGACCAGTGTCCATGCCTTAAGTTGTCCAAGCCCTGGACTTTCCTCCTTAAACCTCTTTGGCTTTCCACATTGGCTTTCTACATCCCTCTCCTCCTTTAAGACCCTCTTTCATAGGTTCACTCTCCTAGTACCTCTTTCTTTGACTCAGTGTCAATTTTTACCTGATTATATCTCTGTGAAGTGACATTTTCTAATTTTGTTCAAATCCAATACAGTATCAGATTTATATTTAATATGACTGATAATGTGGTTAAATTATTGTTGCGTATTGTCCAGACTCCCTTCTGCTGGACACTGTTTACAGACTTTGGCTTGAGTTTTACATGGTGCACAGCAAAAAATAACATCGGAGCAACAAATAAAGTCCCATCTTCACACTGAAGACACTGTCCATTGTGTTACGTCGCATTACTGCTGTACTAAATTGTTAGATTCAGGACTCCTCATTGGCAGGATTTTCAAGTTGGCGCATGGGCACGATTGGTGGGCCCGGGAGTGGCCAGGGAATGGACCGCCGCCCTCGATTGGCCCCCGGCCGCGATTTCACGCTGGCTCACTGGCTGGGAGGAGGGCGAGCGCTGAAGTCAGCGCAGGTGTGGGAAAGTGCTGAATGAAAGCCCCCTGAAGGCAGAGAGCTGCCTTAGGCAGCTGAAGACTTTGAAACCAATAAATAAAGCGTTTAAAAACCAGGAAAAAATGTCCATGCATCACAATTATTCACTTGAACATATACATGATGAAAATTCTGTACATATATTTTTATTTTTTTTAAATTTAATAACAGAAACCTCATCCTGCCCTTGGATGAGGTTTCATCAAAAATGCAAAGTCTGCCTGGCAGATTCGCCTGTCTGCCAACTGTAAGGTTGGAATGACCATGAAAAATCAGGGACAATTGGAACTTTAACAACTTTAATTGTCGTACAATACGAGGTCTGAAGTCGGGATGCTCGCCTGATTGGGAGCAGCAAATGCAGTAGACCAAATTAAGAGAAGTGCAAGTGAAGCACTGCTTCATTTGAAAGGAGTGTTTGGGCCCTTGGACGGTGAGGAGGGGGGGAAGTAAATTGGCAGGTGTTGCACCTTCTGCGATTGCATGGGAAGGTGTTGTGGGAGGGGGTTGAGGTGTAGAGGGTGATGGAGGAGCGGACCAGGGTGTCCCGGAGGGAACGGTCCCTATGGAATGCCAACGTGGTGGGTGGGGGGGGGAGGTGGGGGTTGAAGGGAAGATGTGTTTGGTGGTGGCATCATGTTGGAGTTGGTGGACAGGGTGGAAGATGATCTTTGAATGCGGAGGCTGTTGGGGTGATAAGTGAGGACAAGGGGCCCCTATCATGGTTCTGGGAGGGAGAGGAAGGTGTGAGGGCGGAGGCATGGGAGATGGGTCAGACATGGTTGAGGGCCCTGTCAACCACCGTGGGTGGGAAACTTCGGTTGAGGGAGAAGGAGGACATGTCAGAAACACTGTTTTGGAAAGAGACATCATCGGAACAGATGTGACGTGGGCGAAGGAACTGAAAGAATGGGATGGAGTCCTTACAGGAAGCGGGGTGTGAGGAGCTGTAGTCGAGGTAGATGTGGGAGTTGGTGGACTTGTAATGAATATTGGTGGACAGTCTATCATCAGAAATTGAAACAGAGAGGTCAAAGAAGGGAAGGGACGTGTCAGAGACGGACCAGGTGAAAATGATGGAGGGGTGGAAACTGGAAGCAAAATTAATAAATTTTTCCAGATCCAGATGAGAGCATGAAGCGGCACTGAAACAGTCATTGATGTATCGGAGAAAGATTTGTGGGGAGGGAGCCTGAGTAGAACTGGAACAAGGAATGTTCCAAATACCCCATAAAGAGACAGGCATAACTGGGGCCCATCTGGGTAGCCATAGCCACACCTTTTATTTGGAGGAAGTGAGATAAGTCTAAGGAGAAATTACTCAGTGAGGGAACAATTTCAGCCAGACGGAGGAGAGTGGTGGTGGATGGGGATTGTTCAGGCCTCTGTTTAAGGAAGAAGCGGAGAGCCCTCAGACCATCCCAGTGGGGGATGGAGGTATAGAGGGATTGAACATCCATGGTGAAGAGGAGGCGATTGGGGCCTGGGAACTGAAAATTGTTGATATGATGTAGTGCATCATGGGAATCGCAGATGTAGGTGGGAAGAGACTGGACGAGGGGAGAGAGAACAGAGTCAAGATAGGAAGGAATGAGTTCTGTGGGGCTGGAACAGGCTAACATGATCAATCTACCAGGACAGTCCTGTTTGTGGATTTTGGGGAGGAGGTAGAAGCAGGCTGTCTGAGGTTGGGAGGCTATAAGGTTGGAAGCTGTGGAAGGAAGATCTCCAGAGGAGATGAGGTCAATGACAGTCCTGGAAACAATGGCTTGATGTTCAGTGGTGGGGTCATGGTTCAGGGAGAGGTAGGAGGAAGTGTCTGCGAGTTGGCTCTCAGCCTCTGCGAGGTAGAGGTCAGTGCGCCAGACAACAACAGCACCACCCTTGTCTGCGGGTTTGATAACAAAGTCAGGGCTGGACCTGAGAGAACAGAATGCGGCAAGATCAGAAGGAGACAGGTTAGAGTGGGTGAGAGGAGCAGAGAAATTGAGAGGGCCAATGTCACGTCGACAGTTCTCAATGAAAAGATCAAGAGCAGATAAGAGGCCAGAAGGAGGGGTCCAGGTGGAAGGGGAATACTGGAGGCGGGTGAAAGGATCTGTTGAGCGGGGGGATCAGTCTACCATTTTCCCTGGAACAGAGGAGATTGAGGGGGGGCATGACTGAGGTGTATAAAATAATGAGGGGCATAGAAAGGGTAGATAAGAAGGAACTTTTCCTCTTGGTGGAGGGATCAATAACCAGGGGGCATAGATTTAAGGTAAGGGGCAGGAGGTTTAGAGGGGATGTGAGGAAGAATTTTTTCACCCAGAGAGTGGTGGGAATCTGGAACTCACTGCCTGAAAGGGTGTTAGAGGCAGAAACCCTCATAACATTTAAGAAGTATTTGGATGTGCACTTGCAATGCCATGGCTTACAAGCATATGGGCCTAGTGCTGGAAAATGGGATTAGAATAGTTAGGTACTTGTTTGACTGGCGCAGACTTGATGGGCTGAAGGGCCTTTTTCTGTGCTGTAGACCTCTATGACTCCTGCCCAAAGAAGTGAGCACAGACATGAAGGCGGCGGAAGAAGAGTTCAGCATCGTGCCGAGCCTGGAATTCATTGAGGTGAGGGCGTAAGGGTATGAAACTGAGCCCTTTCCTGAGCCCTGAACATTCAGCATCAGAGAGAGGAAGATCAGGGGGTATGGTGAATACATACATACATATGGTGAATGGGGCTGGGATTAGAAGACAGGATGGGGTCAGAGGGACGGGAAGGGGCGGAGGGTCCTGGATGGGCGTTGGTATCAATGCGTTGTTGGGGCTTGCGTTCCTTAGCAAAGTTTCTTGTTAAGGTGTCAGATGAGACGAAGATTAAAATGAAACTGGGGGCAAGGACAGCTTTGAGATAGGGTGAGTCGGTGCTGCTGGAGGGAGAGGTTGAGTGTGCTCATATGGCGGTGCATGGGTGTGGATCTCAGGATGCAGCGAGAACAGCAGCCCGAGGAGCGTTGTATGTCCTGGAGATACCTATAATCCTGGGAGGGATGGAACGTCAGTTGGAATGCATGTAATTCGGAGACGGAGACAGTCACTGAGGAAGGAAATGTGGCTGTGAAAGCGAGTTCAGAGAGGAATGGGACTATTTGGATAACACTTTCAAAGGACCAGCATAGGCACAATGGCCCGAATGGCCTCCTTTAGTGCTGTAAGATTCTATGATTCATACCATGGCAATGTGCTCTGAAGCATTATCCTGTTTTAACCTGACTTACCTGTTCATTTTACATGCCTGCTTCTCTTATCTGATCAATTTGCTATTAACAGTTCACTTACAGCCAGCAGGTTGGACTAGTTTTTCATACCCCTCTATATTACACAGACAACAGTTTGTAATTTGAGTGCTCTGCTCAAATTTCAGTTGAACAGTTTCTGCATGCAGCATGAACGACATTAGGCCAACATGATTGGTTTTTATTGCTCCTAAAGCTATTGTAGTACCAGGTCGGAGGAGCAATGTTGTAATTGTGTGTAAATTATTTAACAGTTTGTGCAGTAAGTCATTTTCCTGCAATAGTGATATCAGGAGTCAGTTTTAATCCTCCTGCTTGCCGGAGACCGCAGGTAGACAGCTAAAAGCCCCTGGCTGCCCAAACCTCCCCTTCTGTCCATCAACTAGCTGTCACTTTCTGGCTGTTTGAAGCTGACCTGCAGCACGTGGTTGAGATCTGGGAATTAAAATACACCAGGCCTCAAATGTAGGCCAGTGAGAATTTTGTACATTCACCCCCGCAACTACCCGCCTGAAATCTTCTCAGGCTTAAAGTGGACTGCAGTGTTCTGTTCTTCTGCAGTGAGCTTTAGATAGAATTATTCATTACATCCTAAAGAGTGACGAATCCCCAGGACCAGATCATCTCCATCCCAGGGTTTTAAAGGATGTAGATAAGAACATGCAGCTGTCATGTTCCCTAATTATAATCTTCCAAAATTGTCCTGATTTGGGAATGGAAAATTGCTCGTGTCAGTCTGCTGTGAAGGAAAGGTGAGAGACCGAAGCAAGGATATCATAGAGCAGTTAACCTAGCATCTGTTGTTGGGAAATCACTACAGTCTAAATTTAAAAATGGTGAGTAAAGACCTTGAACACTTCCAGCTGATCAGAGACAGCCAGCATGAATTTGTATAGTGTAGGTCATGATGAGTTAATTGGATTAATTAATTGAATTAACTGGGCTGATTTTGTGGGGGTGGTGGTTAATAGTGAGCGACCGGCATTCACTATCATTACCCATAAGACCATAAGACCATAAGACATAGGAGCAGAAATTAGGCCAATTGGCCCATCGAGTCTGCTCCGCCATTCAATCATGGCTGATAAGTATCTCAACCCCATTCTCCCGCCTTCTCCCTGTAACCTTTGATCCCCTTACCAATCAAGAACCTATCTATCTCGGTTTTAAATACACTCAATGACCTGGCCTTCACAGCCTTCTATGGCAATGAATTCCATAGATTCACCACTCTCTGGCTAAAGAAGTTGCTCCTCATCTCTGTTCTAAAAGGTCTTCCCTTTACTCTGAGGCTGTGCCCTCGGGTCCTAGTCTCTCCTACTAATGGAAACATCTTCCCCACGTCCACTCTATCCAGGCCTTTCAGTATTCTGTAAGTTTCAATCAGATCCCCCCTCATCCTCCTAAACTCCATCGAGTATAGACCCAGGGTCCTCAAACGTTCCTCATATGTTAAGCCTTTCATTCCTGGGATTGTTCTTGTGAACCTCCTCTGGACCCTCTCCAGGGCCAGAACGTCCTTCCTGAGATACGGGGCCCAAAATTGCTCACAATATTCTAAATGTGGTCTGACCAGAGCCTTATAAAGCCTCAGCTGCACATCCCTGCTTTTATATTCTAGTCCTCTCGAAATAAATACCAACATTGCATTTGCCTTCCTAACTACTGACTCAACCTGCAAGTTAACCTTAAGAGAATCCTGGACTAGGACTCCCAAGTCCCTTTGCACTTCAGATTTCTGAATTCTCTCCCCATTTAGAAAATAGTCTATGCCTCTATTCTTCCTACCAAAGTGCATGACCTCACACTTCCCCACATTGTATTCCATCTGCCACTTCTTTGCCCATTCTCCTAACCTGTCCAAATCCTTCTGCAGCCTCCCCACCTCCTCAATACTACCTGTCCCTCCACCTATCTTTGTATCATCTGCAAACTTAGCCAGAATGCCCTCAGTTCCTTCATCTAGATCATTAATGTATAAAGTGAAAAGTTGTGGTCCCAACACCGACCCCTGTGGAACTCCACTAGTCACCGGCCGCCATCCTGAGAAGGACCCCCTTATCCCCACTCTCTGCCTCCTGCCAGACAGCCAATCTTCTATCCATGCTAGTACCTTGCCTCTAACACCATGGGATCTTATCTTACTGAGCAGCCTTCTGTGCGGCACCTTGTCAAAGGCCTTCTGGAAGTCCAAGTAGATAACATCCATTGGCTCTCCTTTGTCTAACCTACTCATTACCTCCTCAAAGAATTCTAACAGATTTGTCAGGCATGACCTCCTCTTGATGAAACCACGCTGACTTTGCCCTATTTTACAATGCACTTCCAAGAATTCTGAAATCTCATCCTTAATAATGAACTCTAAAATCTTACCAACGACCGAGGTCAGGCTAATCGGCCTGTAATTCCCTGTCTTTTGCCTCACTCCCTTCTTAAACAGGGGGGTTACATTAGCGATTTTCCAGTCCTTTGGGACCCTCCTTGACTCAAGAGATTCCTGAAAGATCACCACTAACGCCTCCACTATCTCTTCAGCTATCTCCTTCAGAACTCTGGGGTGTAATCCATCAGGTCCAGGTGATTTATCCACCTTCAGACTTTTCAGTTTTCCTAGCACCTTCTCCTTGGTAATGGCCACCATACTCAACTCTGCCCCCCGACTCTCTTGAACTTTGGGGATGTCACTCGTGTCTTCCACTGTGAAGACTGACGCAAAGTACCTATTCAGTTCCTCCGCCATTTCTTTGTTCCCCAATACTACTTCTCCAGCGTCATTTTCCAGCGGCCCAATGTCCACTTTTGCCTTTCCCTTATCCTTTATATATCTAAAAAACTTTTGCAATCTTCTTTTATATTACTGGCTAGTTTACCCTCATATTTAATCTTCTCCCTCCTTATTTCTTTTTTAGTTGTCCTCTGTTGGTCTTTGTAGGCTTCCCAATCCCCTGGTTCCCCACTGATCTTCGCCGCATTGTATGCTTTCTCTTTAGCTTTTATGCTGTCCCTGACTCCCCTTGTCAGCTATTGTTGTCTCGTCCTCCCTTTAGTATGCTTCTTCTTCCTAGGGATGAACTCCCCTCTGAAACTGACCACAACTTCAGAATCTAGCCATCTCCATTTGAAAATCAGCAGCATTAATATTGCTGAATCCCCACCGCCAACACCCTGGGCCTGAAACCAGCCATATAAATACTGTGGATACAACTCAGAGACTGGGAGTTCTGTGGTGAGTGACTCATCTGCTGACACCCCACGCGTTGTTTTTCTCTCCCTCTCTTTTCAGATACTAAGCTTTAAGAGGATATTGGTAACCATGGTCTTCCATCTGCTTCTCTATGGTTATGCTTGGCAAGGTACTGCAGTGGTTTGCCATAGCTGCCTGCTGGTTTTGGCTGATGAGGAGACTCTCCCACTCTTATGCTATGTATGCTATAGACCTATTGGAAGGATTTTCAGGTTGATCCTCAACCTGTTTGGCCACATTATGAATGCACCTTCGATGTCCATCAAGTCCTGGAGTCGACTTGAACCTGGAGCATCTGGACCAGAGACAGGGACACTACGCCCTGCACCACAAGAACTCCTTCTGAGAAAATTTAAGAGGCACTTCCTACGACCTTGATCCCCTCCTGATCTAACTCCTTATTTGATATCTAACTTTCCTTGGCCCGCTGCTCACTGACTTCACCCATGGTCCTTTTTTTCATTCAGGCTCCCTCCTTTCATGCAGCAACCCTTCAAGTTTGCTGTCATCTCCTGTACCAGGTGGCCATCCCAGCTATGTGAAAAATGGCTCGACCCATTATTAAGTCAGATATCATTCGGGTATCTTAAAATGTAGGAAGTTGGTAGCCAAAATTGACCACTCCCCATCCCCTCCACTCCTTTTACCCCAATGTGGTGTTATGAAGGGTTTGATGTGGTTGTGGTTTCCATTAAATACTAGGATTTCACTAAAGATTTACCTGAACACAGGAGCCAAATGAATTAGCAACAATGGAAAGGTCTCCAGTATCAGTGGAAGTGGCAGCCATCAATTGCAATGATGAACTATAATTGGATCTAAGCAGCTCCCAGCTTTAAAGGTCAAAATAAGCTGCTCATCTATTTTGAAATCAACCACATTTTAGCTTCAAACATAAGATGCATTCACCAATTTTATACTCAAATGGGGAACTGTGCTCAAAGGGGGTATGGGTCAAAGAAAAAGTCATAGTACTGTGCATTTACCCTGTGTTATTTTCCCATGAGTGGTGTAATATTTAACTGTACCCAGTTTTGGACGCCTCAAGAGAGATCGATTGGCCTTGAAGGAGGTATAGTGCAGCTTCACCAAATGATACCAGGGCTCTGAGGGTTCAATTATAAGGATAGAATGCTTAAACTTAGCTTGTGTTCCCTTGAGTATAGAAAAGCAAGGTGCTTAAAATGTTAAAAGCAGCCAATTGGGTAAACACAGAGAAATGATTTCTTCTAATGGGGGAATCATGAACCAGGGGAAATAATCTAGGTCATTCAGGATCAAAATCAGGAATCTCTTGTTCACATACAGAATAGCAGAAATCTAGAATCTCTCCTCCAAAGGGAATGTTCATTGACAAGCTGAAAACCAGCTGAATTATGTAAACCCATACTCAGAGTTTCTTGAAAGCAGTTCAAGATTATAAGCTAGGCTTGATCTCATGGAAAATTGCATTTTTCAAAACTTAAAATATAATTTATTTTATTATCATTAGTATTTTATCCAAACATTGTCAGAGTTCTGAAAGTAAATCCATGCACTAATTCACATGCAGCATCATCCCTTTTGTAAGCTTTCTTGTAGTCCACCCTATCACAGACCTTTGCTTTGGTTCTTTCCCTCCTCTCCCACTTACATGCCTCTGGGCTTGCCAAAAACCTGTAAAATCTTTTTAACTTTCTACAGCTCTGAAGGAAGTTCATGACCTGAAACCCAGGTAAAGTGAACAGTTTTGGGAGTGGGTGGTTGGTGCCAATGTGTTCACCTCCTGCCTATATTGTGGCGCCCAGAACTATTCACAATACTCCAGCTGAGGTCTAACCAGTGTCTTATATAAGTTCATCATAACCTCCCTGCTCTTGTACTCTATGCCCTTATTAATGAAGCTTAGAATACCATATGCTTTAGAAACAGCTCTCCCTATCTGTCCTGCCACCTTTAGTGACTTATGTACATATACACCCTGCACACCCTTTAGAATAGTACCCTTTATTTTATTCTGTCTCTCCATGTTCTTTGTACCAAAGTGTATCTCCTCACACTTCTCTGCATTGAACTTCATCTGCCACCTATCTGCCCACTCCACCAATGTGCCAATGTCCTTTTGAAGTTCTATACTATCTTCCTCACAGTTTATAATTCTCCCAAGTGTTGTGTCATCTGCAAATTTTGAAATTGCCCCTTGCACATCAAGATCTAGGTTACTTATCTATATCAGAAAAAGCAAGGGTCCCAATACCGACCCCTGGGGAACTCCACTACAAACCTCCTTCGAGCCTGAAAAATACCCACTAACTGTTACTCTCTGTTTCCTATCCCTCAGCCAATTTTGTATCCATGTTGCTAATGTCCCTTTTATTCCATGACCTATGACTTTCCTCACAAGTCCGTTGTGTGGCACTGTATCAAACGCCTTTAGGAAGCCCATATACATCACATCAATGGCTTTGCCCTCATCAGCCTTCTCTGTTACCTCTTCAAAAAAACTCCAGCAAGTTAGTTAGACACGATTTTCCTTTAAAAAATCCATGCTGACTCTTCCGAATCAATCCACATTTTCCCATGTGACTATTAATTCTAACTCAAATAATTGTTTCTAGAGGTTTCCCCACCATTACAAGAATGGTTCCAGGGATGTGACACTTCAGTTATGAGGAAAGATTGGAGAAGCTGGGACTGTTTTCCTTGGAGAGGAGAAGGCTGAGAGGAGACTTGATAGAAGTTTTCAAAATAATGAGGAGTCTGGACAGAGTAGATAGGGAGAAACTGTTCCCGCTCGTAAACAGATCGAGAACCAGAGGGCACAGTTTTAAAGTGTTTTGCAAAAGAAGCAAATGCGAGGAGAGAAAAAAAAATTTCACACAGCGAGTAGTTAGGGTTTGGAATGCACTGCTTGGAATTGCAGTGGAGGCAGGTTCAATTGAGGCATTCAAGAGGGCACTGGATGATTATTTACATAGAAACAATGTGCAGGGTTATGGGGAAAAGGCAGGAGATTGCCACTAAGGTAAAATGCTCAGGGAGCTGGTGCAGATACAATTAGCTGAATGGCCTCCTTCTACACCATAACAATTCTGTGATTCTGTTATGAGGGTTGAAATTGACAGCGCTTCAAGAAGCCAGAAGCAACCCACCAATGTTCACCTTTAACTTTTGGCTGTGTGCTGCAAATTCCCATGGGAGAGGGGGATTGCCAGCTACAAAATGTAAAGTGCTCACAAACAGCTGTTTAACTGTGCATCTGAACTTTAACTGTGTGGACAGATTTCCCAAGCTTAGTGGAACTCACCAGTGAAATTGCAGGAGGAGGATTTGAGGGGGCTGAACAACTGACAGGCAAAATACCCTTTAAGTGCCGAGGTGCCTCACCTGCTTCCTTGCCTCAATGAAAAGTTTTTGCTGACAGGATGTGTTCTGAGAGGGTGCTTTAACTGCTTTGAAGGTGATTTCCAACCATTTTTTCTATTCTTTCATCGACGTGGGCATCACTGACGAGGCCAACATTTGTTGCCCATCCCAATTGCTCTTGAGAAAGTGGTGATGGGCCAGCTTCTTCATCTGCTGCAGTCCATCAGGCAGGTAAACCAAAAGTGCTACTGGAATGGGAGTTCCAGGATTTGATCCAGCGACAGTGAAAGAATGATGATATAGTTCCAATTCAGGATGGTGTGTTTCTTGAAGGGGAACTTGCAGGTGGTGGTGTTCCCATGCATCTGCTGCCCTATTCCTTCTCGGTGGTAGAGGTCATAGGTTTGCAAGATGCTATTGTAGGAGGCTTGGTGAGTTGTTGCAGTGCATCTTGTATATTATGCACACTATGTGTCAATGGTGGAGGGAGTGAGAGTTTAAGTTGGTAGATGGAGTGCCAATCAAGTGGGCTGCTTTGTCCTAGATGGTGTTGAGCTTCTTGAATGTTCTTGGAGCACTCATCCAGGCAAGTGGAGAGGTTTCCATCACACTCCTGACTTGTGACTTGTAGATGGTGGACAGGCTTTGGGGAGTCAGGAGGTGAGTTACTCACCTCAGAATTCCCAGCCTCTGACCTGCTCTTGTAGCCACAGTATTTATATGGCTGGTCCAGTTAAGTTTCTGGTTAATGGTAACCCCAGGATGTTGATAGTGGGGGATTCAGCAATGGTAATGTCATTGAGTGTCAAGTGGAGACTGTTAGATTCTCTATTGTTGGAGATGATTATTGTCTGGCATTTGTTGTGGTGCGAATGTTACTTGCCACTTATCAGCCCAAGCCTGATTGTTGTTCAAGTCTTACTGCATATGACAAAGACTGCTTCAGTATCTGAGGAATTGTGAATGGCACTGTGGAAGCATCAGTGAACATCCCACTTCTGACCTTATGATGGAAGGAAGGTCATTGATGAAGCAGCTGAAGATGGTTGGGCCTAGGACACTACCCTGAGGAACTCCTGCAGTGATGTCCGGGGACTGAGATCATTGACCTTCGACAATTACAATCACCTTCCTTTGTGCTGGATATGACTCCAGCAAATGGAAAGTTTCCCCCTGATTCCCATTGACTCAGTTGTGCTTGGGCTCCTTGATGTCACACTTGGTCAAATGCTGCCTTGATGTCAAGGGCAGTCACTCTCACCTCACCTCTGGAGTTCAGAACTTTTGGCCTTGTTTTCACCAAGGTTGTAATGAGGTCAGGAGCTGAGTGACTTTGACAGAACCCAAACTGAGTATCAGTGAGTGGGTTATTCCTGAGTAAATGCTGCTTAGTAGCACTGTCGATGACACCTTTCATCACTTTGCTGATGGTCAAGAGGAGGCTGATGGGGTGGTATTTGGCTGGATTGGATTTATCCTGCCACTTGTAGACAGGATATATGTGGGAAATTTTCCACATTACCATTGTTGTAGCTGTACTGGAACAGCTTTGCTAGTGCCGCAGCTAGTTCTAGAACTCAAGTCTTCAGTACTATTGCTGGGATGTTGTCAGGGCCCATAGAATTTGCAGTATCCAGTGCCTTCAGCTATTTCTTGATTTCATGTGGAGCAAATTGAATTGGCTGAAGACTGGCACCTGTGATTCTAGGAAGTTCAGGAGGAGGCCAAGATGAATCATCCACTCGGCACTTCTGGCTGAAGATGGTTGCAAATGCTTCCTTCTATCTTAGTAGTAGGTAGATGAATTAACGGCGCAAATAGATGTAAATGTGTATGATATGATTGCAATTACAAAGACATGGGGCAGGATTTTCCCGTCGGTGATTTGGGGGCGGGGCCCGCTCGCCGACAGGAAAATGACACGGGATGACATTGGGAGGAACCCCCGACGTCATCCTTTAAATTTTTAGGAAGGTGGGCGGACAGCGAAATCAGCTGTCCGCCCGCCGACCTGTCAATGGGCAATTAAGGCCATTGACAGGATAATTAAGATAGTTAAAGACCTGCCCGTCCAACCTTAAGGCTGGCGGGCAGGCCAGGAGCCCCAGCGGGCTTCTGATAAAACATGAAACTTCATCCGCTGGCAGGATGAGGTTTCATGTCCATTTTTAAAAAGTTTAATAAAGTTTATGTCATTTTTATTAACATGTCCCATCTCGTGTGACATTGTCACATGAGGGGGACATGTTAATAATATTTTTATTTTTCTATTTTTTCAGCTTTTTACACTGCCACTAATCTCCCTGAGACAGCACTTTGCCTCAGGGAGCAGTGCGCTCTTTGGCGCGCATGCGCGAAAGAGCGCACTTTGACAGCTGCGGAATCCCTCCCCCCCCTGCACAGGAAGTGCATAGCGCTTTCTGTTGGGCAGGCCGCTGGGCGGGCCTTAATTGGCCTGCCCACTCAAAATGGCGGCGGGCCCCATTTCGGTGGCGGGGGTCGGCTGTCCGCCTGCCGCTGAGCCGGTGGGGCCCGCATGCCCACCAAGGGCAAAATTCTGCCCATGGTTGCAGGGTGACCAAGGCTGGGAATGGAATATTCAAGGGTACTCGATATTTAGACGGACAGGTGAAAAAGAAAAGGAGGTGGTGCGGTGTTGCTATTTAAGGATGAAATAATGAGAGAGGATATTGGTTCAGAAAATCTAGATGTAGAATCAGTCTGGGTGGAGGTAAGAAGCAACAAGGGGTGGAAACCAGTAGTGGGAGTTGTCTCTTGGCCTCCAAACAGTAGTGGTAAGGTAGGGGACGGCATTAAACAGGAAATTAGACATCTACATATACACTGGGCAAACCAAATTAGCAATAATACTGTGGTGGATGAATTCATGGAGTGTGTACAAGATGGTTTTTTTAGACCAATACGATGAGGAACCGACTAGGGAACAGGCTATCCTAGATCTGAAACTAGGGTCCTAAATTTTAACAAAGGAAACTATGAAGGTATGAGGCATGAGTTGGCTGAGATAGATTGGGGAACTTCATTAAAAGGCATGACGGTGGTTAGGCAATGGATAATATTTAAGGAACGAATGTATGCAGTGTGACAGCTATACATTCCTTTCTGGTGCAAAAACACAACAGGAAAAGTGGACCATGGCTAACAAAAGAAATTAAGGATAGTATTAGATCCGAAGAGGAATCATATAAAGTTGCTAGAAAAAGGAGCAAGCCTGAGGATTGGGAGCAGTTTAGAATCAATTGAGGGCCAAGAGATTGAGCAATTAAACAATTACTTTAGTTCTGTGTTCACGGAAGAAGACACAAATAACTTTTCAGAAATACTAAGGAACCAACGGTCTAGTGAGAAGGAGGAATTGAAGGAACTTAGTATTACTAAAACAATAGTGCTGCAGAAATTAATGGGACTGAAAGCCAATAAACCCCCAGGGCCCAATAATCTACGTCCCAGAATATTAAAGGAGGTGGCCATGGGAATAATGGATGCATTGTTTGTCATCTTCCAAAATTCTGTAGATTCTGGAACAGTCCCTGCAGATTGGAGGGTGGCAAATGTAACCCCACTATTTAAAAAAGGAGGGAGGAAGAAAACAGCGAATTACAGACCAGTTAGCCTAACATCAGTGGTAGGGAAAACGCTAGAGTCTATTATAAAGGATGTGATAACAGGACACTTAGAAAATATCAATGGGATTTGACAAAGTCAACATGGATTTATGAAAGGGAAATCTACTGGTGTTTTTTGAGGACATTACTAGCAGAATAGATCAGGGAGAACCAGTGGATGTGGTGTATTTGGATTTTCAGAAAACTTTTGATAAAGTCCCACATAAGAGGTTAGTGTGCAAAATTAAAGCACGTGGGGTTGGGGGTAATATGTTGGCGTGGATTGAGAATTGGTTAGCAGAAGGAAACAGAGTGTAATAAACAGGTCCTTTTTGGACTGGCAGGCGGTGACTAGTGGGGTACCGCAGGGATCAGTGCTCGGGCCCCAGCTATTCACAATGTATATCAATGATTTGGATAAGGAAACCAAATGTAATATTTCCAAGTTTGCAGATGACACGAAACTTGTTGGGAATGTGAGTGATGAGGAGGGTGTTAAAAGGCTTCAAGGCAATTTAGACAGGTTGAATGAATGGGCAAGTACCTGGCAAATGCAGTATAACATGGATAGTGTGAAGTTATCCACTTCAGCAGGAAAAACAGAATTAGTTAAATGGTGACAGATTGGGAAATGTTGATGTATAAAGGGACCTGGGCGTCCTTGCACACCAATCACTGAAAGCAAGCATGCAGGTGCAGCAAGCAGTTAAGAAGGCAAATGGTATGTTGGTCTTCTTTGTGAGAGGACTTGAGTACAGGAGCAAGGATGTCTTATTGCAGTTATACAGGGCCTTGGTGAGACCACATCTGGAGTACTGTTTGCAGTTTTGGTCTCCTTACCTAAGAAAGAATATACTTGCTATAGAGGGAGTGCAGTGAAGGTTCACCAGACTGATTCCTGGGATGGCAGGATTGTCGTATGAAGAGAGATTGGGCCAACTAAGCCTGTGTTCACTGGATTTTAGAAGAATAAGAGGGGAACTCATTAATGCATATAAAATTCTGACAGGGATGGACAGACCGGATGCAGCAATGATGTTTCCTCTGGCTAGGGGGTCTAGAACAAGGGGTCACAGTCTCAGGATATGGGGTAGGCCACTTAGGACTGAGATGAGGAGAAACTTCTTCACTCAGAGGATGTGAACCTGTGGAATTCTCTACCACAGAAGGCTGTGGAGGCTGAGTCACTGAATATATTTAAGAAGGAAGTAGATTTCTAGACTCTAAACGCATCAAGGGGTATGGGGAGAGATTGGGAGAATGGCGTCGAGACAGGGGATCAGTCATGGCCATATTGAATGGCAGAGAAGACTCGAAGGGCCGAATGACCTACTCTTGCTTCTATTTTCCATGTTTCTATGCTTCAGCCTTGTCTTATTTTGCACTGATGTGCTGGGCTCCCAATTATTGAGGATAGGGTTATTTGTGGAGCCTCCTCCTCCTGCTTTTTGTTTAATTGTCCACCACAATTTAGCCCTGTGTATTGCATGCTGCTTCCGCTGTTTGGCATCCAAGTAGTCTTGTATTGTAGTTTCACCAGGCAGGCACCTCATTTTTAGGTACCGCTGATGCTGCTCCTGGCATTCCCTCCTGCACTCTTCATTGAACCAGGGTTGATCCCCTGGCTTGGTGATAATGATAGTCTGGGGGATATGCTGGGCCATGAGGTTGAAAACAACTTGGAGGCGATTTCCACTACTTTGGATTTTGGTGCATTTGATCTACACTTCCGAGTTGTCAAAACCTCAGTCCTGATGGACTTCATCCTAAGGTCTTAAAAGAAGTGTGTCGTAAGATAGTTGATGTACTGGTTTTAATTTTCCAAACTCCCTAGATCCGGGGAAGGTCCCATTAGATTGGAAGATTGCAAATGTAACTCCATTATTCAAAAAGGGAGGGAGACAGAAAGCAGGACACTACAGGCCAGTTAGCTTAACATCTGTAGTAGGGAAAATGTTAGAAGCTATTATTAAAGAAGTTATAGCAAGGCACTTGGATAAGCTCAAGGTCATCAGGCAGAGTCAACATGGTTTGGCGAAAGGGAAATTGTGTTTAACCAACTTATTGGAGTTCTTTGAGGAAGTAACATGTGCTGTGCATAAAGGGGAACCGGTGGATGTACTGTACTTAGATTTCCAGAAGGTATTTGATAAGGTGCCACATCAAAGGTTATTGCAGAAAATTAAAATTCATGGTATAGAGGGTAACATATTGGCATGGATAGAAGATTGGCTGGCTAACAGGAAGCAGAGAGCAGCCATAAATAGGTCTTTTTCAGGTTGGCAAGTTGTAATGAGAGGTGTGCCACAGGGATCAGTGCTGGGACCTCAACTGTTTACAACATATATAAATGTCTTGGATGAAGGGATGGATGGGATGGCTGCCAAATTTGCTGATGACAGAAAGATAGGTACGAAAGTAAGTTACGAAGAGGACATAAGGAGGCTACAAAAAGATATAGATAGGTTAAGTGAGTGGGCAAAGATCTGGCAAATGGAGTATAATGTGGGAAAATGGGCTATTGTCCATTTTGGCAGGAAGAATAAAAGAGAAGCATATTAACCAAATGGTGAGAGGTTGCAGAGCTCTGAGATTCAGAGGGATCTAGGTGCCCTAGTGCATGAATCACAAAAGGCTAGTATGCAAGTACAGCAAGTAATTAGGAAAGCTAACAGAATGTTATCATTTATTGTGAGGGGAATTGAACACAAAAGTAGGAAAGTTATGCTTCAGTTGTACAGGGCACTAGTGGGACCACATTTGGAGTACTGTGCACAGTATTGAACAAGGGTCATATGGACTCAAAATGTTAATTCTGTTTCTCTCTCCACAGATGCTGTCAGACCTGCTGAATTTTTCCAGCATTTTCTGTTTTTATTACAGTATTGGTCAACTTATTTAAAGAAGGATGTAAATGCATTGGAAGCAGTTCAGCGAGAGTTGTCTAGACTAATAACTGGAATGGGTGGGTTGTCTTATGAGGAAAGGTTGGACATACTAGGCTTGTATCTGCTGGAGTTTAGAAGAGTAAGAGGCGATTTGATTGAAACATATAAGATCCTGAAGGTCGGGACAGTGGATGTGGAGAGGATGTTTCCTCTTATGGAAAAATCATGAACTAGGGGTCACTGTTTAAAAATATGGGGTCTCCCATTTAAAACTGAGATGAGGTGAATTTTTTCACTGAGGGTCGTGAGTCTTTGGAACTCTCTCCCTGAAAAGGTGTTGGAAGGTCTTTGAATATTTTTAAGGCAGAAGTGGATAGATTCTTGGTAAGCAAGGGGTGATGGGTTATCAGGGGTAGGTGGGATACAGATTTAAGGTTACTATCAGACCAGCTACAATCATATTGAATGATGGAGCAGGCTTGAGGGGCTGAATCGCCTACTCCTGCTCCTTGTTCATATGTTTGCACCTATGTTCAACATGGATGCTGCCTGTGCTGTTTTACTTTGGGCCACAGATGAGGAACTAAATGAGTAGCAGCAGCATTAGCGGAAAGAGCAGCAGCAGCAACAGACTTCTCTTCAATCATCTGCTACTCCACAGGAGCGAGGGGATGAGCACAGAGCTCTGCCTCTCAGAAGGCTGTACACCCAACACTGGGTTTACAGGCAGAGGTTCAGCTTCCTGGGCATGCTCAAGTACCAGTGCCTTGGGAGGCTTGGGTAATTCGTCAGTTGGTCACTGATATTTTCAACTACCTGGATGAAGACCTAGGTGGATATGCATTGCCAGAGGTTTTAGCTTCTTTGCTTCTGTCTCCTTCCAGGATTCAACAGGAGATATTTGCAGAATCAGCTGCCCACAAATGCATTGTGCATGTGATCAATGCCATGTTCGCCAGGGCCAGGACTTAGGCACGCTTAGCAACTCATGAGGTTAGTCAGAACGAGCAGACGCTTTGCTTTTTGGCTCTGGCTGGCTTCCCATTGGTACAGGGAGTGATCAACTGTGCACACATGGCAAATCAAGATGTACGCCCCTATATCACACTGGGATCTTGATCAACAAGGGCTTCCATTCCACCAATGTGCAGCTCGCATATGCAACCACAAAGGGATTATCATGCATGTTTGTGCAAGATTACCAGGGAGCTGTCATCATCCTTTCATACTGCGCCAGTCCAGTCTCCCTGGACTCTTCATATCTTGAAGCAGAGTTAGCCAATGGCTCTTTAGCAAAAAGGCAACTCAGAGACGATGTGGTTGTTGACCCCCATGAGCAACCCAGCCTATGATGCCCTGAAGATTTACAATCAGAGCCACCTGATCACATGAGCTGTCACCCAGCAAGTAAGGCGGATACTGAAGATGTGCTTTAGGTGCCTGGGCAGATCTGGGGACATCCTTTAGCATGCACCAGGCTAGGTATCCAGAATTATAGTGGTGTGCTGCACCTTTCAAAATATAACACAACAGCAAAGACTGGAGCTCAAAGAGGAAGGAGTTATTGAGCACTCTGCCTCCTCCTCAGAGGAGGTGGAGGAGTAACATGAGGAGCAGGAGAATGAAGGATTTGATGTGGTGGGGACACCAGCAGCAGTGCACATGGCAGCCTGGGTTGTTCAAGATGCCCTAATTCTAGCACACTACAGTAAGACTGAAGCACTAAACCCATCTGGCAGCCAAATTCTGAAATGTTTTAACTACCCATTTCCCCCCTGACAGGAAGCAGTCCCACTATCAACAAAGCAGCCCTGTCACAGACACCCATGGCTCTTATTCCTTCACCACTATTCTGAAGGTCACTTGTCAGGCAGCTGGCAAAAATGGGCAATACAGAAAAAAGGAGTAGACAAAACATTTAAATTGTACAGAAAAGTTAAACAGAAACGTAATTATTATTTAAAAAAAAACACTTGTGCAAATATACATCTTTATTCTTCCATTTTCTACTACTCCTACATGGTGCAACCCATCTAGCTTTAGGGGTAGAGGCAGATTACTAATATCCCTTCCCTGAGATGCTCTTGGCCAACATCTTCTGGGCTTTGGAACCCAACAGGCCCGGCCAAAATCTGCCTCCCCCTGCACCTGAGTGGCCATTGGGACACATGGAGGGCTCTGGCTGAGGGACTGGGGGTGATGAGGGGGGTGGAGGGGGTGCGTGGGGGAGAAGCAGGCAGTGGGGGGGAGTGTGGCTGGTGGATAACAGGTGAGAAGTTGGAGTGCTTTCAGCACAGCCCCCACTTCCATGTCCTATTTCTCAATCTTCTCTCTCATGGCCCACCTGCACTTCCCTACTAGCAATGAGCTGGAAAGCGCTTTTCTGCTCATCATTGAATGACCAAGACTAGGTTTTCCTCCATCCTGTTTAAGGTTGCTTTCTGACTGTGGGAGGCGTAGGTGAGGGCCAGCATTCACTCTATTGTTTGATGCACCAGATGCTCCATGCAGGTGGTCACTCTTTACATGGACCTAGATATCGTCCAAAGGCCTTAGACATCATGGCACACATGTTAGAGGCAGAGCTTTGCAATCTTTCTCCAAGCTTGCACGACGCAGCTGGAAAGACTGACAGAAACTCACTCATTTTCTGCTGCTGCTCTTCTTCATCAATGGCCTCCAAGGCTCAAGATCTATGTCCAACTGAACGGAGCTTGGAGTGCCCTGTGCCCTCCGAGGGGGCTTTCCATTGCCCTCCCTGTCTCCACCACCTGTTCCTGCTCATCTGTGATGTGTGAGATACCATGTGAGAACCCAACTACCTATCTTGCTGGTCCCATCGAAGTCTGTGTATCTGAGTTGACATTCTGCTTGAGTTGAGCGAAGTTGTATCTTCAGAATGAGTAATCTCCTCCGAGAGGTCTTCATTTCCCTCCTGCACCAGCTCCTGTGTGCAGCTTGATGAGCCTGTGGGAGATGAAAGACAGGAATTAGAACTGTCAAGGTCAGAAGTTGTTAAGTCTTCAGTGTGCACATGATCATATTTCAATGGCTACGGGCATCATGTTAACATGAATGAGTATTGTATGCCCTGTAGCTGTGTGATGTTTAATCCTGTCACCAGGTAGCTGTGATAACCGCATCTCTCCATCACCAATGGCCAACATGCTGAGTATTTCCACCATTTTCTCTACCCAGTTCAGATTTCTAACAGTAGTAGCATTTTGCTTTTATACAAATTCACAACATTGTTTAAAAAAAAAATCTCCAGACAGCTATTTGTGTATTTGATTTTTGAAACTTAATTTTTTAACAGGTTTTATTTAGATGGTAGGTAGAACAGTTGGATAACAATTTGTGGATCTATTTTCAAATTATTTCGATTTTCAAAAGGCTTTCAATAAAGTCCCACACAGGAGGTTGGTAAATAAAATTAGAGCACATGAGGTTGAGGTAATATAGTGGCATGGATTGAGGATTGGTTAACAGGCAGAAAACAGAGAGAAGGAATAAATGGGTCATTCTCAGATTGGCAGGCTGTGACTAGTGGCATATCGCAAATATTAGTGCTTGGCTCCCAGCAATTCACAATCTAAATCAATGATTTGGATGTGGGATCCAAATGTAATATTTCCAAGCTTGCGGATGATACAAAACTAGGTGGAAATGTGAATTGTGAGGATGATGTAAAGAGGTTTCAAGGGGATTTGGACAGGCTTAATGAGTGGGCAAGAACATGGCAGATAGCAAATATTGTGAATAAGTGTCGGGTTATCCATTTTGATAGGAAGAATGGAGGTGCAGAGCATTTCTTAAATGGTATGAGATTGGGAAGTATTGATGTCCAAAGTGACCTGAGTATCCTTGTTAATGAGTCACTGAAAGCTAGCATGCGGATGCAGCAAACAACTAGGAAGGTAAATGGTATGTTGGCCTTTATCGCAAGAGGATTTAAGTACAGGAGTAAAGGTGTCTTGCTTCAATTGTATAGAACCTTGGTTAGACCATACCTGGAGCATTATGTTCAGTTTTGGTTCCCTTACATACTTAAGGAAGTGCAGCAGAGGTTCACCGGACTTTGGTTAGAGATGAAGGTCACAGCAGAAGAACATCAACTAGGCATCCCTGCAACTTGCAGGTAAAAGTCTCTCTCTCCTCTCTCTCTGGCTGGAGGCAAGTCAGCAAAGCCACAGTCAAAAAGGAAACAGGACAACTCCTTCAGCTAACCTGCAGAATCAGATGTCTCCAAGCCAACTGCTCAACTGCCAAAGGCAGCTCCACCAGAATCACCCGATTAAACGGCTGCAAAGTTTCGCCATCTACTCTTCATGAACATGCCAAAGACTGATTCGTATATCTTTAAAAACTTTTATTATTTGGGCTCAACTTCTCATTTTTCATCTGTGTGTATTTGTGTTGCGTTTTCATTACTTTTTCTTGAGATTCAGTAACTAATAAATTTACTCTTTCTTTGACTCAAAAAGACTGGTTAAATTGGCTCCTTCTAAAACATAAATATATTTGGGCTGGGAAAAGGTATCCACGAGGGAAGGGATCCCTTTTAAATTAAACCTTGTTGCGACTATCTGAGGGGGTTGAATAAATAAGGGGAGCCAGCTCATTCCTCCTCACCCAGGAGCACAACAAAATTGGGGTCCCGTTCAGGAAGTCAACAATTTGGGGTATCTCGTCTAGGATCATAACAAATTGGGGAACCTTGCCCAGGGACCTGTCGTAACATATGTTATTGTTTATTGCGAGGGGAATTGACTACAAGAATAGGGAGGTTATGCTTCAGTTATATAGGACATTGGTGAGACCACATCTGGAGTACTGTGTACAGTATTGGTCTCATTATTTAAGAAAGGATGTAAATGCATTGGAAGCAATTCAGAGAAGGTTTACTAGGCCAATACCAGGAATTGGGAGGCTGTCTTATGAGGAAAGGTTGGACAGGCTAGGCTTGTACCCACTGGAGTTTAGATGAGTAAGAGGTGGTTTGATTGAACCATATAAGATCCTGAGGGGTCTTGACAAGGTGGCTGTGAAGAGGATGTTTGCTCTTGTGGGAGAGTCTTGAACTAGGGGTCACTGTTTAAAAATAAGCATTTGGATGAGGAGAATTTTTTTCGCTGAGAGTTGTAAGCCTTTGGAACTCTCTCCCTCAAAAGGCAGTGGAATCGGAGCCTTTGACTATTTTTAAAGCCTCGGTAGATAGATTCTTGATAAACAAGGGAGTGAAAGGTTATTGGGGGGGGTAGACGGGAGGATACAATCAGATCAGCCTGATCTTGTTGAATGGCGGAGCAGGCTTGAGGGGCCAAGTGACCTACTCCTGCTCCTAATTTGTATGTTCATATGAATAATCCTTGGGATGGCAGGACTGTCCTATGAGGGGAGATTGAAGAGATTGAGCCTGCATTCTGCTGCCACTGTGTATCCGTGATAGAGGGAATGAATGTTGAATCTGGTGGATGGGGTGCCAATCAAGAGGGTTGCTTTGCCCTGGATGGTATCAAGCACCTTGAGTGTTGTTGGAGCTGCACTGATCCAGGCAAATTGCGGGGGGGTGTATTCCATCACACTCCTGATTTGTGCCTTGCAGATGGTGGACAGGCTTTGGGGAATCAGGAGGCGAGTTACTCTCTTCAGAATTCCTGGCCTCTGACCTGCTCGTGTACCACAGTATTTATATGGCTGGTCCAGTTCAGTTTCTGACCAATGGTAACCTGTAGAATGTTGATAGTGGGGGATTCAGTAATGGTAATGCCATTGAATGTCAAGAAGAAGATAGTTAGATTCTCTCTTGTTGGAAATGGTCATTGCCTGGCACTTGTGTGGCGTGAATCTCACTTGTCACTTATCAGTCCAAGTCTGAATGTTGTCCAAGTCTTGCTGCATATGGGCGTGGACTGCTTCAGTAACAGGGTCTCAGTTGAAGGTACATATTTCAGGCCTAAGAAATGTGGCTGATGAGACTTTAGACCGTCTCTAAGTGTGCACATTATATTTGCTGTGTAGTCCCTCAGAGTTGTGGGTTAATATATTTAGAAAACGATTTGCGTGTTTTGGCTGGGTAGTGATATTCCTGCTGTGGATCTGACAGACGCGTTTTTTTTTTCTACATTAGAACATACGAATTAGGAGCAGGAGTAGGCCCGGCCCCTCAAGTCTGCTCCGCTATTCAATAAGATCACGGCTGATCCGACTGTGGCCTGAACTGCACTTTCCTACCTGCCACGCATAACCCTTGACCCAAAAATTTGCCTTGAATGTATTCAATCACTGAGCTCCACTGCTTGCTAGGGAAGAAACACTAGCAGCCCTCTAAAAGAATAAATTTCTCCCCACCTCCGTCTTAAATGGGAGATTTTGAAACTGTGCCCTTGTTCTAGATTCCCCCAGGAGGGGAAACATCCTCTCAGCATCTACCCTGTCAAGGCCCCTCAGAATCTCATATGTTTCAAATAGATCACCTCTCATTCTTCTAAACTCTAACTAATATAGGCCCAATTTGCTGAATCTTTCCTCGTAACACAAACCGCTCATCCCAGAAATCGGCCGAGTGAACCTTTTCTGTCCCACCTCAGTTAAGGTGACCAAAAGTGTACACAGTACTTTAAGTGTGACCTGAGATCATAGTTGAGAATATCAGGTAAAGCTGCATATATCTAGATGTAAGAGGTCAGATTTAGTGATTTCAAATGTGGATTTCACTTGGGATCAGAGGATTGCAAGGCTAATAAACAATGATGCAACCACTTGTGACATTTTAAGCCCCATGATATGCCTTTTCTGAGAATGGGGGCTGGAGATTTGCCATTTTACATTGTGCAAGGATTAAGACCTTCAGAAGCGAGTAATCTTTTCTCTAAAGCTCAATGGAACAGGTGGGCAGTTTCCTGAGAGTGAGTAATAACATGCTAGAGCAGGCTGAACTGAGGAACTGCGAGAACAGGAACTGCACTCACAGAAGCAGAACATGCAGAAAGGCCAGCTCTGGCTTGAAATAAACAGAAGGGCTGGTGGGTATAATTTTAAACTAGCAAACACATTTTACCTTCATCTGGACCATAAGGTAATTCATGTAGAAAGTATGGAGGGTTTGATGACAAAAGTCCCATCGAAGGTAAATGTACGGATCTCCAGCAAACAATTGAAATTGGTAATAAGAACAGAAAATGCTGGAAATATTCAGCAGTTTAGGTAGCACCTGTCGAAAGACAGAAACATAGAAACATGGAAAATAGGAGCAGGAGTAGGTCATTCGGCCCTTCAGCCTGCTCCGCCATTCATTATGATCATGGCTGATCATCCAACTCAATAGCCTGCTCCCACTTTCTCCCCATACCCTATGATCCCTTTCGCCCCAAGACCTATATCTAACTCCTTCTTGAAAGTATACAATGTTTTGGCCTCAACTACTTTCTGTGGTAGCGAATTCCACAGGCTCACCACTCTCTGGGTGAAGAAATTTCTCCTCCCTCAGTCCTAAATGATCTACCCTGTATCCTCAGACTGTGACCCCTGGTTCTGGACTTCCCCATCATTGGGAACATCCTTCCTGCATCTATCCTGTCTAGTCCTGTTAGAATTTTATAAGTTTCTATGAGATCCCCCCTCATTCTTCTGAACTCCAGCAAATATAATCCTAACCGACTCAATCTCTCCTCATATGTCAGTCCCGCTATTCCAGGAATCAGCCTGCTAAACCTTCACTAACACTCCCTCTATAGCAAGAACATCCTTTCTCAGATAAGGAGACCAAAACTGCACACAATATTCCAAGTGTGGTCTCACCAAGGCCCTGTATAATTGCAGCAAGACATCCCTGCTCCTGAACTCGAGTCATCTGGCTAGGAAGGCCAACATACCATTTGCCTTCTTAACCGCCTGCTGCACCTGCATGCTTACCTTCAGCGACTGGTGTACGAGGACACCCAGGTCTCATTACACATTCCCCTCTCTCAATTTATAGCCATTCAGATAATAATCTGCCTTCCTGTTTTTGTTACCAAAGTGGATAACCTCACATTTATCCACATTATACTGCATCTGCCATGCATTTGCCCACTCACTCAGCTTGTCCAAATAGTGTCTCTGCACCCTCCTCACAGCTCACCCTCCCACCCAGCTTTGCGTCATCTGCAAATTTGGAGATATTACATTTAGCTCCTGCATCTAAATCATTAATCTATATTGTGAGTAGCTGGGGTCCCAGCATCAATCCCTGCGGTACCCCACTAGTCACTGCCTGCCATTCGGAAAAAGACCCGTTTATTCCTAATCTTTGTTTCCTGTCTGCCAACCAATTTTCTTTCCATCTCAATACACTACTCCCAATCCCATGTGCTTTAATTTTACATGCTAATCTCTTATGTGGGACTTTGTCGAAAGCCTTCTGAAAGTCCAAATAAACCACATCCACTGGCTCCCGCTCATCAACTCTACTAGTTGCATTCTCAAAAAATTCCAGTAAATTTGTCAAACATGATTTCCCTTTTGTAAATCCATGCCGACTCTGTCTGATTCTGTCACTGTTTTCCAAATGCTCAGCTATTAAATCTTTTATAATGGACTCTAGAATTTTCCCCACTACCGACGTCAGGCTGACTGGTCTATAATTCCCTGCTTTCTCTCTACCTCCCTTTTTAAATAGTGGGTTTACATTAGCTACCCTCCAATCTGTAGGAACTGTTCCAGAGTCTATAGGATCTCGGAAGATGACCACCAATGCATCCACTATTTCTAGGAACATTTCCTTAAGTACTTTGGGATGTGGATTATCAGGCCCTGGGGATTTATCGGCCTTCAATGACGTCAATTTCTCCAGCACCATTTCCCTACTAATACTGATTTCTTTCAGTTCCTCCTTTTCACTAAACCCTGTGTTTCCCAACATTTCTGGTATGTTATTTGCATCCTCCTTTGTGAAGACAGAACCAAAGTATGTATTTAGTTGGTCAGCCATTTCTTTGGTCCTCATTATAATTTCCCCTGTTTCTGACTGTAAGGGACCTACATTTGTCTTCACCAATCTTTTTCTCTTCACATATCTGTAGCAACTTTTACAGTCAGTTTTTATGTTCCCCGCAAGCTTACTCTTGTACTCTATTTTTCCCATCTTAATCAATCCCGTGGTCCTCCTTTGCTGAATTCTAAAGTGCTCACAATCCTCAGGTCTGTTGTTTTTTCTGGCAAATTTGTATGCCTCTTCCTTGGATCTAATACTATCTCTAATTTCCCTAGTAAGCCATGGTTTGGCCACCTTTCCTATTTTACTTTTGCGCCAGACAGGAATAAACAATTGTTGCAGTTCACCCATGCGCTCTTTGAACGTTTGCCATTACCTATCCACCATCATCCCTTTAAGTAACGTTTTCCAATCCATCATAGCCAACTCACGCCTCATACCATCGTAGTTTCCTTTATTAAGATTCAGGACCCTAATCTCAGAGTCAACTACCTCACTCCCCATCATGATGAAGAATTCTATCATATTATGGTTGCTCATTCCTAAGGGGCCTCGCACAACTAGATTGCCAATTATTCCTTTCTTATTACACAATACCCAGTCTAGGATGGCCTGTTCTCTAGTTGGTTCCTTAATGTATTGGTCCAGAAAATCATCCCGTGTACACTCCAGGAATTCCTCCTCTACGGTATTGTTACTAATTTGATTTGCCCAATCTATATGCAGATTAAAGTCACCCACAATTACAGATGCTCCTTTATTGCATGCATTTCTAATTTCCTGTTTAATGCCATTCCCAACATCACTGCTACAGTTTATGTGGCTATATACAACCCCCACTAACGTTTTTTGCCCCTTAGTGTTTCTCAGCTCTACCCATACAGATTCCACATTGTCAGAGCTAATACCTTTCCTCACTATTGCGTTAATTTCATCTTTAACCAGCAATGCAACTCCACCACCTTTTCCTTTTTGCCTGTCCTTCCTAAGTACTGAATACCCCTGGTTGTTCAGTTCCCATCCCTGGTCACCCTGTAGCCATGTCTCCGTAATCCCGACTATATCTTACCTGTTTACATCTATTTACGCGGTTAATTCATCCACTTTATTGCGAATGCTCCTCAGGTTAAGGCACAAAGCCTTAAGGCTTGTCTTTTTAACATTACTTGTCGCATTCCCACTATTTTTCACTGAGGCCCTGTTTGATTCCTGTCCTTGATTTCTCTGCCTATCACTTTTCTTATTCCCTTTTCTGTCTTTTGTTCTTGTCCTTGATTCCCCCTCCTCTGACTCCTTGCACAGGTTCCCATCCCCCTGCTATTTTAGTTTAAACCCTCCCCAACCACTCTAGCAAATATTCCCCCTAGGACATCAGTCCCGGTCCTGCCCAGGTGTAACCCGTCCAGTTTGCACTGGTCCCATCTCCCCCAGAACCAGTCCCAATGTCCCAGGAATCTGAAGCCCTACCCCTCACACCATCTCTTCCGCCACGTATTCATCCGATATATCCTGCTATTTCTACTCTGACTAGCACGTGACACTGGTAGTAATCCTGAGATCACTACCTTTTGAGGTCCTACTTTTCAACTTACTTCCTAACCCCCTATATTCTGCTTTTGGGACCTCATCCCTTTTTTTATCTATGTCGTTTGTACCAATATGTACCACGACCACTGGCTGTTCACCCTCCCCCTTCAGAATGTCCTCTAGCCGCTCTGAGACATCCTCGATCCTAGCACCAGGGAGGCAACATACCATCCTGGAGTCTCATTTGCGGCCACAGAAACGCCTATCTATTCCCCTTACAATTGAATCCCCTATAACTATTGCATTCTCACACTTTTTACTCCTCCCCTATGCAGCAGAGCCAACCATGGTGCAATGAATTTGGCTGTTGCTGCTTTCCCCTGAGAGGCCATTCCCCCCAACAGTATCCAAAGCGGTATATCTATTTTGCAGGGGAATAGCCACAGGAGATTCCTGCACTGCCTGCCTAGTCCTCTTGCTCTGCCTGGTGGTCACCCATTCCCTTCCTGCCTGTGGACTCTTAGCCTGAAGTGTGACCACCTCTCTGTATGTGCTATCCACTATACTCTCCGCCTCATGGATGATCCACAGTGTCCCCAGCCGCCGCTCCAGCTCCGAAACCCGGGCTTCCAGGAGCTGCAGCTGGAGACACTTCCTGCACATATGCTGACCCTTGGCACTGGAAATGTTCCCAGCTTCCACATAGAGCAGGAGGAGCACAACATGGCTTTGAGCTCTCCTGCCATGACTTACCCCTTTAAATTAAATTAAACCCCAGAATAAACAAGCTGAACATTAACTCCTGAAAGCAGGTGGCTTGGGGTCATGTCAGAGGTTAAAATTAAAAAAATCCAAAACAGGGAGACAACCGCTCTCGAACCCGCCCACCTTAACAGGGGCAGGGGGTCAAGGGTGAGATGACCAATCCACTTGCAGAAGGTTGGTTGGTGATTTAAATATCACAATGAGAATGCCTGCCATAATTTTTACAGCCATTCTATTTTAACTCATGTTGCCCAGGTTTCCTAAGCATAAGAAGGGAGGTGAGAATGGCTTAATCCATGAGGTTAGTGTCTTTGCAGCACAGCTTGTGGTCCAGCAGGAGCAGGAATGTTTAATTCAGGCCCAACAAGCTACCCAGCAAACCCCTCACCCTGATCTGTCTGTTCCACTGAGCACCGGCAGACACACTAATGGCCACCATCAGCTTCACCCCCACCATCAGACCCCTCCTGACTACTATCAGGCCTCTGATCACCATCTTTTCCCGCAACCATCACTGGACATCTTCGACCACCATCTGCTCCTCACCCACAACCCCCTCCCACACCCCCATCGTCATCTGGTCCCTTCTACCCATGATCGAGCCACCTGCTTTGTGATTGAGACTCTAGTTCTGTGATCAGGACCACACCCCCAGCAAACGCAGAACCCCAGCACTAATCCTACTTGCTCCCCTTGGCTGCAGGCACGTGGTGCAGGCATTGTTGCCTGACAGGCTGCCAGTTGTCAAGAAACTGACAGAAGTACATTTAAAGGGAAACTTCTTTTTCTGGGTTTTCAACCACTCCCCCCACCTCCCTCCCCCCCACCCACCCTCCTTCCCCACCCCCCACACCTTGCCCCCCTGCATGGGCTGCAGTTCCAGGCTAAAATTCAGGCCTGTATTTTCAGGTCGATGGTCTTTCATTCAACGTTGATGTCACTATTGCCATTAATTTAATTCCAGTAGTATGGACAGATGGACTGTGCTGGTTCTAGAAGGAGACCCGCTACCAGTTTCTCCACCAGGGATGGGCAATGAATGCCAACTTTTCCAGCAATGCCCATGTTCTGACAGTGAAATCTATTAAAGTTTGCTTTATGGCATGTGCAACTCTATTGCTATCCAAATGCTTTTGCATTACTGCTTTGACCTTCCTTATCCCTTTCTATCAAATCTATTAAGTGGAGACGACGGAATTCATTCTTCACGACTTTAAGTTCGATTGGTGTTTAATAATTTGGAGAGGTCCAGCTTTAAGACGTTCCTTGTGTGCAGGCCAGAACATAACTAATCTTTAACATACAAAGGCTGATCTTAAACTTTAGGCAGTAGTAAGAAACATGCAGCAACCTATCTCATTATTCACCCTGCCTGACTTTCACAGTGGGAGTTAATTGGGTGTCAAGC
The DNA here is from genome assembly GCF_964194155.1 of Cetorhinus maximus. Classification (NCBI taxonomy): domain Eukaryota; kingdom Metazoa; phylum Chordata; class Chondrichthyes; order Lamniformes; family Cetorhinidae; genus Cetorhinus; species Cetorhinus maximus. The sequence goes on along the minus strand of NC_135880.1, from coordinate 30,282,725 downwards.
ACACCCTGGTGCACATCATAAACACTGGTTTATTTTGCACATTGGCTTTTCGACAGATCTTCAATTGCATAGGTCAGAACTTTTAGCTCGTCAGACAGGCACATGCCCGACCCGACCGAGCGTAAAATGACGCATGATAATGATGTTGGGTGAGCGTCCCAATGTCATTGCACACTCGTGCGATATTTCAGTCTTAAGGCGAAGGCCAACAATTAAAAGGCTTATTAAGGCCATTAAAAAGGTAATTGAAATAAATTTTTCGCAGCCCATCCAACCGTATGGTTGCATTGTTTAGGAAACCTTATATACGGGCAGGATGAGGTTTCCAACGGCTATTAAAAATTAAATAAAAATTAAAACATTTCATTAATAACATGTCCCTGCTCATGTGACAGAGTCAGGGGACATGTTTTATAACATTTTAAAAATCTTTAATTGTAATGTTTTAAATTCTTCATCTCCCTGAGGCAGCTCTGTGCCTCAGGGAACTATTCCAGCATGCACCAGCACCCAATGCATGAACTTGCGCTCTCCCCTCCCTCCTCACCCCCTACACAGGCAGCGCTGAGCACTGCCGCGCGCGACTCATGCTGGACTGGCCTTCATTGGCCCACCAGTGTAAAATCGCGGTCCGGCCCTGATCGTGGGTGGCGGTAGGCTTCCCAACCGCCCCCGCCGAGCCAGCCCAAAGATCCTCCCCATAGTTTTTAGTTTAGTTGTGGGATTTGGGTGCACTCTGAGCAGGAGCAAGGAATGCTGGTGGACAACCAACAATAATGTACATTGATCTGGCATCTTTAAACATAATAAAGCATCCCAAAATTAGGTTCACAATTCCCAGTGATTCATAGTGGAGTGGACACCTGATGGCTTCCCAGATTATGGGCCACAATCACACACGTAGCACGGATGAATCCAATTCCATCACACCTTGCGACATACCACAAAATGTTTCAGGCTGGCAAAAATCATCAGTGAATTTACTCAGGAAACCCCTACTTAGACCCAGGGTCTAATGTACCCCCTACCCAAGCAAGCCCTAGCCCTGTAGCTATTGAAAAGCCACCCACATATGGCTGATCTGGAGCTAGAGACCTACCAATGAGCCCTCCTAAAAGTGATGTGGTGCTGCCTGTGAAGCCTGGCGCTAATGACTGTGAGTGCTGACCGAAGCAAGGTGGGCAAACAAACCTTGAAGTCCCAAGCAAAGTGCAGCCCACCAGGTGCATGTTGCTTATGTGCTGTTGTGAATCACGTTGGCGTGTTTTCCCGCCGACGTGGGCGGACGATCCAACAGTGGGGGATGAGTCCAGTGGGCTGGCCTTAAAATGATATGCTGATGTATTATAATGAGGTTCCCGACACCTGATGGTGGGAGACGCGGCCCGCCATCGGTGGGCTGAGCGGACGATTGCAAACTGGCTTCACAACGCCATGAAATCGATCGCGCCATATTGTCTGCTCATGCCACCGAACATGCCCGACACCGGCGGGCACAGAAAATCCCAGCCTTCAGCTAAAATATGTTTAATGTGCTAAGGAATGAAGGAATTTGCATTTTAATTACCTCCTCTACATACCCTTGCCCTTTGATTGAAATATAAAATAAATGTAAAGGGAAATTATTTCTGGCAACCACTTCACAGCACACAGATTAAGTGCAAAGAGTGAAAATATCCCCATGCTCAGCATTATCTGGCCCAAATCCAACACTAATGCTCCAAGTATCAAAACAACCACTTGTGGCCTCATTGTTCAGGTTAGAAATATGTTCATATTTTAAGGGGGCTGTACCTTCAGGTATCTGTAGGGAATGTATAAAGAGTGAGTATGCTGGAGAAAGATTGAAATCCAATCGTGAAACAATGCTCACAAATAACATCACATTTTAAGTCAAAATGAAATGGGCCACCAAACTTGCCAACCCATTCACAGCCATCAACCTTTCCTCACAAATTGGGTGGCTGCTTCTACAGGAAATTCTGACTTGCATGTTTCTTATGCCAGCAATTTCCTGGGGTGGGGGCAGGGCGGGGGGGGCAGGTTCTCCCACACCACCAGTGTAACTTTTGGTGGTCAACAGGATTTCAGTCAGTCCCCTCTGCTAAGGTGACAATGGCAGAGAAGCCCTGAGGAAATTCGACCCCCATTTGTTTCTAACTCTGGTGGGTTACTGCACAGAATCTTATTTCACAGTTAATAAACCCGAGCTATAAATCATTGCAATGGTTCCGTTTGTTTATACTCAATGTCATTTGATCCAGTCTGGTTTGTAGAAACCTGTCTAATCACACTGCCTTGCATGTTGGCATAATGCTTCTTTGCTGTTTTTTTTGAAGATCCGATGTCTTAAATCATTGGGCAAATTCAATCGCCCGTAAGCACACCTGAATAGCACTGCACATTTGAATGTAAATAAACTTTGTGGTAAAGCTTATAGTGTGGTGAGGTCTGACTCCTACTGGTGCATGTACCTGGGGATAACCTTATGAGCAGGTTTGTTGTTTGCTTTTCTGGTGTTTAATCAGATCTTCCAGCTTTACTGTGCCAATCAAGGGTACAGCACAGCTTGGGTGATGGATACATTCATAGGCTCCATCAATACTTCTCTTCAGCAGCTGATAGAAGACTGGATAGATGACTTTGACAATTTCTCTTCCCCAAGCTTCAGCGCAATAGTTCTCTGAAATACTTGTCTAAAAACCATTGACCCCATATCTGGTCCAAAACGCAATCTATTCAGGCTCAGTGTTTGGGATAGGTGTATCGATTGAGCCATTGTACATAGCCCTGGAACAGATGTGTTTAATAACACACTCATTTTGACTGCTTGGGAACAAGATCCTGCTTCCCTGGTGTTACTTGGATGACTATGTGTCTTCCTTTCCCCTCACCCAACTCCAGCCCTGAAATTCATCCCCCCCCCCTCCCACCACCCCCATCCACCCCGCACCCCTGCCGATGCAGATGCAGAGGCGTTCCAGGATATGGTGTTACAGAAAATGCTGGGGATGCTCAGCAGGTCTGGCAGCATCTGTGGTGTTAGAAACAGAGTTAATGCTTCAAGTCAAAGACCCTTCTTCATTCATGACAGGAACCCCAGTATCAATTACTTTGTATAAAGCTGGCAGTGGGAACAAGGGTGTGATTCCTGTCAGCATTAGGCCTGATGTGGTCGGGTGTTGGGGCACAGGAGATGTGGAAGCTTTGGGAATGGAGTGCATCTTTCTCATTTAGAGGATTGCATAGTGAAGGGAATAGACGGGTTGTAATGAAGGGACTTGCGATGGCAGCTACAGGATGAGGAAAAAAAAGAAAGTGTGATTTTCTTTTCTGAGGCTGATGTTGGAGTCTGCTGTCAGAAAGAACGGAAAGATGGAATGCTGTTGTTGGAATATCTGGGAAGAAACCAAAGTCAGTAACAGACCATATGCGAGAAGGATGCTGTGGGTGGCACCTACATAACTCCAAGGACTCATTTGTGGTGTTGGAAGACTTCATAAGGTCAATAAAGGTAAGTGAGTTTTCTGCTGAATAATAGGGAGGTGAAACACAGGACTGAAATACTGAGAAGCCAATAGGTATTCTCTAATCTAATGTTCAATCTGTGCCATATGGGATGTCTTAGGGCACTTTGCCCCTTTCCACAATTCTCTCCAAACATGCACAATGGTTTGTGGACATTCCAGCCCAACTTGGCTCTGTCTACAAATCAGCTACATCCACAAGGGACCTCAGGCTTGCTCTCTGTTTATGGCCAGGCTGTCCACATCCAAATCTGTACCTTGTCTTTGTAACCAAATGTCCCTTTGTCCATTCGCAGGTGCCTTTTGGCTGTCACTCTTACCCTCAAGTCTGGGTCCATCTCTTGTTTCTTGTTCTCTTGCCCACTCGCAGGTCTTTCTTTCCTATCTCTTCCCTTTCTGTTATCCGGGGATAACATTTTTCTCCTCTTGGATGGTTTGCTTGCCCCAATCCCTACCCCAAAGCATCTGTGCTCATTTATGTTTCTACTTTCCTGTCTCTGTCCAAGGTTTGCATTGGCCTTCAATAAGCCCACAGATAACTTCTGTTCCTCTCTTGATATTCTCTAAAAGGATAATCAAGGCACTCATCATTACCCCCTCATGAGCTGCAGCTCTAACTGCTCCATCCTTCTCACCCAGTGTGCCTGCTAGAATCTGACCTCAATAACCTGCTTTTGGCGTTTCACTGACCCAGCACTGCCCACCCCTTGGACTTTTCCAGAAATTATCGCCACTCTCCATCCTTGGGGATTTCAGTCTCCATCTCAGTTACTGCCATCCTGTGGCGCTTAAACCTATCCCTCCACATAACCTCTCCTACCTTCATTTATGGTCCTGCCTTGATCTTGCCATCCTCTATGGCCTTGCTAATCCATTAGTCTCGATCATAGACAATAGTAACTCCAATTATTTGTTCTGTCCTTAACCACCTACATCCCTTATACCCCTCCCCCCTTCAGATTCCATTTTCTTCTGCATCTGTCCCTGGAAAAACCATTGTTGTTTTTCCTTCCTCACTTTAGAAGCACTGTAACTTACATCATTCATTCCAATTGTCTCACATCATGTAATGCAGTGCATACTAACATGTGGAAGGCTCACATGTCTATATTCCCACATCAACGGTGACATTGTTGATCCCTTGGAATCTTCCGGAATACCTAACATCAGTCCCTTCCTGAATGCAAAGTTATGAATCAGAGCAACTTGAATATACAGCCAATTCAGAACAGATGGCAATCTCTTCAACCTAAGACGGTTGAAATCCTCAACTACGGTATCAGAGATGATGTAATGGGAATTGCTGTTTGCTGATGACTATGCCTCGTGTCACACTGTGAGCGTGGCCTTTAAAGTTTCATGGACTTTGGCACAGCAGCAATCAATGAGTGGCTGTCATCACAAGATTTATCCTTGTCTTTATCAGGATTGGCCATGATAGGGATGTACACACTGATGAGAGTTGCTTGCCTGTTGCTGTGCGGGGGAGTTTAAGTGCTATCAGAGGATCATTAACACCCTTGGGAAGACAAGTCAACTTACTGACAGGATGTTTCATGACAGCGAAGCCTACACCAGCTTCAGGCCGTTCTTCTTTTCCCCAGCCGCCCCAAAAGAATGTGTAACCTGCACCGATTTCCTTGAGTTGATCTTCCTCAAGTAGATGAGTCTCACTGAGGGTGGCGATCTGGACATTGTACCTAGACGATTTCTCAACCGACAAGAGCAGCTTTCTTCTCTCAGGTTTGTCGGCTGTGACATGTGCACCTTTCATGCACCAATGGTGATCGGTGTCAACTTCACCCTCTGTGAGATTGACTTATGATTGGATAGCTGGAATCCCTGCCAGCTGTGGTTTGCTGGCCAGGGAAGCGAAACAGACAATGATTAGGTGGTGGATTTGGTGCCAATCAAGAGGGCTGCTTTCTCCTGGATGGTGTCGAGCTTCTTGAGTGTTGTTGGGGTTACACTCGTCCAGTGAATCCACACCTGCTGCTACATCTCCTCCAATCATCATAGGACTTGTGAAGATAGATAATGGATGACAGATGATAGAAAGATGGTGAACATGACTTGCTCGTGTGGGATGGTTGTGCATTGTCAACCTCGCTCTCTTATCTTGCTCTACCTTGGTCCAGTGGCAAGATAAACCTGAACGGTTGGAGATAGATCAGGATGCAGTGGGTGACCAGGATATCTTCCATTTCTTGTTGAACTCTACATGTTCCATAACACGGTGCTGACCCACCTTAAAGACCGTTGGACTTTAGATTAGTCTTGTCGCCCAGTCTGCTGGAATCAGTCTTCGCAAACCAGAGTAGCCCAATCTCTAAGCCTCTCAGAGTAGGAGACCCAATGGTTCCCGTCACCTGGTTTGGCCCGCCCGTTGAAATGGATTATCAGGTTTAGCCACCGTCACATGCTTTCTGCTACTTGGAGCCACAGGTGAGAGCTGGGTGAAGGTGGGGATCAATACAGGTTGAACCATTCCAAAGAGTGTGGCAAGCCCCCACCTGTGAGAAGTGCTACCCCTGCCTTATATCCCTTTACACATACAGCAAAGGCAAAGGCCATTGGGCCCATCGTGCCTCTATTAGCTCCTTGAAAGGGCTATCCAATTAATTCCACACCTCTGCTCTTGGATAACCCAGCAATTTTTCCCCCCCCATTTAAGTATTTATCCAATTCCATTTTGAAAGTCATAATTGAATCTGCTTCTACCACCATTTCAGGCAGCAAATTCCTTATAATCATAAACTGCTGCATACAATTATTGTCCTCATCCTCGCTTTTGTTTTATTGCCAATTACCTCAATTTGTGTTCTGTGGTTACAAACCCTCCTACCAGTGAAAATAGTTTCTGTCTATTTATTCTATCAAAACCCCATCTAATTTTGTACACCTCTGTTAACTCTCCCCTTTAAAGTCTTTGCTCCAAGGGGAACAATCCCAGTTTCTCTAGTCTATCAACTTAACTGAAGTCCTTCGCCCTGGTACCATTCTGGTAAATCTCGTCTGCACCCCCTCTAAGCCACTGACATATTTTCCTAAAGTGTGGTGCCCACCCAGGATTGGACACAACACTCTGTCTGAGGCTCAACCAGTGATTTATAAAGATTTTGCTATTACTTCTTTGCTTTTATACTCCATATGTCTCAATTTATAAAACCAAAGATTTTGTATGGTTTTAACAGCCTTTACTTCTTGTCCTGTGAACTTTCAAAGGTTTGTATACTTAAACCCCTAGGTGTTCCCATTCCTGCACCTTCTTTAAAATTGTATTTTTTGTATAATGTAGGAATAAAGTTGATTCTAAATTACCCACATTTTGATTGTAAATTTAACTAGATGGGCTGACCTTGCAAAGCAATTGCATATAACTTGTACATAGGAAGCACCTGTAGCCATGAGTATAATCTTACGCTGTTCGATCTGCAGAAAGTTGCACATGGCTCACATTGTGGTTAGTATCTTGGTCTCCAAACCGTCTCTCTGAATGCTGACATTCACATTCTGCCTTCATACAATATGAGCACCATGGATTAAAAACAGAAAATGCTATAAATACTCAGCATTGAAAGGTCACAGACCTGAAATGTTGGGTGGAATCTCGTAGAGGCGTCGGACTCTTGCCTGCCGACTGGAGAGCCGATGAGAAACCCGCGCTGCCTCTTTTCGGGAAGGCCCACCAAGCCACAAGCCGATCAGGCAGTGGTGAGGCCAGCAGGGGTCCTTCCCCTGGAATTGACCCCGAGAGCGGAAGTCTCACCTGCCGAGAGCTGCCAGCCAATCGGAGGCTGGGGAGGCTGTGGCTGCTGCCTGAAGAACAGGCACCAGAGTCCCAGGATTGCGGAGTGACCCAGTCCTCAGGTAAGTAACGGGAGAGGGCGATTTCGCAGCTTGTGGGGGTTGTAGGGAGGGGGAGGGGGCAGCAAGGGCATTGGGGGGGGGAGGTGGCACTCAGCGGGTGTCCTCCTTCCCGATGTTGAATCCCTTAATCAGGCATTGAGTGCCTTTGATCGAGAGAAATCCCCCCCAACCCCCAACGCAGAGGCAACCACCCGGTCCCACAGTTTTAGCTGTCGTGCACGCTGCATGGTGTCAGGCCCACCTGCCACTGAGTAATACCAGTGGAGGCGGAATGAGGCCCTTAAGTGGTTACTAAATGACCATTTCACGGCCTCAATTGGAGGCGGGTCAGGAAAGTCAAACATGCGCCTTCCCGCCTAGAACTTAACACTGGTGGAGGCAGGAAGGCAGCGAGCTTCCTTTCACCATCTTTCCACCTAACTACGTGCCCTTCCTGCCTCCAAGCTCACCATCAACGATAGCACAAGATTCCTAACTCTGTTTCTCTCACCACTGATGCTGCCAGACCTACTGAGTATTTCCAGCATTTTCTGTTTCTGTTTTAGATTTCCAGCATCTGCAGTGTTTTGCTTTTGTGTTGTCACACTGTAGTTTTGATGTCAGCTGTGGCTGAGTTGATAGCAGTCTTGCCTCTGAGCCAAAAGGTTGTGGGTTTAAGCACCACTCCAGAAACTTAAGCACGAAACGCAGGTTGACACAGAGCGCTGCACTGTATTTCAGATGAAATGTAAAACTGAGACTCCTTCTCAGGTGGATACAAAAGATCCCATGATATTGTTTTTAAAAAGAAGTGGGTGGCTCTTCTGGCTAATATTCATCCCATAATTTTTCACAAAAACAAATTACCTGGTCATTAAGGCATTATGCTGTTTGTGGGATCTTGCTGTGCAACAATTGGCTGCTATGTTTCCTACATTACAAACAGTGACTGCACTGGAAAAATATTTTTCACTTTGAGATGTTCTGATGTCAGAACAAGTAAATGTAAGTCCTCCTTTAGTTTCTTTGTAGTCACTGTTGTATTGCTGTCGTCTATTTGAGTTGGAGTTTGTCACAGTGTATATGCAACGTCAACCACAATGCCCATTCTACAGATACCTGCAGTAATTGAATGTACAAGGCATAGTTTATTTTTCTCCCTTGTCCTGCTGCTATGGTAACTTCAATGGTATACCAAGGTAAAGGTCATGGTTTACTGGACAGCAGTGATCCATGTGCCACTGCAAGCTTTGGAGACTTTGACAACCTACAGCAGGCACCTCAAAGCTCTGGAGCGGTTACTGCCGGTGGTGCCCCCCGCAAGACTCTCCAAACCCGGTGGTAAGAAAGGCAGTCCAACTGCAAGGTGCTCTCTCAAGCCAACATGCCCAGCATCGAGCGGCTAATTGCTCAAAACCAGCTCCGCTGGGCAGGACATGTCTGTAGAGATGTATAACTAAGCAGCTTCTTTAGTTGAACAGCAAAGTTTATTTACAGAGCTGCTGGATTAGCAGCAGGCCTCCAGCAAGGCCACAATACACTCTCTAGACTAGGAAAACTCCACACCTTATAAGCTTCCCCATGCTTGGTGTTGATTGGCTGTTCTGACCACGTGACCCTTACTCAGTAAGGCTGGCCTTAAAGTAACAATTGCCACATCCCTCCCCCTTTAATTCCTTTTTTTACATTCCTTATTTACACAAATTACTTCAAACAGGTGAATCAAAAATAATATCAAAAATCTAAGAAATAATCACACTGGCGCTCTGTCATGAATTCATATTATAGGCCTATATACATAGGTCCAGTAATTACAAATCAAGTCGTTGAGGTGAGGGGGTTTTCTGATCTGGGTAGAGTGAGGTAAATCTATAGCCTGAGACTGTCCTACACGATTGACACTAACAGGAACTGGAATAACACAGGCAGTTCATCACTATTTGACTCAATGGAGGCATCAGTTATGTCTTTAGCAGGTCGATCAGGTACTTCGGTGCTTACGGATTCGATAACATTCCTTGGTGGCAACACTGACTGTGGAAGCATCTCCCTGCTCCTCAGGTGATCCACGTGTTTACAAACAATCCTGCCTTCCATGTCTACTTGGTATGAAAGGGATCCGGTCTAACAGATAATAATCCCTAGGATCCAACGTGGACCGCTACTGAAGTTTCTTACATATACGGCTTCATCTACTATAAATTTCTGGGCTCTACAATGCAAACCGTGGCTTGTTTTCTGATTAGCTTGGATCTTCTCTACCCTCCCTGGCAAATTTGGAAACATGAGGCTCAGTCTTGTTCTGAGACAATGCTTCATAAACAGTTCTGCTGGTGGAACTCCTGTTGTTGAATGTGGAGTCGTGCGGTAGCTAAGAAGGAAGTGTGAGATTCTGGTTTCCAAGGTTCCTCCCGACCATTTTTTTAGTCCTGACTTGAAAGTCAGGATGAGTCTCTCAGCTAGTCTGTTTGATGCTGGGTGGTCAGGCGCAGTTCAGATGTGTTTAATACCATTTAGATTGGTGAAGCCGTGAAATTCAGCACTTGTAAATATGGCTCCATTATCTGATACAATGACTTTGGACAAACCGTGAAGCATTGGCGTAACCTTTCGATGGCAGCATGTGACGTAGGTGGTTTCACCTCAAAATCTCCCTTCATTTTGAGTGTGCGATGATTATAAGCAAAAACATTGTGCCCAGGAATGGACCCACGTAGTCCATATGAATCCACACCCATGGTCGGCCGGGCCATTCCCAAGGGTGTAGTGGGGCTGCGACTGGCAACTTTTGCTGCAGTTGGCACTGTTGACAGTGCTTGACTAACTTCTGGATATCTGCATCTATACCAGGCCACCACACGTAACTCCTGGCAAACATTTTCACTTTAGAAATGCCAGGATGATTGCTGTGTAATTCGGTTAGGAGCAGTTCCCTGCCGGGTACAGGAATGATTACTCTTGCTCCCCAGAGGATGATGCCATCCTGACAACTCAATTTGTATTTGCAGGTAAAAAATGGTTTCATTTTCTCAGACACTGGCTCATTTAACCATCCTGTAAGTAGCTGGTCCCTCACTTTGGACAGACGTGGATCTCGGTTGGTCCAGTTCCTGATCTGCTTCACGCAGACGGGTGATGTGTCTAAGAAATTCAATGCAAGGATGGTTTCTTGGGCTACAGGAGTACACAAGATGCTTTCTTGCAAGGGTAGGTGACTAAGGGCCTCCGTGTTCGCTATGTGTATCCCAGGTCGGTGCTTGAAAGCGTATTCGTAGGCAGACAGGATTAATGCCCATTGCTGAATTCCTGCCGAGGCTATCGGCACGACAGGTTTGTCTTCTTTGAAAAGGCCCAAAAGCAGTTTATGATCAGAGACGATAGTTAAGTGCCTGCAATGAAAGTGCTGGTGGAATTTTTTAACTCCGAGGACTATTGACAGTCCTTCGTTCTCGATCTGTGAGTAACCTTTTCCGGCCACCGAGAGGGTTCTTGATATGTAACCTATTGGCCTCTCAGAGACATCAACCATTTCATGGGACAAAACTGCACCAATGCCATATGGAGAGGGGTTGCAGGTCAATATCAATTTTTCAGAAGGGTTGAAGTGCACTAACAAGGTTGAGGAATGCAGCAGTTGTTTTACTCTGTTGAAGGCTGCCTCCTGTGGAGTATTCCAGGACCAATGATGGTGTTTCTTCAGCAGTATGTGCAAGGGGGCCATTACAGTCGATAAGTTGGGTAAAAATCGCCGGTCGTAGTTTACCATCCATAAAAATGATGTGAGTTCGGTGATATTTATGGGGAAAGGCGCCTCCTTTGTCACCTTAACCTTTTCTTCCACAGGGTGTAATCCTTGTGCGTCGACACAGTGCCCCAAATAGGTAACCTCGGTGGCTTGGAAAATGCATTTCTTTTTTAAGCGGGCTCCAGAAATCTTTTTAATATCTCCTCTAAATTTGCTAAACGCTCGGCCTCTGTCGATTCAGCTATGAGGATATCATCAAGGTATACTACAACCCATGGTAATCACTGTAGCAAACTCTCCATCGTTCTTTGAAATATTGAACATGCCAATGACACACCAAAAGGTAAGTGCGTATACTGGAATAAGCCTTTATGTGTGTTTATTGTGACATACCCATGGGATGTGTTACCTAACTCGAGTTGCTGGTACGTGTGGCTCAAATCCAACTTAATGTAGGATTGACCTCCTGCCAGCTTTGTGTACAAGTCTTCAATTCTTGGAATTGGATATTAATCCAACTTGGCGGTCTGATTAATTGTTAGCTTATGATCAGCACAAATGCGGACAGTCTTATCTGATTGATAGGTGCTGCCCATTCTGAAAATTCAACCAGCTGTGTGATGCCTAGTTCCTCCAACCTTTTTAATTTAAAAAAGCATCCACTTTTTCTTTTAAGGCATATAGTACCAGTCTTGCCTTAAAAAAATTGGGGAGTTGCCTCTGGATCAAATAAATCTTGGCTTTCAAGCCTTTTATTTTCCCTAATTCATTGCGAAAGATGCTGTTGTTTGTCTTTAACAATTCTAGCTGTCCTCCTGCTCACACTTGAAAAATCTCAGACCAATTTACCTTGATTCCTTTTAGCCACTCACTGCCCAGAAGGCTGGGTCCTTCCCCAGTGACTATTATTACTGGGAGCTGGGCTGACTGCTGCCCATAGCTCACAGGTACCATGGCGATGCCTTTTAGTTTTATGACTTCTCCCATGTAAGTCTTCAACTGGGCAGAAGTTCTCTCCAGGCTTAAGGGTTGGGTACCTTCTCTGAAGTGTGTGCCCACCCATCACTGTGGCTGATGCCCCTGTATCCACCTCCATAACTAGAGGCTTCCCCGTTTACGTGGAGTGTGACAGTAATAGGGTTTGCTTTGACTGCTTTAAGATTAAAAAGAGAGTGAATGTCAGAATCAGTTATTTCAGGCTCTTTCACATCATGTACTTCTAACACCTTTGCTGGCTGGTTACTTGGCATTCTGGACTTAGCTCTGCCTTGCGTTATCAAATGTCCTCTTTTGTGACAGTAATAGCACTTGGCCTCCTTAAATATACACATTTCAGGAGTGTGGTTACCCCCACATCAGGAACATTTCAACTTCAGGATCATTGGTTTCCGGATGATTGGGAATGATTCCCACTTCGCGGCTGCTTCTGCAGTTTTGGTGCCATGCCTGGCTGCAGGTTCCCGCCCTAAATGGTAAACGGTGCTATTTTGCAAGCTCTGTAGCTCCTGCAAATCTTTTTCAGCACTTTCCATGGCCAACGCTATCTCCATTGGTCGTTTCAAATTATATTGACTTCTGCCAGCAATCGATGCTGAATGGCGTTGTTGCACATGCCAAAAACTAACCAATGTTGTAACATGTCGTTCAAGGTCACTCCAAAATTACAATGCTCTGGCAATTGCTTCAACTTAGCAATATAAGTCGCAATCGATTCGCCCGGGTCCCTCACCCTCGTATTAAATTTGAATCTTTGCATAATGACTGATGGTTTGGGCTGAAAATGGCCCTTCACTAAATCCACAAACTTACTGAACGATTTGGCACTTGGGGCTGTGAGACTGTGAATAAGGTTGTAGGTTTGACTCCCAAAGACGCTCAAGAGAATTGCTTTGCGCTTTGCCTCCTCCCATATTTTGTTGGCCTGGAAATAAAACCTGAGGCGTGCACTTTGGTAGGAAGAATCAAAAGGCAGACTTTTATTTAAATGGAGAGAGACTTCAAAAAAGTGCAGCACAGAGGGATCTGGGTGTTCTTGTGCATGAAACACAAAAGGTTAGGATGCAGGTGCAGCTAGTAATTAAGAAGACAAATGGAATTTTGGCCTGTATTGCTAGGGGGTCGGAGTTTAAAAATAGGGAAGTCTTACAACTGTACAGATTGTTGGTGAGGCTGCTCCTGGAGTACTGTCTACAGTTTTAGTCCCCGTAATTAAGAAAAGATATACTGGCATTGGAGGCAGTTCAAAAGAGATTCATTAGGCTGATTCCTGGAATGAAGGGGTTGACTTATTAAGAATGGCTGAACAGGTTAGGCCTTTATTCATTAGAGTTTAGAAGAATGAGGGGTGATCTTATTGTAACGTACAAGACTCTGAGGGAGCTTGACAGGGTAGATGTTGAGATGTTTCCACTAGTGGGGGAATCTCAAACTAGGGGGCATAGTTACAGAATAAGGGGGACACTCATTTAAAACTGAGATGCGAAGGAATTTCTTCTCTCAGAGGGTAGTGAATGCCTGGAATTCTCTACCCTCGAGAGTTGTGGAAGCTAGATCACTGAGAGTTTTTAAAGAGGAAGATAGATTTTTGAAATGTCAGGGAGTTTGCCTCTAGCAAAGCTACAATCTACACTCTAGACTAGGAAAACTGTTCCCCTTATAATCTTCACTGTGGTCGGTATTGATTGGTTCTTCTGACTACGTGACCCTTTTTCAGTAAGGCTGGCCTTAAAGCAACAATCACCACAATGTCGTTTGTATGCCTGACACTAGACTTCTAAAGCATCTACTCTACTCAGAACATAGTTGCAGCAGGAGACTTCCAGGACAATATGAACTCTTTAGGGGTATCCTCAAAGCATGCCTGAAGTGGTCAAACATCCCCACCGTCTCATGGAGTCTCTAACTTGTGACAACCAAAATGGGGAAGGTTTATTTGGGAAAGCACCAAACACATCAAGAGACTCTGTTGGGGACACGCTGAGGTTAAGTTGAGGCTTCAGAGAGAACGGACAAACCTTCCAAAAACACATCTACCCAACCCTCCAAACACCACCCGATTAGGCTTCTCAGCCATCTCAGACCCCATCAAACCAGAGTTGAAGGAAATCACCCTTGATCTTGAGGGACTACCTGAGAAGAAGATGTCAACTGAATGTCATTGTTACGCTATCAGTTGTTCTCTCTTACATGGGATGAGTCAGCTGCTACACATGGGCAGCTCTGGCAGCACCTGTGGAGAAAGAAACAGAGCTAACGTTTCAGGTCAATGATCGTTCATCAGGTTGTCTGTTTGTTTTATCCGTCCATGGCAAACTGAGGAACCTTGGAAACTAAAGTGAAGGTTCTGATGAAAAGCCATCGACCTAAAATGTTAATTGTTCCTCCACAGATGCTGCAGGAACTGGTGAGTGTTTCCAGCATATCTTGCTTTTAAATTCAGATTTCCAGCATCTGCAGTATTTACTTTTGTAACTATTCAACAGGTTATTAGAAATAGTGCAGGTATGTAAAGCCATAAGTCATGCATTCGACCTAGTGTAAGCCAAGGAATGGAAGATCCATGACAATGAAGTTTGATTTTGAAGAATTAAAAGTGAATTCCCTAGAGGGTATCATACAACTGTGCGGTAAAACCCAAAGTCACAGGAATCTGCAACTAATAAATTACTAAATAATTCATTATATTTCATAATTTTGTGATTTTTCATGAAGACTTTCATGATGATAGAAATTCTGGTAGAAATCAACATTGTAAGGATAATCGATGTCTCAATTTCTTTTCCGCACCATTTGAAGACTAAACAGTATTTCTGAGCTGAAACTTAAAGAGGCAAAACACAAGTTTACAGCGAATTCAATTAACGCTGTAAATTAATGAATGAATCACTCTGTAGATTGTTACAACTTACAAAATTCTAATTCATCAAAACCACAGCTGAAGGTTTATATTCATCTGTTTTGCTGGGAAAGTGGGGATGTTCTTGACTCTGTGAGGTAGTTTGAAGAAGGCGATAGCCAATTGGCAGCTTTAATTCCATCTCTTACGATATTTATTTCCCTTCGAGTCAATGGGAGAACTGTAAAAGAAGCAGCTGACTTGTCATCACCCTGGTTACACTTGCGCAGGAGGTCGAGGTCTACCCTGGCATTATTTAGATGTCTGAATTTTCGAAATGAATGAATCAACTACAAGAGAAAGAGATTCCCAAGGGCCACAGCTTATTTTCTCAAAGTGCACTCAATATCTTTCCCACCGGGCAAGCAAATTTCACAAAGCTTCATCTGCAGAAGGGAAAATTCCTACTTACTTCTGTTTGTTTTTTCCCTCCACAGTAAACTGAGGAATCTTGAAAACTAAAGTGAAACCGCAAGGAAAATTAGGCGTGGGAACTTCCTTAACTGGAGAGAAAAGGGAAATTATTTGATCTGTCCCCCTGCCAAAACAGCTCTGGTTTGTAATTCTGGGATCCTTGCCCAGTTAGAACCAGTAAACACTGCTATTTTTACGGCCTGTCCTTCCCTGCTTTTCTTTTATGCATCCTGACGCAGTGGCCAAATTTTGATTTCTGTATTCAATACATACCACATTGGAGTATCACGGAATGTGAAATTCAATTGCTAGTTACATAAGTTCAAAACCCCTAAAAAGCTTTTGATCACCGTTATGGTAAATGAAAATTATATTCTACTGTTTGTTTTTACCCAGATCGTATCTTTTGCCAATTTAAAGCTATAAAAATGCAATTTTGTTTTAAAATCATGTTGTGTGTGTGTCTTGACAGTAGTTTGTTAGGTTGTTGATCTGTACCGCACATCTCCTAATCCTGGATTGTTTTCCTATATGTTAAACTGCTATAATTTATGCTTTCTGACTCGTCAATCTCCTGCCATCTCTATCTGTCTTGAATAAAGTATCCAAAAGGTCTGATTGTAAAGCTTCCTTCATTTTAAAACCTCAAATTAGTCTCCTTGAAGACTGCATTTCTTTAAAGTAAACAGCCCTAACTCTTGGAGCTGATCCTTGTAACTAGCATTGGTCTGGCCATCCTCATCTCCAGCCTTCTTCAAATCGTCAATATCCTTTGCCATATGCAGATTTTAAACCTGGACAAAATACTCCATGTATGCGTGTGTCAACTGTAGCTCAGTGGTAACACTCTTTGCCTTTGCATCAGAAGGTTATGGGCACAAGTTCCATTCCAGAGGCTTGAACACAAAATCTAGACTGGCACCACTGTTGGAGGTGCCATTTTTCAGTTGAGATGTTAAACTAGAGGGACTGTCCATCCATTCAGATGGATGTAAAAGATTCCACAGCACTATTTTGAAGAAAAGCTGTGGAGTTCTCTCTGGCATCCTGGCCTGTAGGTATAAAATTCTTTGCTCAATGGTCCCTCTAATACACCCTAAAGCCTTGCTTGCCTTCCTTATTTCCACCCTACAATTCTTGTGCATTTTTAATAAGTTGTCTGGATCTCTTCCTTGATGTGAAACAAATAGAGGGTACAAATATGTCGGATTTCCCCCATTCCAAATGCATAACACTGCACATAAGCTAACTCCCCCATCTTATCTTAGTCAGTCTGCAATCTATGCATTTGGTCTAAATTATTGAAGCCTGTGTGCATTTTCGTGCCATCTACAAATTTACAAATGGTTGCATCAAAAACTTCACCCAAATCCTTGACAAAAATGTGTACAATAATGGTTGCAACACAGAACCTTGTGGAAGTTCATTTGTGACAAGGCTACATTCAGATCCATGTTCATTAATGATAACCCCCTAGCTATGAGACTTTAACTAACTGTCACCCTGTAATCCCTGTAGTATTTTATAGGTTATGATAAAAGGGAACTTTATTGGGCACCTATTTTATGGGCATAAAACAAATGCAACGAGGTCCAATTTCAGGGACCAATATCCTGTTGCCGAAGGATGTCTGTAAAACATCCAACCTGGAATTGGGTTGAGGCCTTTTTCCAGTGTCGCTAATGGACACGAGACTCTAAATACATGCAATTGAGGAATCTAGCCTGTTTTCAGCCCCCTGGCAGAAACTGCACTGGAATGAGCAGAAAGGGAACTGGACCTATTTTGCTTCTTCAATAATTGCTGGTAACTCCTTCACAAAAAAAAAATAATAAGTGGACAGTTTTGGGACTGAGAAACATGATTAAATGAGGACTGAGATGAATGTGGATTGAATATTTCATAATTATTTTTCGCCCTGTTAGCTCATTTCATCTGCATAAATCAGCTGAATGTGTAGGTCATTGGGCCCTGTAAGATTTCCATCATGCATGGATAGAAAATCCAATGGGGTTTGCTGAGCTTGGGATCTAGATTTCCAACATGTCCCTGAGCAGGAGAAGTCTACACCAAAAGCAAAAATTCCTAACACTTCAATATGTGGAATTCACAGAATTCCTCATGTCCAAAACCTCATCCACACAAAGACCTCTGCCTCCTCAGACTTTCTTAGTTTCCTTATTTCATAATCCTCTACTCTGCCTCTTACTACTTTTTGTGCTACCACCTTCCAAACTCTGCAATTTTCCCCCCATTTCTCCTCACCAAACTCATACTGTCTATTAAGTCTCGAATATTTCTTCACAGTCTGTCTGGATGACACTAATTTCTTATGATTCCACTTACATTTGTCATATGTGACATCTTTCTCAGTTGTTTTACCATCCACCCACCCTCTGAGCCTACATGGTCACTTCTGCTGTATTCCAGGGCTCTATTCTTGGTCTGCTCTACTTCATCATTTATATGCTACTCCTCAGCATGTCTTCAGTGAGCATGGGGCAGCATCATCCACATGTACTCTGAAACAACCAGGTTTACCTCTTTACCTCTTAAGGACATATGAGTTAGGAGCAGGAGTAGGCCACTCGGCCCCTCGAGCTTGCTCTGCCATTCAATAAGAACATGGCTAATCTGATTGTAACCTCCTGCCTACCCCCGATAACTTTTCACCCACTTGCTTATCAAGAGTCTATCTAGCTCTGCCTTAAGAATATTGAAAGACTCTGCTTCCACCACCTTTCGAGGAAGAGAGTTTCACAGACCCACGATCCTCTGAGAGAAAAAAATTCACCTAATCTCTGTTGTAAATGGACGACCCCTTACTTTTAAACAGTGACCTCTAGTTCTAGATTCTCCCACAAGAGGAAACATCCTTTCCACATCCACTCTGTCAAGACCCTTTAGGATTTGGTATGTTTCAATCAAGTCACCTTTTACTCTTCTAAACTCCAGTGAAACAAGCCTAGCCTGTCCAACCTGAGACCCACGGCAACCCACCCATTCCAGGCATTAGTCTAGTAAACATAGTCTCTGAATTGCTTTCAATGCATTTATATCCTTCCTTAAATAAGGAGACAGATACTATACACAGTACTCCAGTTGTGGTCCCACCAATGCTCTGTTTAACTGAAGCATAGCTTTCCTACTTTTGTATTTAATTTCCCTTGCAAGAAACCATAAAATTCTATAAGCTTCCCTAATTACTTGCTGTACCTGCATACTAACCTTTTGTGATTCATGCACTAGGACACCCAGATCCCTCTGAATCTCAGAGCTCTGCAATCTCTCACCTTTTAGTTAATATGCTTCTCTTTTATTCTTCCTGCCAAAATAGACAATAGAACATTTTCCCACATTATAGTCCATTTGCCAGATCTTTGCCCACTCACTTAACCTATCTATATCATTTTGTAGCCTCCTTATGTCCTCTTCACAACTTACTTTGTTACTATCTATGTGTTGTTAGCATATTTAACAACCATACCTTCGGTCCCTTCATCCAAGTCATTTATCTAAATTGCAAAAAGTTGAGGTCCCAGCACTGATCCCTGCAGCGCATCATTACTACATCACACCAACCAGAATACCTCTTCCATTTCTCCCAAGACTGTGTTACAACCTCGAACTGTTTGCTCAACATTCCGACTTCAAGGAGGCAAAAATCCTCCAGCTTAATGTTGATAAGCCAGGCCATCTTCTTGGGCTCCCATCAGCATTTACATAACTCTGGTCAGATTTCCATCAGCCCCTGGTGCTGTTACTATAGTCAAAGTCCAAATGTGTGTAACCTTGATGAACTATACAATATAGAGCAGTTTCACTCTCCCCAGCTGATCTGCTAAGATCGTCTCTTTCCACCTTTGAAACCTCTCTCCCATTGCTGGTTAAATCCTAATGCATGCCTCCATCATCCCAAGGTAACGTGGCACCTGCACAAAGTTCCTCGTTTCCTCATTCCTGATTAAGCTTGATGGACCCTCCATCCTCCATCACATTGACTTGAAGATTGCCTTCCTGGCTTTGCTCACACTGTATCAGCAATCTTCTCCAGCTCAAAACTCTGCTCCATCATTACTACCCACTCTTTCAATCACCATCTTCCTCCCACTGGGACACCTTCCCTAAATCCCTCCATTCTACCATCATCTTTCCTGATTTTCAAAAGCCTGCCCAAACTAAGGGGAGATGGTGGTTTGGTGGCAATGTCACTGGGCTAGTAATATAGCAACCCAGGCTAATGCACCAGGGGCTTGTGTTCAAATCCCACCACAGCATCTAGTGGAATGAGAATTCAGCTAATAAACCTAGAATTGAAAACTAGTCTCAATAATGGTGACCATGAAACAATCATCAATTGTTGTTAAAAACCCACCACTAATATCCTTTAGGGAAGGAAATCTTCCATCCTTAATATGAATTAATATAAAATAAAAGCAATCTGAAACTAAACCAGAAAATGCTGGAAAAACTCAGCAGGTTAAACAGCATCTGTGGAGAAAAAAAAGAGTTAATGTTTTGAGTCCGTATGACTCTCTTTCACAGCTAAAGAGAAGTATAAGTGCGATGAAATTTAAACAAAAATACCTGGAAAAACTCAGCAGGTCTGACAGCATCTGTGGAGAGGAATACAGTTGACGTTTCGAGTCCATATGACTCTTCATCAGAACTAAGGAAATAGAAAAATGAGGTGAAATATAAGCTGGTAGAGGGGGGTGGGACAGGTAGAGCTGGATAGGGGGCCAGTGATAGGTAGAGGCAAAGAAGAGATTGCCAAAGATGTCATAGACAAAAGGACAAAGGGGTGTTGACGGTGGTGATATTATCTAAGGAATGTGCTAATAGGGACATTAAGGGTAACAAGCAGGACAAGCTAGTGGCAGATGGCCCTAGTGGGGGTGGGGTGGGTTGGGGGGAAGGGATCGAAATGGGCTAAAAGGCAGAGATAAAACAATAGATCGAAATAAATTTAAAAATAGGGGGGGGGAAAGAAAAATATATTTTTTAAAAAATGATAAATTATTGGAAAAGGGGGGATCAGAAAGGGGGTGGGGATGGAGGAGAGAGTTCATGATCTGAAATTGTTGAACTCAATATTAAGTTCGGAAGGCTGGAAAGTGCCTAGTCGGAAGAGGAGGTGCTGTTCCTCCCGTTTGCGTTGAGCTTCACTGGAACAATGCAGCAGGCCAAGGATGGACATGTGGGCATGAGAGCAGGGTGGTGTCTTTAAATGGCAAGCGACTATGAGGTCTGAGTCATGCTTGCAGACAGACCGAAGGTGTTCTGCAAAGCGGTCACCCAGTCTGCGTTTGGTCTCTCCAATGTAGAGGAGACTGCATTGGGAGCAGTGAATGCAGTAGGCTAAATTGAGGGAAGTGCAAGTGAAATGCTGCTTCACTTGAAAGGCGTGTTTGGGCCCTTGGACGGTGAGGAGATGGGAAGTAAAGGGGCAGGTGTTGCACCTTCTGCTGAGTTTTTCCAGGTATTTTTGCTTTTGTTTCAGACTTCTAGCATCCGCAGTATTTTGCTTTTATCTGCGATGAAATTTATATTGTTTAAAGGGGGTGAAGTTGGATAGAAGGCCAGTGATAGGTGGGGACAAAGGAGAGATTGCCAAAGATGTCATGAACAAAAGGACAAAGGGGTGCTAATGCTAGTGGTACTGGCTAAAGGAAGTGCTGATGGTGGCATTAAGGTCAGAGAGCAGAATGAGATAGTAGTAGGACAAGGGTAATCAGTGTGGAAAGAACAACATGAACAAGTGACAGATGACTCTTGTGGGGGCAGGGTGGGGTGAGGGGACGTTGGTGGGAAAAAGATTGAAAATAGAATAAAAAGTGGGGATAAAACAATGAATGAAAATAAATAAAAATAAGTGGATGGAAAAATAAAAAATGAAAATGAATATTGAAAAAGGGGGATACAAAGGGGTGAGGATGGAAGAGAGAGTTCCTGGTCTGAAGTTATTGAACTCAATGTTAAGTCCGGAAGGCTGTAAAGTGCCTAATCGGAAGATGAGGTGCTGTTCCTCCAGTTTGCGTTGAGCTTCACTGGAACATTGCAGCAGGCCAAGGACGGACATGTGGGCATGAGAGCAGGGTGGTGTGTTGAAATGGCAAGCGACAGGGAGGTCTGGGTCATGCTTGCGGACAGACCGAAGGTGTTCTGCAAAGCGGTCACCCAGTCTGCGTTTGGGCTCTCCAATGTAGAGTAAACCGCATTGGGAGCAGCGAATGCAGTAGACTAAATTGAGGGAAGTGCAAGTGAAATGCTGCTTCACTTGAAAGGCGTGTTTGGGCTCTTGGATGGTGAGGAGGGATGAGGTAAAGGGGCAGGTGTATCACCTTCCGTGATTGCATGGGATGGTGCTGTGGGAAGGGGATGAGGTGTTGGGGTGATGGAAGAGTGGACCAGGGTGTCCCAGAGGGAACGATCCCTACGGAATGCTGCCGGGGGGGGTGAAGGGAAGATGTGTTTGGTGGCGGCATCATGCTGGAGTTGGCAGAAATGGCAGAGGACGATTCTTTGAATGTGGAGGCTGGTGGGGTGAAAAATTAGGACAAGTGGGACCCTGTCATGGTCCTGGGAGGGAGGGGAAAGTGTGAGGGCAGAGGCATGGGAGAGGGGTTGGACACGGTTGAGGGCCCTGTCAACCACCATGGGTAGGAAACCTCAGTTGAGGAAGAAGGAAGACATGTCAGAAGCACTGTTTTGGAAAGTGGCATCATGGGAACAGATGCGACGGAGGCGAAGGAACTAAGAGAATGGGATGGAGTCCTTACAGGAAGCAGGGTAATGCCACCATCAGCACCTCCTTTAGCCAGTACCACTAGCATTAACACCCCGTTGTCCTTTTGTTCATGATATCTTTGGCAATCTGTCCTTTACCCCCACCTATCGCTGGCCTTCTATCCAGCTTCAATGCTCTACCCCCTTTAAACAGTATAAATTTCATTGCATTTTTACTCTATTGTTCTGAAGAAGAGTCATACGGACTTGAAACGTTAACTCAATCCTCTGTCCTTACCTGGTCCGGCCTACATGTGACTCCGGACCCACAGCAATGTGGTTAACTCTTAACTGCCTTCTGAAAAAGCAAGGGCAATTAGGGATGGGCAATGAATGCTGGCCTTGCCAGTGACACCCATGTCCCGTGAAGGAATAACGAAAATAAAAACTTCTTTTTCATCAGTGTTTTCCCTACCCCTTTCTTTCTCTACACTCTTTACTTCCATCCTGTTGTGGATCCTAAATATATTTTTTGTATGTGAAGAGAACTGCAGGAAGTTCTAATTCAAATCATATTTGAAAGGTCATTTTTGGGGAGTCACCCAAATGCGAACTTCATGCTCAATTTTGCTAACAATGCACTTTTTTCAGTTTATGCAACTTACACCAATTCTTTTCAGCATTATAAATATCAGTGACAGAAACTTGCATTTCTAAAGCAAAGAACTTAACAGACAGGCCCATATGAAAAATTGGCACTGAGCCTTAAATTAAGAGATAGAAAATAGGAGATTTTTGACGATGTTTTGAAAGAGTGAAAGACCAGATGCTTGGGGAGAGAATACCAGATCGTAGGACCCAGATGACTAAAGCTCCTCTGCCAATGGAGGAACTTAAGGAGAGGTGATGCACAAACAGTCAGAATCAGAGGAATAGAGATCATGGGGAGGGAATATAGGACTGGAAGGATTTGCAAAAATAGGGTGCGGCCAGGCTGTAGGGGGGTTTAAAGTTGAAGACAAGGATTTTAAACAATGGATTGGTGAATGAGATTAACACGGACAATAACAGATGAGCAGGTCAGGGTGTGTGTAGCAGAGTAAAATAAATGATTGAGAAATAATTTCAAGAATTTTTTTTAAAAGGAAGCATTTTAAATGCTAAGTCGTACAAATTCAGCAGATTTTTGGTGGGAAGGGACATTCCTAGGCTATGCTGGATCCTTGGGGTGAGGCCCATACCTCTAGCACTGCAACAGAGATGGCCATCTCAATTATTTAAATTGGTGAGCTGTGAGTGACTGCCCTTGACTTGACATCAAGGCCGCATTTGACTGAGTGTAGCATCAAGGAGCCCTAGCAAAACTGGGGTCAATGGGAATCAGGAGGAAAACTCTCCACTGGTTGGAGTCATACCTAGCACAAAGGAAGATGGTTGTGGTTGTTGGAGGTCAGTCATCTCAGCTCCAGGACATCACTGCAGGAGTTCCTCAGGGTAGTGTCCTCAGCCCAATCATCTTCAGCTGCTTCATCAGTGACCTTCCTTCCATCATAATGTCAGAAGTGGGGATGTTTGCTGATGTCTGTACAATGTTCAGCACCATTTGTGACTCCTCAGATACTGAAGCAGTCCATGTCCAAATGCAGTAAGACCTGGACAATATCCAGGCTTGGGCTGACAAGTGGAAAGTAACATTCATGCCACACAAGTGCCAGGCAATGACCATCTCCAATGAATGGGGAATATAAGCATCACCCCTTGACATTCAATGGCATTACCATTGATGTATCCCCCATTATCAACATCCTGGGGGTCATCATTGACCAGAAGCTGAACTGGACTAGCCATTTGCTAGTCCACTGTGGCTACAAGAGGCTGGGAATCCTGTGGCGAGTAACTCACTTCCTAACTCTCCGAAGCCTGTCCACCATCTACAAGGCACACGTCAGGAGTGTGATGGAATATTCCCCACTTGCCTGCATGAGTGCAGCTCCACCAACACTCAAGAAGCTTGATATCGTCCAGGACAAGCAACCTGCTTGATTGGCACCCCATCCACAAACATTCCCCCCTTTTTTCAATTCATTCGAGGGATGTGGGCTTCACTGGCTAGGCCAGCATTTATTGCCCCTCCCTAATTGCTCTTGAGAAGGTGGTGGTGAGCTGCAGGAATTCAGCAAGACTCCTTCAACAGCACCTCCTAAACCCATGACCATTGCTATTTAGAAAGACAAGGGCAGTAGACACATGGGAACACCACCACCTGGAAGCATCCCCCCACTCACCATCCTGACTTGGAAGTATATCGCCGTTCATTCACTGTTGCTGGGTCAAAATCCTGGAACTCCCTCCCTAACAATATTGTGGGGGTACCTACACCACATGACTGCAATGGTTCAAGAAAGCAGCTCACCATCACCTTCCCAAGTGCAATTAAGGATGGGCAATAAATGCTGGCCTAGCCAGTGAAGCCCACATCACATGAATGAATAAAAAAAATTCATCCATCAACACAATTCAGTTCTGGCTTGTTATAGTCCACAGGGACCAACACTCCCTACCCATGACCTCCCTAATTTCTTTCTCAACCTTGGTTAACACAAAAATCATCTTGCACGTTGCATAATGCTATACAAAACTGCTGGCCCAAGTGACAAGCAAGTCAGTGCAGAATAGAGCACATTAAAAAGAAAGAGAATAGGAGGAATACTATCATACAGGTGTAGTTGTCCAAATGGATAATTGTAAAGAAATGGGACTTGATTTGCAGCAACACAGTAAGGATTAATGGTGATACCATTATTAATCTCGGTTCTTAAATCAAGCAGGAAGGTGTGTGATAGGTGAGCTAGTTGGGAGCTGCAGATGGACATATGGATATGTGGAAGATTCATCTGATTTAGTGTTTTCACAGACAATTGAAAGTAATCTTCGAGTTATATAAACAAAGCAATTGTCAAAGGAACAGTAACTAAGTAAAAAGTAGACTGGGATGATTACATGCTTCATTATAGTTCCACTTGGATTAAGATGGTTGTTCAAAAATTAAAAACATCTGTGTTTACACCATGTTAATTATCAAGCCGGGACTTATTGCTTATGCTAGTACTAGTCACATCTGGAAATGTACTGCTGTAATTAGAGAAGTTGGATTTGTTTCTTATACTAATGAATCACATCTAAAACTCCGCACCATTCATATATTTCTTCGACAAAATTAATTATCTTTCTTTAGCAGCCCATGTTATCTTTGCGGCAAGACCAGAGGAATGTAATGGATCTTTGCTGGGACTGCTGTTGGGGCAGTGCAATTGACCTCAGCGTTCCCAGGCTAAGGAGGCAAAAATTCAGTCATGCTTTTTGCTCCTGATAATGCAGCCTCCCCAGCTGGAAAGAGTGTGTGTCGGGTGAGGTCAGGTTTAGGCCTTCCATGACGGAACTGCCCAGATGCACTCATGTCTAGTTCGACACTTGATGAGTCACTTGGATGAGAAACCAGAGGGCTGTCAGTTCTCGTGGAATGAGATTGCAGCAAAAGTCGGCAGGAACCAAACAAGGGAAAAGTTAGCAATAGTTATCTGGGCTGTATTGTATTTTTAAGAATCACTGACTATCACCTTTCATCCAATCTTAATAGTTTTCTGTGTTGCACTGCTTAATGCTTAACTCTACGCTTAAATCCCAAATCAATATCTCTTACAATAATGATTTTATGAAGAAGCTTGTAAGAATGCTGAGATGGTGAATCCATAAACTATATAAGATATATCAATTGAAGTGTATCAAATAAATTGTTACTTTAATTCTGCATCAGATAACTGGAGATTTACTGTCAACCTCTAAGGTTGTAAAATGCCCAAAAATGAGCTTGCTTTCGAGTTGCCTTACATTATCCAGTCTGAGGTATATTCGCAATTTTGCAAATTAATCACAGCAGGAAGATTAAACTATTGTGTCAATTAAATCACTTCTCAGCAGCATCATTAGAAATGGGTTGGTCAAAGAAATATTTTGAGCCACGATTGCTTTATTAACATGTCAATTAATTAACACAAAATTAATATAGGGGAGATGGTGGCAGCATAGTGGTAATGTACTAGTAATCCAGAGGCTCAGGCTAATGCGCTGGGGGCATGGGTTCAAATCCCACCACAGCAGCTGATGGAATTTAAATTCAATTACTAAATCTGGAATTAGAAAGTAATGGTGACTGTAAGAACAATTATGTTGTAAAAACCCATCTGGTTTACTGATCTGCCATCCTTACCTTGTCTGTAGACCAGGTGAGGATAGCAGATTAGTGAACCAGATGGTTCCAGACCCATGGTTGACTCTTAGCTGACCTCTGAAATGGCCCAGCAAGCCTCTCAGTTCAAGGGCAATTAGGGATGGACAACAAATGCTGGCCTTGCCAGCGATGCCCACATCCCATGAAAAAATAAAGAAAAATATCATTAGCACTCCAGTTAAACACTGAGGAGACCACAAAGTACTTGGGACAATAACATTGACTGATCAAAACATCACTGGAGATGGAACATAGCACTGTATTTCAATGTTAGATGGATTTTGCTTTGGAAGGTCTATTAGTGTCTGAGACCACCAAACAGTTTAGTTATGCTTTGTAAGTCTTTGTTTTATTCAGCTTACCACTGGTAAACTCCAGATTCAAACAATGGGGTTACACCTTCAATAAGAACACAGCACATAACCCTATTCACCTTCTGGGAAAGGTTATGAACAGAGCTTGCCTTCCTCTCAAACACAGAATCACCTGCGGGGAAGTCATCGTCCATGGTAATTGTCTTCTTTCCTTGGCTATCTCTTTCTCATCCTCATTTAGCTAATCTCACACACATACATTAACTCTACAAGGATCAGCCTTGGTTCAGTGTATACTCTTACCTCTGAGTCAAACACTGAGAAATTCAAGCCCCATTTCAGGACTTTAGCACATAATGTAGGTTGCCACTTTAGCACAGCTCTGAGGGAGTACTGGATGAGGAGAGGTGCTGTCTTTTCAGATGAGACTTTATATTGAGGCTCTATCTGCCCATTCAAGGAGAGAGAAAAGGTTCACAGCAATGTTTGAAGAAAAGCAGGGCTAATGTCATGACAAACATTTACTCTTCGACCAAAGCAGTGAATGCTGGTCATTTATCATCTTGCTGTGAGCAAATTGTAGCCATGTTTGCCTACGAGAATAATGACCAAAAGTAAAAGCAAAACATTTCTAGAAATCCTGAGTTGGATTTGAAGGGTTTTATTTGAATGAAAGTTCTCTCTTTGTTATAAAGGGTAGGATTTTCCACTGAGCATGCGGGTGCGTGTCCGACATTCCTGAGCGTGCAATAGCGCGCGATGACGTCGGGTGAGCGTCCCGACGTCATCGCGCATTCGCATGATATTTCGGTCGGCGGGCGTGTGCGAGAGCCAGCAGGGTGCCTGCCGACAAGTAAGAGGCCTATTAAGGCCATTAACCAATTAATCAACCTGTATTTTTCACTGCCTGTCCGACGTTATGGTTGGCAGGTGGATGAATTGGCCAGGCAGCTTTAGGATTTTTTAGGAAACCTCATCCACGGGCGGGATGAGGTTTCCATAATTAAATTAAAAAAAACTTCAGGACAGAATTTTTCAAATATACTGTTAAGGTGAGTGACTCCGCTGTGTGGACATTGTTTCTGGGTTTTTAACCACTTTATTCATTGGTTTAAAATACTTCAGCTCCCTGAGGCAGCTCTCCGCCTTCGGGGAGTATTCAGTGCGCACTCCCCCGCGCATGCGCAGACTTTTGCCTCCTCCTGCCCCCACTCCGGCAGCGCTGAGCTCCTCAGCGCACTTTTCACACTGACTGGCCGTTAATTGGCCAGCCAGAGTGAAACCACGGTCGGTGGCTGATAGCGAGTGGCGGGTTTGGGAGCAGCTGCTCCTCAGCCAACCCGACAACCCGAAAATCCTGCCCAAAGTAACCTTTCGATTTCTCTGCTCAGAAACATCCGCTATTGCACACACTTTGCAATTTCTTCCCTGTCGGATTAACACACTAACTTTTGTTAACTTGCCCAATTTTACTCTTACACTTTCTCGGCTTAGATGACCTACCTCTGAAGATCTCTATAACTTTGTAAGGCTTGTTATACCTGTAGTAAAAGGGTTTGGCACATATAGGGTTAACATGGGGCTGAGTACAGTACTGCCCACACAGTGATGTAAGAGAACACATGACCCACACCTAAGTGTCAGTCTAGCATTGGACAGAGCAGTGCGCACAAGCAAGCATGGAGGCAGCTCCTGTACATATACTGTGTATACATACATAGTTATTGTGGTCAATAAATCACAAAATCACAGAATCACAGTGCAGAAGAGGCCCTTCAGCCCATCGAGTCTGCACCGACATGTGAGAAACACCTGACCTACCTACCTAATCCCATTTACCAGCACTTGGCCCATAGCCTTGAATGTTATGATGTGTCAAGTGCTCATCCAGGTACTTTTTAAAGGATGTGAGGCAACCCGCCTCCACCACCCTCCCAGGCAGTGCATTCCAGACCGTCACCACCCTCTGGGTAAAGAAGTTCTTCCTCACCTCCCCCCTAAACCTCCTGCCCCTCACCTTGAACTTATACCCACTTGTGAGTGACCCTTCAGCTAAGGGGAACAGCTGCTCCCTATCCACCCTGTCCATGCCCCTCATAATCTTGTACACCTCGATCAGGTCGCCCCTCAGTCTTCTCTGCTCCAACGAAAACAACCCAAGTCTATCCAGCCTCTCTTCATAACTTAAATGTTTCATCCCAGGCAACATCCTGGTGAATCTCCTGGTGAATACGTGACCTATTTAAGACTAAATGAGTAGGCTTCATTAAGACCTTCCGAACAGTATCCAACACCCTATAACATGGTGGCATCAAATGGAACAACCCAAAACCTCGCAAAAAATGCAAAGAAAAGCTAAAATCCTGCAAGACTAAAGAAAAATTGAAAGCATTCGGACCTGAAGGAAAGCTTGAGAAGCAGGCATGCAGAGGAAAATCGCTAGGGAAAAGCTCCAAAGAAATGCTTGGAAGCTGAAGACAGAAATTTAAAATTCTTCACTGCAGCAGAAGATCTCCAGAGGATCTCCTAGAAGTCCAGCTTCAGTTCCCAGAGTGCAGACTCATCAGACCAAGCAGGGCTGAGCTAAAGCTTTTAAATTCCAGGGTTAGGCAAGTCCTGAGAAACTTTTAAATGGTTCAGTGGTCTGAAATTACCATTTAAAAAACTCCATCAGAAAATGCAGATTCGCGAGTCAGCGCCTGAAAAGTGTGTCTGAGCTCGCTCTGAAAAGAAATAACTAATTCATTCATTCATTCTGTAGAATCACAACTTAAAAAAAAGACCATCAAAGGCCAGGATCTGATGCTTTCATGATCTTAAAGCATAGCACTGAAACAGAGAAGTCTGCAGCCAGTCAATCCAAGCAGCCATTGCTTAAAACTTTTTCAAGGCTGAACACAAGCGCCATTGCAGCAGGAGCCCGCCAAAAACTGGCAAGCGTGTGCAGACCCTTTGTCTTCAAAGGAATGGTGGTGCCATCTTGAATTCCAGCAACTCCTTAAAGCTGAACCTACATTTTAAAATTTTTTGACCATGGATCAGAAATCCACTCTTCCAAATCTATTTGGATTCATCATCGATCACACAATTGGGGACTTCAGAGAAAAAGATTCCTTAGATATGTGATTGCTTCAGGTCTGGATAGGACAGTCGCTCAGCAAGTTAACACATTGCTTTACTCGGTAGTTAATAGGCATGTCCAGCAGCCAGGAGAACCTGTCAACTCATTCATTAATGATCTGTACAGGATGGCTGAAGGCTGCGAATATGGAGACCCGAAATCTGAACTTATCAGGGATAGAATCGTTGTAGGAGTACGGACAATGCAGTCTCAGACATGCTGCAAGTGAAGGAAGATCTAACCCTCGAGAAAGCTATCCAGATTATTAGGCGCTCTGAACTCCTCATGCAGCACAGGTCCAATTTAAGAGGAGAAATAAACCATGGAACCCCACACTCCAGATAGTTAAACAGCACAGAAACAAGGGCACTCCAGGCCAAGGGAAGCAATACCCCAACCGACCAGTAGAGCAACCATGCCAACGCTGTGGAGCAAAGCGCCCCCACAGACGAGATCAGTGTCCTGCAATTTTAGCCCAATGCTTTCGATGTGACAGAATTGGATACTTTGGCAAACTGTGCAAGGCCAAAACATCTAAACAGAAGACCCAAGGATGATTCATGAGGTTGAGACTGCACACCAAGAGGACACACAGTCATGCTTCTTGGGTGAGGTCAAAGATCCTGCGCTTTTGTATTGGAATGTGGACACTTCAGTTAATGGCCATCCCACAAACATTAAATTGGACATGGGAGTAAGTTTTATGGTCTATTTGGACAAAGAACCATAGCTGAGAAACATTTGGCTTCAAACAACAGACGCACCACTCTATGGGCCTAGAGGAATCCGACTTCTGGTCATAGGCATGATTCAGGAGCCACTAAGGTATGGCGGCAAACAAATCTTCGAGCTGATGTACATCATCAGTAACGAGTCTTCTTCTCTCTTGAGCAGAGATATCTGTGTGGCCCTGAATCTCCTCAAAACAGCAGAAAATGTCAAGACAGCCACTGTTGTAAATTATACAGAACTGCAAGTTCCCGAGAGCTCCAACAAGAAAGGGTATCCAGACTGGGACTTCAGCTCTCAACTGTCTTCTCTCTTTGCAGAGCAGGGTTGTCCATTTTCATTACAGGTACCAGAAAGCCCTCATTGGTCAGACCAGTCAACCACTCAGATGGATACCATGACGCCTCCAGCGGATGATAAACAAGAGAGCAACCAACAACCAAAAGAGCCTCAACCTCTGGCTGCTACGATTTTTGATGAGGTCAACACTGCAGAGCACCACAGAGCAAACACTGCTACCCCCAGCCGGCTTGACAGTGCCACAGGTGATGCTGGAAGCAGGTAGCAGCTGTCCATTGCTGGCACCACACTACACAGCCAAACACAAAAGTGAGCTTACTTAAAAAACAACATCCTCATAACAGGAAAGGCCACCTTCCATCAGAGAGGACATCGTGACAACCCACACGGTGAAGGAAGATGAGGGAAAAACAACATGGAGATGAGCACAACGTTCGTCCACCCTGCTAAAATGGGATAGAACAACAGCTGCATGTCACCACAACAAAGAGCGGTTCGATACCAAGGAATGGAAAAAGAGGATCAAAAGATGCCCAGATGCCAGAACAACCTTCAGATCAACACAGTTTACCTACAACGACAGAGCCTATCACTCCTCCAACAGTACTGCCAACGAGATAGGGAAGGGTTATAAGGCCAGACTTCCTGAACCTATGAACTCAGAGACTTGAAAGAGGAGATAGGGTAGTAATAATGATGTAAATACATGGGGTAAAATAGAATAACTTGAAATACATTGGATAAAGAGTTGGAGGCAGGTGTAGCTCTGGCACACACACAGTTAATATGGGACTGGGTACAGTGCCGCCATACTGTGATGTGAGAGAACACATGACCCACACCTAGGGGTCAGTCTAGTGTTGGACAGAGGTGTGTGCACAAGCAAGCATGGAGGCAACTCCTAGCCTGAACCCTTTGCTTGGTAAGTAGTTCTTGTAGTTAATAAATACATACGGTTAACTTACTAAAGACTATGAAGACTTAATTAAGACCTACCAAACAGCCCACAACAACACCCTTCCAAAACCTCCTGTTTTGACTGTGAAAAGCAAAACCTTTTGTACTGTTAGGTATTGATTTTCCACAGAGTTCTGCTGGTCTCACTGCAACTCCAGCAACAGAGCAGCAGAATCCCCAGGGAAAAGGTGCAAATAGGCCATTTTTCAACAGGTTAAATCACTTCCCTGTGTCCTTCCCATCTCCTTCCTTAGTGATGTCAAGTGATCAGGAGAATCCCTAAAAAATCGAGGGCCCGAAATTGAGAAGGTAAGGCCCGTTTTTCCACCCATTACATTTCAACCAGCCAAGGTAATCCAGACTGCCACATGGATTTAATCTTGCGTGCTATTCAATTTAAACAGGCACATGTCAAGGAGTTTACAACTGGGCCTTAATTAGTTATTTGAAGGCCTGGCAGCTTGTCAGTGGCTAAACTTTTCTTAGTCTGACATGATGATAACAGGCCAGCAAGCCAGATAAAAGGGCTTTCCTTGGCTTACTCCTAAGTACTCCTTGTCTATTTGGATAGTGTGACTCATTCGTTCTGATGGTTATGAGAAGCATACGCCAACCACTAATTGGGAACAGCTGCCAGTTCCAAGGATTTTTTTTTTGTTTGTCCCATCTTCCTTGCGAGTCATTGGCCAGAATTCCATCAGTTTTTTTACAGAATTCAGCAATACCGTGTAAAAGACTACTTTTTAGACCACTTTTCCTACAAGCTCCGTCAGATTATGTCCCTGGTCACACCGGCTCCTGTCCAAGATGGCCTGCTGGATGAATTCTCAAATTCGACCATATCACCACATGGTGAGCATATGAGCAAAGGCCATACTTCTCCATAGGCCATGAGGGAGAGAGATACACTCTAGGCCAACGCACCGTTCTCTCCACCCTCATAACAGCATAAGTCCCCTCCTCTGTACTGGGGAAAATGGAAAGGACACAGGAAGACCAGGAGAGATAAAGGGCTGGGAGAAAAAAAAAATCTCTCTGGAAACAGGGTAGTTTCAAACCACAAGGAAAGTCTGGTGATCCCCGGATGTCATCTTTTGCAGTCTTTATAGATGTGACTATTAACAATGGCTTTAAAATTTTTGTCATACTGACATGCCTGTACTGGGCATAACATCACGGATGCCCGGTCTGGGTTGGGCAAGGAGCATTCTGTTCCAGGACCTTCTTATAGATTAGTCCAAACGTAAACAATAGAGCTAAATTCCAGAGGTGAGGCGAGGTTGACTGCCCTTGTGATCAAGGCAGTGTTTGCCTAAATGCAGGATGAAGGAATCCAAGTAAAACAGAACTCACGGGAATCAGAGGGAAACTATCCGCTGGCTGGAGTCATACCTAGCGCAAAGGAAGAAGTTGTGGTTGTTGGAGGTCAATCATCTCATCCCCAGGGCATCACTGCAGGAATAGACACGACGCAGACACAATGGGCCGAATGGCCTCCTTCTGTGCTGTTAAACTTCTGTGAATTTTGTGATTCTGAGTACCTCAGGGCAGTAGCCCCCAACCACCCTCGAATTAAAATACACATCAGTTTTTCTGCTGCATACTGTTTTTCAATGGATAACACAGCCTGATCCATGAGCACAGGGCTGCTCTCTGTATTTATCCAATGGAGTTTGCAAGCCAGTTGGAAAAGTGTGAAATCCACAATAGCCGAGTAACTGACTGGAAATGTTTAAGTGCTGACAGGCGCAGAACTTCGGGTGAGACCTTGCTGCCCACAGAATTCTCTTGTGACAGCTCTGGGGCACTCTCGGTATTTCTCACAACGGCGCATATTGTCATTGCCAATTGCACATAAATTCAACCCGCCAGCCTCCCATCTATTGACACACGGATACACACACGACACATCCCTCAGTCAGTCAGCCAGAAAATAACCGAGGCATTGCTTTGCCATTGCTGAAAACTACAGTGCTGCTGTGAACCCAACAGCTAC
Source organism: Cetorhinus maximus (assembly GCF_964194155.1). Taxonomy (NCBI): domain Eukaryota; kingdom Metazoa; phylum Chordata; class Chondrichthyes; order Lamniformes; family Cetorhinidae; genus Cetorhinus; species Cetorhinus maximus. The sequence continues at coordinate 30,248,861 of NC_135880.1, read as the reverse complement.
TTTCAGTTTCTCTACAGGCAAGGCTCTGCTCCCATTTCTTAGCAAATTCATTATATTGGCACCATTCCAGCAAATGTGTATTTTGTGTGTTAGTGCATTAAAACATGATTCCAGCCATATATAAGCAATGTGAATTGCGCACACAAATTTAAGACCCACGAAATATTCATGATGCATTTTAACTATTGGCTCTGCCTCTCTGGGAATATGTAACAAACTCAATCCTTTGGCTGTGTTCCTTAAATTTGCAACCAATTATTCCATTCCTATAAATAAGTTGATGTACTTTAAAGGCCGAATGTTTGGAGGACTCTTAAAGCTGTAATCGCCCACAAGGTTATGAGCCTGAGTTTAAGATCTCTGTGTTCTTCCAATTCTGGCCTCTTGAGCATTCCCGATTTTAATTGCTTCGCCTCTTTACACTTCTCTCTTCCATTAACATGCTCCTTAAATCTTACCTCTTTGTCCAAGCTTTTGGTCAGCTCTCCTAATAGTTCCCTATGTGGCTTGGCGCCACATTTCGTTTTGATAAAGCTGAAGTAAAAATGCAACTGGGGCGTTTTAACTCTCAGGCCACCTTTAAAGCCATTGGCCATCTAGGAGGAGGGAGGGTTGGCAGGAAGTGGCGCACATTTGCATAGTCCAGGGGCTGCCCACCGACCTCAGGGGTGCCCATGCAACAGGGAAGGCCTAAGTTCACTTTGTGGGGCCCAGAGAAGCTCAGCTTTGAGTCATCACTGGCCCTGGTCCAGGTCCTCTGCCAGTGGGAAACTGGCTGTCATCTCCTGTGCAGTGCTACTAAAAAATAGTTGGGTTGTGGTGACATCATTGAGACCTGACATGTTAAAGAAGAAGCCGCCAGGGTGCTTTATGTCACCTGTGGTGAAAACCATGGTGTGTCAGATCTTGGCAGCTGCAGGAGTTAGGGGGTTTTAACAGCCATTTCCTACTGCAACCCCGCCCTCACATCCTGATTCTCAATGCTTGACCCATCTGGACTCTGCAGGTCTTTTTCTCTACATGACCCATTCAATCTTATTCACTCCCCACTTGCCTGGATGAGTGCAGTTCCATCAACACTCATGAAACTAAAACCATCCAGGACAAAGCAGTCCGCTTGATTGTCACCCCATCCACCACTTTCAACATTCACTCCCTCCACCACCGACGCACAGTAGCAGCAGTGTGCACCATCTACAAGATGCACTGCAGCAACTCACCGAGGCTCCTTCAACAGCACCTTCCAAACCCGTGACCTCAACCACCTAGAAGGACAAGGGCAGCAGATAGATGGGAACACCACCACCTGGAGGTTCCCCTCCAAGTCACTCACCATCCTGACTTGGAAATATATCACCGTTCCTTCACTGTTGCTAGGTCAAAATCATGGAGCTCCTTCCTAACAGCACTGTGGGTGTACCTGCACCACATGGACTGCAGCGGTACAAGAAGTCGGCTCACCAACACCTTCTCAAGGGCAATTAAGGATGGGCAACAAATGCTGGCTTAGCCAGCGATGCCCACATTCCACGAATGAATAAAAAAAACTCTCTTGCTTGCTTCCCCATAGACTTTAGTATTTACCTGTTTTAAGCAAAATCTCATTGGGAATATTAGAAAATGATCCTTTTTGTTCCAAAAGCAGAAAATAATACTCTATCCCTTCATTACTTCCATTATTCAACACCAGCAGTAAAAGCTGTAGCCTTCATCTCCCTAACTTTGGAAAATTATCTCTCATTCCAGTAAAAATATAGAAGTAGGCAAAGTTTTGTGTATTCCCCACATGCCTGTGATTGCCAGTTTTAAGTTTTAAAGGGTGATTTAAGGAAATAGGGAGGGGGTACTGGAACTAATCCAAGGAAAGTGTACAGCATTGTACCTCACCATAACAACACAGACTAAAGTCTTTCTCTTAGGAATTCATGAACTTTTTTCCCAGGTTCACTGGGCTTTGCATTGCCTCCACTCATTTAGCTTTGGTCACCTAGTCTAATAGCGCCACCTACTGCATATTCATACCCATTACCTCTAGACCATAAAAAAGCATTTTGGTATTTAAAGAAGTCTGACTTCACATTCAAGAAAATAAGTGTTTGACCAACATTTGCAGAAGGCTCTAGTGAGGGATCAGAGCTAGAAAAGATATATGCTGCTTTTGTTATGATTGCATTACATAACTAAATGATGCAGTTCCCAGTATTGCACCATTACGTCTGTTCATCTGCAAAGAAATGAAAACCAAGTTTGTCAAACACTTGCTTGTGAAGGTAGCACACTCCTAACCTTTTCATGTTGTTTAAACTGTATAAAAATGGAAAGCTAAACTTGCTCAATTGTCTGTTTCTGGTTACAAATGTATTCGGACACTGCAAAAAATCTGCATAAATTGCAGAATTGACATAGCAAACTATTGGATGGTAGCTTGCTCTCTCTCTCTCTCACTCTCTCTGTTGAGGATATAGTGGTGAGAACATCTAAAAATCAGATCAAGTGGTGCAATTATATTTTCAATGCAGCAAAGTATTTTGATGATGCTTGCATCACTGTGGCAATTCATCCCATGTTAAATTATCATCTCCAGATTCGAGTTCTAGATTGGCCTCATAAAGATCAGAGCCTCCTTTCAAGGCCAATGATATCCAGAAGGCTTGGAGCATGAGGTAGGTGCTCCCTACGCTTTTCAAACTTAGAGGAGATCCTGTGTAACCCTTTGGAAGCTGATTCACTAAGAGGGATAATGCATACTAGCCTCCAAAAGGGCAGAAGTGTCTATGTGTGTGGGCAGCTATTTATTATGAGGGCGGCAGAGGGCTTGATATCTGCCACCAAAGGTGGTGGCAACCCCGCTGACCTGATCTTCAGGAGCCCCAAAGGAATTAAGTCCCAAATTGGCAGTGGGGACCCTGCTGCCGGGGCTCCCGGCTTCAAGGGGGCACCTTTATTCGCCGCCCTTCCCCCATTAGGGGCAGAAATCCCGCCCATGAAAGCTGCTGGCCATTCAGAGGCCGGCATCGCTCCATTATTGGCAGCGCCACAGGGAGGGGTGGCTGCTGCTGGTAATACACTGCGGCCTTCACCAGGGTTCATTGTGGGATCTCTGGAGAAAGGTAAGTGAGGGTAGGATGGGGTTCGTGGGAATGGGGTCGCCGTTGAGGTGGAGGGGTTGGATGAAAGGGGGGAGGGGTGGCTTTCAGCAGGCTACCTGCTTCCTGTTGCCAGGTCTCTTGGTTAGGGCACTGAGTTCCTTTGAAAGAGGGACACGCCCCCATTCTCACATGAGTCCCCTGCCCGCTGTTGGTTGAATACCAGCGGCAGCAGGATGAGGCCCTTAAGCAGGCATTAAGTGGGCCCACTTAAGGGCCTCAACTGTGCGCAGTATGAATATCAGAAATAAGCTTTAACTCACAGCAAATAAACAGCATCAATTACTGCTAAATATTTCCATGCCCTCACTGGAGGGTGCTGGAGAACACAGTAACATAGAACTCCACAGAATTTACAGCACAGAAACCTCTCATTTGACCCAACAGGTCTGTGTCAGTGCTCCACAGGAACATTCTCGCCCCCCACCCCCCACCCCACTCTTTATCTAACTATATCAGAATAGCCTATTCCTTGCTCCCTCAATTCCCTTAAATGTATCTATGCTATTCACCTCAACAATTCTTTGCGGTAAGCTCCCCATTCTGACCAGATGTCTCTGTTCCTCTTCTCTACTTGGAGCCTCTCTGGTGGGGAGACCAGAATGAGGGACAATAAAATAAGATAGGCAGTAATAATAAGTTCAGTTGAGAATTCAAGAGAAACTTCTTCACCCAGAAGTGGTTAGAATGTGGAACTTGCTACCACGAGGAGTGGTTAAGAAAATAATGTGTAATTATATCCATCTTTCAAAACCTTGGTAAGACAGACAGTGAAGTACAATCCGCACTGCCAATAATTGCCCTATTTGTATTAGCACAATTTACCCATTATATATGTTGGATGGTAACAGGAAGTAGATCTAACAATTTTTTTTATTCTTTAAGGCATGTGGGTGTCACTGACAAAGCGAGTGTTTATTACCCATCTCTAATTGCCCTTGAGAAGGTGGTGGAGAGCTACAATGTGGTGTAGGTATGCCCACAGTGCTGTTCGGGAGTTCCTGGATTTTGAGCCAGCGACAGTGAAGGAACGGCGATATATTTCCAGGTCAGGATGGTGTGTGGCTTGGAAGGGAACTTGCAGGTGGTGGTGTTCCCATGTATCTGCTGCCCTTGTCCTTCTAGATGGTAGAGGTCACGCATTTGGAAGGTGCTGTTGAAGGAGCCTTGGTGAGTTGCTACAGGGCATCTTGTATATAATAGATATTGTATATAGTTGTTAACAGGAAGTGTTTTTGTTGGAGATTAAATATTTCCAAGTCATGATGGTGTGTGCCTTGGAGGGGAACTTGCAGGTGGTGGCGTTCCCATGCATCTGCTGCCTTTGTCTGTTTAGGTGGTAGAGGTGCTGTTTGGAGCCTTGGTGAGCTGCTGCAGTGCATCTTTCATATGGTACATGG